>NC_071661.1:945835-1293221 GCF_012460135.2 Molothrus ater
ACAATACATATAGTATCCTGTATAGTCTTATTATCAGGAAGAGGACCTACAAGAAGAACATTTTGATTTTTGACCAGAATGTGAGCAGTCATAACAAAAAGTGAAGGCAAAGAAGCCCTTGGACCTAATCCAATGGATTGAGCCAGGGGCGTGTAACTGGGGTAAGTGAATCTCCTATTGGATGTTCCTGTTAAATATCCTAATTAATCAACCTTAATAAATTTTTGAAATCAGGTCCCAGGTGTGCCCCATCCCCACTGGGACACCTGGAAGCTTCCAATTTATGTCTGGTTTTTACTTTACTGTTCTAACACTGTTGCAAGGGAATTTTTTTTCTCTTTTGATTATAAAAAACAAGGGGATGAGAGAAGCAGAACAGGAATTATAATCCAAGAATCCCAGGACATTCTGAGTTGAAAGGGACACACAGGATCATCAAAGGAATGTTTGATCTTTTACAGGGACTGCAGAACTGTAAATTAAGTTGATCAGTCTCTCTGCTGGGAGCCTCCCAAAGGGCCCTCAGCCACTCCTCAGCCCTGCACAGCAGCAGCATCACCTTTGCAGGGCCCAGCAGGGCTCTCCTGAGCTGCCCTTGCCCAGCTGCATACAGAGCCTGCCCCAGCCAGGGCCCTGCACACAAGCAGGTTTCTGTAGGGCCCCAGCCAGGGCACGCAGGCTGGGATGGGCTCTGTGAGCGCTGGCAGGGACAAGGCTCCTCTCAGCAGGGAATGTCCAGGCCCAGGGAGATGCTCAGGGAAGCAGAGGGGGCTGGAGAGAGCAGGGCTGGGGCAGGAGGGCACTGTTGGTGTGTGGGAGGTGCCGGGCACAGCTGGGCACGGGAACACTGTCCTGAGTGCCCGGCTGTCTCTGCCCTGCCCTCTCAGGCACAGCACCACAACATCTGCTCTGGGTTCTGCACTGCCCTGACATTGGCACTGTTATCTGCTGCTCTCAGGGAGGCTCTGGCATCTGCAGCAGCTGAGTCAGGCACTGCCCTTGGCATTCCTGCCAGGCAGGGCTGTCCATGGGAATGGGGTGTCCAAGCTCCCCTGGCACCTGTGGGGCTGTGGGCAAAGCAGTCCATGGGAAAGGGGAATGAGCTGAGCCCCCTCCCTGAGATCCCATCATGGGCACAGCCAGGAATCTCCTTGCTGTGCCCTGCCAGGCTCTGAGCTGCCCTCCTGGGTGCAATCTGTGCCAGAGCCTCTGGGAGTTCCCTGAATGTCCCACGGGGAAGGGCAGAGCTGCCACAGCTGAGGAAATGCTGCTGGGTTTGCCCAGGGAGCCGTGAGTGTCCTTGGCACAAGGGGGTGCTGAGACCTTGCCCAGAGACCTTGAGAGAGGGTGAGAGATTCAGGGATCCCTCTGCTCTGGGCAGGGTCTGGTTTATCCCAGGGTGACCCAGGAGTGTGACTGTGCTCTGATTGCAGCCAAAGGTTTTCCCACAGCAGGTAGAAGGGTAAGTGTGTCCCAGCTGTAGGCATTGTCTACAGGGAATGGCCCAGGTTTGGCTCCAAGCAGCCTCTCCTGACTTGTCACTGTCCTTTCTCCATGAACAGGTGCCCATGTGCAGCCCCAGCAAATGTCCAACAGCAGCTGCATCAGGCACTTCCTCCTGCTGGCATTGGCAGACACGCGGCAGCTGCAGCTCCTGCACTTCTGCCTCTTGCTGGGCATCTCCCTGGCTGCCCTCCTGGGCAACGGCCTCATCATCAGCGCCGTAGCCTGCGGCCACCACCTGCACACGCCCATGTTCTTCTTCCTGCTCAACCTGGCCCTCAGCGACCTGGGCTCCATCTGCACCACTGTCCCCAAAGCCATGCACAATTCCCTCTGGGACACCAGCAACATCTCCTACACTGGATGTGCTGCACAGCTCTTTTTCTTTCTCTTCTTCATTTCAACAGAGTTTTATCTGCTGACCATCATGTGCTACGACCGCTACGTGTCCATCTGCAACCCCCTGCACTACGGGACCCTCCTGGGCAGCAGAGCTTGTGCCCACATGGCAGCAGCTGCCTGGGCCAGTGCCTTTCTCAATGCTCTCATGCACACGGCCAATACATTTTCCCTGCCCCTGTGCCATGGCAATGCCCTGGGCCAGTTCTTCTGTGAAATCCCACAGATCCTCAAACTGTCCTGCTCCAAATCCAACCTCAGGGAACTGGGACTTCTTGCTGTTAGTGTGTCTTTGGTATTTGGTTGTCTTGTGTTAATTGTTTTCTCTTATGTGCAAATTTTCAGGGCTATGCTGAGGATCCCCTCTGAGCAGGGACGGCACAAAGCCTTTTCCACCTGCCTCCCTCACCTGGCCGTGCTCTCCCTGTTCCTCCGCACTGGAAAATTTGCCTACCTGAAGCCCCCGTCCCTGTCCTCCCCATCCTTGGATCTGTCACTGTCAGTTCTGTACTCGGTGGTGCCTCCAGCCCTGAACCCCCTCATCTACAGCCTGAGGAACCAGGAGCTCAAGGCTGCTGTGAGGAGACTGATTTCTGGATGCTTTCAGAAATAATAAACTCCTGGCCAATTTCTGCAAATCACTTGTAATAAAAGTCATCTTAGATTGTACATGTTGGTTTAATTTTGGAAGTTCTTTCTCTTTTTATTTTAGGTTTTTAATCTTTTCCACAAATAAATCTCATTTATTGTACCATTTTTCATTTTGTTTCTCTTCACCTTCCCTGTGGCCACAGACTGTGTCAATGAGGGGCTATGCACTCTTGATGGTTGTAAAGGAACTAAAGGATGTCCCAGCAGAGTTTTCTGCAGAGATGTCCTTTTGTTGCCTTCTCTGGAGCTGCAGCAGCAATGTCTGTGTGCAGAGCTGGGGCAGATCAGTGCTGGCCCAGCAGCTGTGCCCAGCAGCAGCAGCAGCAGCACTTGGTGTTGCCAGTGCTGCTGCCGTGGCCCTGCCCCACTGCCCTGGTGGCCCTGGTGTTGCTGCAGGGCCTGAGTGCTCTCGGGGCCGGGCACAGCCGGTGTCTTCCTAGCATGGATCACAGGGAACATGGATCACCAAGGCTCTTCCCAATGTGGGTTCTCCCATGGGGGATGAAGCTGGAGTGGTGCATGAAGCTGTTGCTGCAATCGAGGCATTTGCAGGGCTTCCCTTACTGGTGCCTCTGTCGGTGTCTTTTCATATGAGAACTTGTGGTGAAGCTCTTCCCACACTGGGGACATTTGTAGGGCCTCTCCCCAGTGTGGATGCGCCGGTGGGTGACGAGATTGCAGTTGTGCTTGAAGCCCTTCCCACAGTCAGGGCAAAGGAAGGGCCTCTCCTGGGTGTGAATCCGCTGGAGTTGGAGGAGATGGGAGCTTCTATGAAACCTCTTCTGACACTGGGGACACTCGTAGGGCCTCTTCCCAGTGTGGATGCGTTGGTGGATGATGAGGGCAGAGCTGCAGCTGAAGCCCTTCCCACACTCCCCACACTCGTAGGGCCATTCCCCAGTGTGGATCATCTGGTGGCGGATCAGGTGGTTCCTCTTGCTGAAGCTCTTCCCACACTCCAAGCACTTGTGGGGCTTCTCCCCATTGTGAAGCTGCCCATGGGCCACCAGCTCTGAGCTCTGGCTGAAGCTCTGCCCACCTTCCTGGCTCAGGGTGGGTCTTTCCTCCTCACAGCACCATGGGCTGGGTTTTGAGCCCCTCCTCCAGTGGGATCTCTGGGGCTTTTCCTCCACGTTGGAATTCTGCAGTGTGGAGCCACTCAAAACTGCCTCTTCCAGGAGGATTTGCTGTGGGGATTTGTCCTCCCTGGTCTCCATCCTCAGCTTCTTCCCTGGGGGAGGAAGGACAAGGAGAGTATGGGATTTGCCTCCGTGCCAGAGGGAAGGGGAAGGAGATCCCCCCAGTGCATCCCCGGCAGGACGGGGTTGGCAGCAGGGTTGTCCTGCAGCCAGGGGCTGTGCTGGGCTGGGAGATGGAGCAGGAGAGAGGGGGAAAGGGGCTCTGACTTCCTCCTCACCTGCCTGCGTGTCCCAGGGCTCCTTCCTGTTTCTCACAGCCTCCTCGTCCATCCAATCGAGATTTGGGAATGGGAAATCCTGTTTCGGGGACCAAACAAAGGTTTCGCACATTGTTGTGGTTTGTGTTTGGTTTGTTCCGTTCCCCCCTCTCCTAGCTTGGCAAGTTGGTCTGGCTCAAACCCCCAGTTATGTCAATCACGGTTTTCCCCTCCTCATTTTCCCTCATTATCCCTTATTTGTCCTTGTATCCCCTCCCCAGGCCTTCTGCCAATCACCGGCACCCCGCCCCAAGTTCCAGAATCTTCCAGCTAGGGTGTCGAGTGATTGGCTGGTAGGCCTGGGCTCCTCCCCTGACCTATCCCCATTGATCCACACCACCCATCAGTCTTCAATGTATGCAAATTTTCGTTCTGTGATTGGTTTCTTGTGTACCCACCCCTTCCCTGTAAAACCTGGTCCCCGGAGGGGCCCGGGGCTCCTCCTCCGCTCGCCACGTTTGGGTGGCCACCCTGCACTTCCCCTACCCTGGATTAAACCAAGTTAATTCACCCAGCAGAGGAGGGCCGTCTCTTTTCTTCACTCCTGCGGCGTGGTTGCTTCAATATCGGTGACTGTTTCCTCTCGCCCCACCCACGGTCGGCACATGCCACTGGCTTCGTGCCAGGGGAGTGCTGGTATAACTGAAGGTGGCTGGACTCTAAATCCCTTCAGCCGGGCCCCCCTTAAAAACAGCCACAGCTTCAGTTGCTGGCGCCCAACGTGGGGCCCCTCTGCATCGATTGCCTGCTCCTGGTCGGCCGGATTCGGGACCAGTAGAGCCTGGACTTACAATCTTCGCAAGGACCCTACGGATTTTGGACTCCGTCCTTTGGACGCAGCAGCACCCCGAGGTGAGCAGGCCCTCTGAGGCAGCGCTCCCCGGGGACCGGACGGGACCTCGAGCACCCCGAGCCGTCCGGCCGCAGGACCCGCTTCGCCGCGCTTTCCTTTGATCGCCCACCGGACACGTGAGTGTTTCGCCGCTCTCCCTGTCGTCCTCCCCAGTCCCCAGGGTGTTCTGCCGCCCTCCCTTGATTTTACAGGCAGGGGCCGGTGGGTGGTCACCTTTTAGTTTTCGTTTTTCCTTTTGCGTGACAGATTGGGCTCGAAGTTCTTAGTGGACATTTGACTTCGTGGGAAGTCTCTACTAGCTATGGGTGCTAAGCTGTCCACTGCCCAAAAGAGACTTATTATCCAAGTTGAGGGAATCCTTGTTGGGGGGGGAATTGTTTATGAAAAACCTGTTGTTGAAAAATTAATAAAATGGGTCTCTTCTGAGTTCCCGGAGGTTTCGCCTGACCTGATCAAAAATCCGGCCTTTTGGCGGAGGGTTAAAACTCGACTCTCGGAGTTGTTCAGGCCAGGCGACGCTTCCCTCATACAATTGGCCAGGCTTGTTGCCCAAATTAGAAAAATATTAAAAGAAGAAGGGAGCTCAGAACAGGCCACAGTTCGAGTTAAACGTTGCCCCAGTTCGGTTTCGCACCCCAGTTCGGTTTCCTCACCCTCTGTCCCGAATACCCCTTCCCGTATACCCAAACTTAAAACCGGGATTCTGGAGGGGGCACCCCCCCAGACCAGCCAGGCGCAGGGCGTTCCATCATCCCCTGGCCCTCTCCAGAATACCCGGTCCCCCCGCCCCGAGAGTTCTGGCCAAACTCTCGGGGGCTCCTCGACTTGTCCTGCCTCCCCTGCTCCTGTCCCCAAACCCCAGAGTTATGTACCCCAGTTCGTTGAATCCCCAGTTTGCCCCGGGTCGCCTCTGGTTTCACAAGATGGCCGCGGCGTGGCCCAAAATGGAGGTGACCGCATGGTCGAGATGGCGGGAAAACCCCCATCCTCATCCCAGAATCCTTTTCTTCCAAGTTCCAACCCCTTCCTGCCTCTCGGCCACTCCCCTTTCCCCGCCCCTTCCCTCCCGACCTCCCCCCAGCTCCACCCTCTATCTGACCCCTCCCATCTCGTTTCCCCGCCTCCCTTTCCCACGATAGCTCCTCCCATCGTTCCTCCCACAATCCCGCCCCTTTCCCCGCCCACCGCTTGCCACTGTGCCCCGCCTCCTGCTCCCGCCTCCGGGGACGGCCCCTCGTCATCGGGCCACCCAGTCTCCCGCCACGCCCCCTCCTCCCCTTCTTCCGGTTCCCACGCCCCTCCCTCCGGTTCCCACGGTTCGGGGCCCGGGGGGGGGGGGGCCAAAGGCCGGGAACCGGAGCCGGCCACTGTACCATCGGCGGCTCCGGTTGTTTACCAGCCAGAAGCGGGTGGGGGAGTGCGTCGCCAATGGGTCCCATTAAGTCATTCACAAATTAAGGAGCTGGTCAAAGCCCAAAAGGAGTACGGCCGGGAGAGTGAATACTTCCGGGGAGTTTTGGAAGCAACACTCTCCGAAGCAGAGATCACCCCCTTCGATGTCCGGCGGCTTTTCACTTGCCTGCTGAATCCATCCGAGCGGGTAATGTGGGAAGCCGCCTGGAGGAGGGGGGTGACTGAAGCCCTCCCAAGCCTGTGGAGTCAACCCCAATCGGGAGTTGATTTCACAGGTCGCCCTTTGGCCATCGACCAGCTCCTGGGGACCGGGGACTGGGAAGATGGGCACTCCCAGGCGAGTACCCTTCCCCGGGAGGCTCTTAAAGCGTCGGCAGCTGCCGCAGAAAAAGCCTTTTTGTTGCTGCCGGGGGGCGCGCCCCCAACTGCCTTTTCTAGAATCTTTCAGGGTCCAGACGAGGCCTTCCTTGACTTCGTGGAGAAGTTGAGGAAGGCCATTGAACATCAGGTGTCGGACGAAGGAGCTAGAAGCACCATCTTGCGGGAGGTGGCGTCCTCAAATGCCAACCAGGCATGCAGGGATGCCATCCTCAGCCTGCCCCTCCACCCGGCACCACAGATGGCTGATATGTTGGAAGTGTGCGCGCGTAAGGTCCCGCTACTGACCACCAGGGACAGCGAAAAGAGGAGGATTCAACCTCCCCGGGTCGCCGCGGCAGAAGAGCCCTCCACCGAGCAGGGTGTTGCAGCAGCTGTTTCGTCGAAGTCCTCCGCACCTTGCCATTTGTGTGGGAGGACTGGACATTGGATGCCGGACTGCCCCCTACGGGCAGAATTTTACAAATTTAAAAGGGAGCAGGGACAGTTGGGGGCCAACCCCCCAAAAAACTAAAATCGGAGCGCAGTGCCCCCCTGCGCGCTGACAAAAATCAGGCGGGCCATTTATCATCATCGCGTAGGGGGAAGGGAGATCAGGGACCGCCGCCAACTAAATGTGACCAATACTTACCGGACTTGACTTCTGTTTTACCAATTCAAACAAGACCTGTGCTAACGACCGCTTCTGCTTTTGCACCCTATAGGTTGCGGCTCTCGGAGGCTCTCCACCTGAGGACCTCCGACCTTCAACTCGTTGCTGTCGACCCGGAGTGCCCAGGTAACTGGGGACGGATTCGCTGCAAGTATGTTGTGGTCGGTGATACTAAGCACACACCACCGACGGTGAACATTATCCCGGGCCTCTTACCATCGGACCCGGGGGTATTCGCCGTCGGCCTGCACTGTGTCCAGCCCCCCATCTTTTTGCCTAAAAGGCAGATTGTAGCTCAGGCAATCCCAGTGCCTGAAATAACCTGGGATTTACATCAAACATCAGAAAACACCACGCCGACCATCGCATGGGCCCAGGTTTTGGGGCACGAAAGACCTTGCCTCGATTGTTATATTACAAAAGGGGGGGAAGGCAAACAGCTAAAAGGCCTTTTGGACACTGGGGCGGATGTCACGGTCATTCCTTCTCGGGAGTGGCCGTCGCATTGGGAGTTGCAAACCGCGCCTGGACACGTCCGTGGTGTTGGGGGTTTACAATTGGCCAGACAATCTAAGAGCATCGTGCAAATTACGGGGCCTGATGGGCAATTGGCTTCTATACGCCCATTCGTTTTAGATTATACGGAGCCCCTGTGGGGGAGAGACCTCCTAGCCCAGTGGGGAGCCCGAATTGACCTTCCAGCGGCTCCCCAGGTTTTTCGGGCGGCGGTCACTGATGAGCGCCCTACCTGGAAGCTCAATTGGAAATCAGATAAGCCAGTCCAGGTAGTGCAGTGGCCGCTTAATAAACAGAAATTGGCGGCGCTCAAGGAGCTCGTTGAGGAGCAACTACTTAAGGGCAATATCGTGGAGACCACATCACCGTGGAATTCTCCCGTGTTTGTCATCAAAAAGCCCAATAAGGACAAGTGGCGGCTTCTCCACGACCTCCGCCAAATCAACAACATTATAGAAGATATGGGGCCTCTCCAACCAGGGATGCCCTCCCCAACGATGCTCCCACAAAATTGGGAATTGGCTGTGATTGATATAAAGGATTGCTTTTTTCAAATTCCCCTCCACCCGGACGATGCCCCGCGTTTTGCGTTCACGGTTCCTTCCATCAACCGTGAGTCCCCAAGCAAGCGCTACCATTGGCGGGTTCTCCCGCAAGGCATGAAGTGCAGCCCAGTGATCTGCCAATGGTACGTCGCTTCCTTGCTGTCCCCAATACGTGCAGTGGTAAACAATGCCATCATTTACCATTACATGGATGACATCCTGGTGTGTGCCCCGACCGCTGACATACTTGGCCACGCCCTTGACCTGACAGTCGATGCGCTGGTTGCTGCAGGGTTCGAGCTCCAACAGGAAAAAATTCAAAGGGTGCCGCCTTGGAAGTATCTGGGCCTGGAAATTACTAAGAGGACCATTGTTCCTCAGAAATTGGCTATTGTAACAACTATCAAAACCTTGGCGGATGTTCACCAGCTGTGTGGATCTTTGAATTGGGTAAGACCTTGGCTGGGCATACCAACAGAAGACCTGGCCCCCCTTTTCAATTTATTGAGAGGGGGAGAGGAGCTAAGTTCTCCCAGGTCCCTTACCCCAGAGGCGAGGATTGCACTAGAGAAAATCCAGAGACTCATTTCAGCTAGGCAGGCCCACCGCTGTCATCCGGGCCTGCCATTTAAATTCATTATTTGCGGCAAACTGCCACACCTCCACGGGGTGATTTTTCAGTGGGACGACGCCATCAAAGGCAGGGACCGAGGCTCGAGTGACCCCCTCTTAATCATAGAGTGGGTGTTCCTCAGCCACCATCGGTCCAAGAGAATGACACAGCCCGCTGAACTGGTGGCAGAGTTGATCCGGAAAGCTAGGCTGAGGATCAGAGAGCTGGCAGGCGTTGATCTTGCGTGCATATACATTCCTCTTAAATTAAATTCGGGCCACCTAAAACAAAAGGTAATTGACAGCCTCCTGCAAACGAATGCAGCTTTGCAGTTCGCTCTAGATAGCTACTCCGGCCAAATTAGTGTTGATCGGCCGGCCCATAAATTATTCAATCAGGAGTTCGTATTATCTATAAAATCGATCCAGAGCAGAACTCCTCTAAAGGCAATGACCATTTTTACTGACGCGTCTGGAAGATCCCACAAGTCAGTCATGACTTGGAGGAATCCCCAAACTCGGGAGTGGGAGTCCGATGTCACCGAGGTTGAAGGTTCACCTCAAATTGCCGAGTTGGACGCAGTCGTCAGAGCCTTTGAGAGGTTCCCTGGACCTTTCAATTTAGTTACGGATTCAGCCTATGTAGCGGGTGTAGTGTCCAGAGCTGAAAATGCTGTGCTGCAGGAGGTGTCAAACCCAAAATTGTACGACTTGCTCTCCAAATTGGTTCAATTGGTCTCCCACCGAGAGCAACCCTTTTATGTCATGCACGTGAGATCACACACCGATTTGCCGGGGTTCATAGCGGAGGGCAACCGGCGTGCCGATGCCCTTGCCGCCCCTGTTCAAGTGGCCCCGCTCCCTGATCTCTTCAGTCAAGCCAAGATCAGCCACCAGTTGTTCCATCAGAATGCGCCTGGCCTGGTTCGGCAGTTCCATCTGACGCGCGAACAGGCCAAGGCCATTGTAGCTACATGTCCTCACTGCCAGTCCCACCAGCTCCCTTCTGTCCCTCTCGGAGCTAACCCCCGTGGTTTGTCCAGCTGCGAGGTGTGGCAGATGGACGTAACCCATTATCCATCATTCGGCCGCTTTAAGTTTGTACATGTCTCTGTGGACACTTTCTCTAGTGCTGTCTTTGCCTCTGCCCACACAGGTGAGAGGGCTGCGGATTGCAGGAAGCATATGCTTCAGGCATTCGCGGTCCTGGGCATCCCTAAGGTAATCAAAACAGATAACGGCCCAGCTTACAAATCCAAGGAACTGCGGAGCTTCCTACAGCAATGGGGAATAGAACACAAGACCGGCATCCCCTATTCCCCGACAGGCCAAGCCGTGGTGGAGAGGACCCACCAGAGCCTTAAAAGGGTTTTGGAGCAACAGCATTCGGCAGTGAAGGTGGAGTCCCCTCACATCCGTCTCGCACGGGCGTTGTATACTATCAACTTTCTAAATTGCTCCTTTGAAAATCTCAACCCGCCCATAGTGCGACACTTCGGGAAGCACGAGGAGCTGCGACCTAGGGCCAGGCCCCCGGTCCTCATTAAGGATCCGGAGACCTGGAAAACGGAAGGGCCATTTGATCTCGTGACCTGGGGTAGGGGTTACGCTTGCGTGTCCACTCCCTCAGGTCCGAGATGGATTCCATCAAAGTGGGTCAAGCCCTACCGCCCTAAGCGGGGTGCAAAACTGGAACCGGTCCCACAGGTAGCAGAGGCGTGCTGGCGGCGGAAACGGAGGAACTGGTGGGCGAGCCACCATTGACCACGGTCCTGACCCCCCCCCCCCTCAAGCCAGACCTTCTTAATTTATATTTCTGTTTCTTTTTAGTTGATCTCCCGCCTGCATGGACCCGATGACCATCATTACCCTCCTGACAGTCCTCCTTATCGAGGCTGGGGACTGTCAGGATGGGCCGGGTCCATAGTTCGGTCTGTCTTATATTTTGTTTTAGTTATATTCGCAATTGTCATCGCCTGCTCCCTAATGTGGGGATTGGTTAAGAGACTTCTGCTGAATGCCTCAGCGGCCAACATAAACCATCTGGAGCTTTCAGATGTCGAGGAGGACCCTGCCTCGACTTCAGACTCTGAAAGCGTGAGCGGTGGAAGCCTGGACTTTAAAACAGCACAAGAGACAGCTGCCGCCTGATTATAAGGGACTGTTTGTTTTCTCCCTTCCTTTTCTTTTTAAAACAAAAAAGGGGGAGATGTTGTGGTTTGTGTTTGGTTTGTTCCGTTCCCCCCTCTCCTAGCTTGGCAAGTTGGTCTGGCTCAAACCCCCAGTTATGTCAATCACGGTTTTCCCCTCCTCATTTTCCCTCATTATCCCTTATTTGTCCTTGTATCCCCTCCCCAGGCCTTCTGCCAATCACCGGCACCCCGCCCCAAGTTCCAGAATCTTCCAGCTAGGGTGTCGAGTGATTGGCTGGTAGGCCTGGGCTCCTCCCCTGACCTATCCCCATTGATCCACACCACCCATCAGTCTTCAATGTATGCAAATTTTCGTTCTGTGATTGGTTTCTTGTGTACCCACCCCTTCCCTGTAAAACCTGGTCCCCGGAGGGGCCCGGGGCTCCTCCTACGCTCGCCACGTTTGGGTGGCCACCCTGCACTTCCCCTACCCTGGATTAAACCAAGTTAATTCACCCAGCAGAGGAGGGCCGTCTCTTTTCTTCACTCCTGCGGCGTGGTTGCTTCAATATCGGTGACTGTTTCCTCTCGCCCCACCCACGGTCGGCACATGCCACTGGCTTCGTGCCAGGGGAGTGCTGGTATAACTGAAGGTGGCTGGACTCTAAATCCCTTCAGCCGGGCCCCCCTTAAAAACAGCCACAGCTTCAGCACATTGTCTTTTGAACTCTTTTGAAGGCAAACCTGGGGGAGAGTCTAAATCAGAATTACAATTTAATAAGAAAATGAAGATCAAGGCAATGCTACAGAAACACTGCCTTAAACTGACAGAGTCAGGATATAACCTGACACCCTGTTGCTGGTCAGGGTGGTGGCAGCAGTCCCATTAAATTGTTGCTGCAGTCCTGTTGAGTGATGAACGTGATTCTGTCGAAGCAGTGATCCTGTAGAAGCGTCTGGTCTTCCTCTGGAGGTGCAGTGGTGGTTCTGGAGCTCTTGTCCTCTGGGAATCCAGTAGGCAAGCTGCTCCTGGTGTTGCAAGGCTCAGCTTATATCCAGGTAGGAATGCTTGGATCCTCCCCCTGGGCGGAGCATCCCACAATGGGATGATGGAATTTTATCAGTCCTGCAGTGACACTCAATGGCCCATTCACAGCAGATATCTCCCCTGGAGAGTGCTATCAGGGCTGAGTCATGGAAGAGATCAAGAACACTGCCCCACCTGTTTATAGCAGTTGATGAAGATGGGGATCGAAAACATGCATTGGGTTCCATCTTACATTGCAGCCTGAAACAGTGGGGTAATCCCTGCTCAGGGGGTGAACACCACCCCCCTTACCCAAACTGGCTCAGGTGAAAAAACCCCCTCCCCGGGAAGGCCACACACACAGGGGACAATGTCACACTTGCCCTGCCCCAGGGGAGGTCTCTGTCCCTGTCACTCCCTTGCTGTGCCCCCTTTTCTCTTTCTTTCCATCTCTCTCTCTACCTCACATTTACTGTTTAATAAAATCCACCTTGTATTTGGTCTTGCTAGCACCTCAATTGAGGTGGAGGCATCTCTCTGAAAATTTTCTTATCCAGACTGTGACATTATTTTTGCACAGTGAGTTCAGGGCACTCTTGTCTGACCCCAAGTGCCTTTGACAACAGCATGGTTCCCTCCACTTAGGAGGTTGTGGCTCTCTCTGGAAGAACTCTCAGAAACTTGTACACAGTCCCTCCTTCCTCCTGTGGAACTTATGGGAGAAATTATGAGGAAAATGGCTGCTGTGGGTCTGGAGCGTAAAGAAAATTTTTTGTTGTCCTTCCTTGAAAAGTTTGTTAAAATCACTGGAGGAGAGGGAGCAAATGATATCAGAGTGACTGATAAAGTTCATTTACTCCAAGGTGAGGAACACAAGGCTGCTGAAAGTCCCACAAGAAGCCCAGCTCAAGTAGCTAAATTCCCAAATAACTCCAGCCAGGGGTCTCCGGGAGGATTTTTTTGGAGAGTGTTCGGAGCCGGCAGATCCTGGACTCGAGCCCCGGATATCTCCGGGCTCCCTAAGAGGAGCTTTTTTGGGGGCAGAGGAGCCGCAATCGCCCCTCGGGAGGGTCCCGGGGGGTCCACGTGGGGATGGCCCGGTACCGACGGGGCGGGACATTGGTTTTGGGGATCCCTGTGAGAGCTGGGGCTGTGGAACAGGGGACCCCCGGGGCGGGGAGAGGGGAAGGGGCAATACCGGAGCTGGGGCACCCCCGGCAGCCCAGAGATGAGGCGGGGACGGGACCCCCTGACCCTGACAGGGGCGTGTCCTGGGGTGACTTCATGATGCTCGTGCCCCATCTGTCCGTTTAATCCAGAAATGAGTTCTGCACCTTTAAGGCTGGTTCTGAGAGCCAAGGGGAGGAGGAAGAAGCTGCAGTTTGTTTTCAGACACTGCACTCACTCCTCCACATTCCAGCTCCTGGATGGACAGAGGGCAGGACAGAACTCTCCTTTGCTTTTAGTTAGGTTTTAGCTCTCTGAGGCAGAGAAGTTGCCTGGGCTGTGGTTTTTCTTTTTCTTTGGAGCTGTTTCAAACCTGCTCTGGACTGAACACCCAGAACACCACTGGCAGCTCCCACCTGTGGCCCACTTGGCCGGGCGTGGGCCATGGCATTTCCAGCGCTGGAGGGACTGATAAGAGACTGATAAAAGACTGATAAGAGACTGAGTGCACTGAGCTACAGCCTAAAGAGGGACTTGTGGAGTTTGTCATCTATTTTGAAGCAGCAGGAGGTTTTATTGCTTAATATTGTTCAATTTTTGTACTGGTGAATGCCTTGCCTGGTAAATAAAGTTTTTTTTCCACTTTTCTCCAAGGAAATATTTTCCCGAACTGGCTGAGGGTGGGGCTGCTGAATCTGCATTCTAGAGGAAACCCCTTTTGGGGGTTTTCAACCAAATTTGCCCTAAACCAGGACAGGGCAGTGGAAAGAAGGGGGAACCCCAAGTGGCTGGATTGAGGGGAGGCTGGAGAGGGGGACCCTGAGACTCCAAAATCTGCCTGAATACCTAAGAAGGACACTGGAGAGGGGGGATCCCCAGGACCCATGGGATCCCCAACAGCCCGGACACAGGAGACCACGAGAACACCAGAGGGATGAGACTGGAAATGGGACAATCGTGGTGGCTTTTTTTTATTCACTCTTGATTTTTGGAGGTTTTTATGGACATCAGGTGACTTCTAGAGATGGACTTGTGTGGGAGGAATCCCCAACCCAAGGCATTCACACCTTGTTTTTCCCCAAATCAGTATTTTCCCCAAACCTTCACACAGTGACATCCCCCCCTGTCCTGCTCTGGGTGAGCTCAGTCCCAAACCTGACCCTGATCCTGGTCTCAATCTCACTCCACATTCACAGTTCTGTATTTAATCCCATCCCAATCCCAAACTCATCTAGCCCCAGACCCAATCCCAACCCCAGCCCTAAAGCCAATCCCATGTCTAGCCTTAACCCCACTCCCAGCTCTAATCCAAATCTCAGCCCCAACTCCAAGCCCAGCCCCAATTCCAGCCCCTTCCTAAATCCTCAGCCCCAAACCAAATCCCAGGTTCAGCCCTTCTGGGGCTTTGGGGGTGTCTCTGTCCCTGTGGCCCCGATGATGTTTGGGTGGGGTCCCAGCAGGGCTGAGAGGGACAGAGACCCCCCCGGCCTCCCCAGGGGTGAGAAGGTGGCAGAGCCCCCCCAGCCCCGAGCAGCCTCAGCGGTGAGAGGGACACAGAGCCCCTGGTGCCCAGCCCTGCACAGGCATTGCCTGAGGCCAGAGAGATGGAGACCCCCCGAGCATCCCCCAGGTGGAGGGGACAGAGAGCCCCGAGCATCCCCTGGCACAGGGGTGAGAGGGAGGGAGACCCCCCAGGCATTCCCTGGGTGAGAATGATGGAGACCCCTGGGGAATGGCCTGGGGTGACAGGGACAGGGACACCGCTGTGGAATGGCCTGGGGTGACAGGGACAGGGACACCCCTGGGGAATGGCCTGGGGTGACAGGGACAGGGACAGGGACAACCCCCCCCCCCCCACAAACCCCTCCCAAACTCCCAAATATCCCCCAGTGTGAGAGGCTCAGAGACCCCTTGAGCATCCACTGGGCACGGGATAAAGTAAAGTTGTTTCTTTACAAAAGTCAATCTTAATCCTACAGAAAATTCCTTGAATTTACTCTTCCCACAAGTCACTTGTGGTGAAAACACAAACAAATCCCAAAATTTAATAAACTGACAGTAGAAGCAATTCTGTGGCAATTCCAAAATCCATTGGTCCTGCACAGCCCTAGCTCAGCTGCTGGCACATTCTGATAAAAGAAAAGTGGAAATTCAGCCCAATACATTGTGATACCTGTTTTATGAAAAGATTATGAAAAGGAAGGGAAAGCTCTGCGTAGATGTCACAAAGGTTACAGGAACAAATAAAAAAATTATTCTTAGATTTGGCAAAGACCCTGACCTGTGAAAGAGAAAAGGGGGCACAGCAAGGGAGTGACAGGGACAGAGACCTCCCCTGGGCAGGGCAAGTGTGACATTGTCCCCTGTGTGTGTGGCCTTCCCGGGGTGGGGGTTTTACACCTGAGCCAGTTTGGGTAAGGGGGGTGGTGTTCACCCCCTGAGCAGGGATTACCCCACTGTTTCAGGCTGCAATGTAAGATGGAACCCAATGCATGTTTTCGATCCCCATCTTCATCAACTGCTATAAACAGGTGGGGCAGTGTTCTTGATCTCTTCCATGACTCAGCCCTGATAACACTCTCCAGGGGAGATATCTGCTGTGAATGGGCCATTGAGTGTCACTGCAGGACTGATAAAATTCCATCATCCCATTGTGGGATGCTCCGCCCAGGGGGAGGATCCAAGCATTCCTACCTGGATATAAGCTGAGCCTTGCAGCACCAGGAGCAGCTTGCCTACTGGATTCTCAGAGGACAAGAGCTCCAGAACCACCACTGGACCTCCAGAGGAAGACCAGACGCTTCTACAGGATCACTGCTTCGACAGAATCACGTTCATCACTCAACAGGACTGCAGCAACAATTTAATGGGACTGCAGCCACCACCCTGACCAGCAACAGGGTGTCAGGTTATATCCTGACTCTGTCAGTTTAAGGCAGTGTTTCTGTAGCATTGCCTTGATCTTCATTTTCTTATTAAATTGTAATTCTGATTTAGACTCTCCCCCAGGTTTGCCTTCAAAAGAGTTCAAAAGACAATGTGCGAAACCTTTGTTTGGTCCCTGAAACAGGATTTCCCATTCCCAAATCTCGATTGGATGGACGAGGAGGCTGTGAGAAACAGGAAGGAGCCCTGGGACACGCAGGCAGGTGAGGAGGAAGTCAGAGCCCCTTTCCCCCTCTCTCCTGCTCCATCTCCCAGCCCAGCACAGCCCCTGGCTGCAGGACAACCCTGCTGCCAACCCCGTCCTGCCGGGGATGCACTGGGGGGATCTCCTTCCCCTTCCCTCTGGCACAGAGGCAAATCCCATCCTCTCCTTGTCCTTCCTCCCCCAGGGAAGAAGCTGAGGATGGAGACCAGGGAGGACAAATCCCCACAGCAAAACCTTATGGAAGAGGCCATTTTGAGTGGCTCCACACTGCAGAATTCCAACGTGGAGGAAAAGCCCCAGAGATCCCACTGGAGGAGGGGCTCAAAACCCAGCTCAGGGTGCTGTGAGGAGGAAAGACCCACCCTGAGCCAGGAAGGTGGGCAGAGCTTCAGCCAGAGCTCAGAGCTGGTGGCCCATGGGCAGCTTCACAATGGGGAGAAGCCCCACAAGTGCTTGGAGTGTGGGAAGAGCTTCAGCAAGAGGTACCACCTGATCCGCCACCAGATGATCCACACTGGGGAATGGCCCTACGAGTGTGGGGAGTGTGGGAAGGGCTTCAGCTGCAGCTCTGCCCTCATCATCCACCAACGCATCCACACTGGGGAGAGGCCCTTCGAGTGTCCCCAGTGTCAGAAGAGGTTTCAGACCAGCTCCACTCTCCTCAAGCACCAGCAAATTCACTCGGAGGAGAGGCCCTTCTGCTGCCCTGATTGTGGGAAGGGCTTCAAGCGGAAATACCACCTCATCAGGCACCAGCGGCGCATCCACACTGGGGAGAGGCCCTACGAGTGTCCCCAGTGTGGGAAGAGCTTCACTTTCAGCTGTAACTTGACCAGAGACAAACAGAGTCACCGATAAGAGAAGCCCTGCAAATCCCCCAGTTTCAGGAGGAGCTGCATTCACTGCTCCAAATTCATCCTCCATTGGAGGTCACACATTGGGAAGAGCCCCGGTGATCCATGTTCCCTGTGATCCATGTGAGGAAGACACCTGTCCCTTTTCCTGCCCCTCCCAGTGATATGATGTGGGATGGAGGAATATGAGGGTCTGGCCATGGCCCTGTCATTACATTCACTCCCACCTCAGAACATTGCCAGGGGCAGGAAAGGGACTGTCTCTTTCTCTCTCTCTATCTCCCTGAGGAGAAGGGTGTCCTTTCCAGTCATGGGAAATTTTGGCCAGGCAGACCCAGTGAGTTGTGTTTTAGTTTTCCCTGTAAACAGTTTTATTTATCCCTTCTGTTTTCAATATTGTTTTTGTTCTGTTTGTTCCTTATCTTGTTGCTGTTCCCAATAAATTGTTCTTATCCCAGCCTGGGATCTTTGCCTTTTGTGCTTTCCATGGGAGGTGGGAGGGCAGCAAGGGCAGCGCGGTTTTAGCGGGAGCAGGAAATTGGGGAATCCCATTCCTGAAGCCCGGCCCGTGGAAACCGAGCATCCCAGCTGGTGCCAGCCCTGGTGGCCATGGCAGCAGCCTTGGGAGCGGGTTCCTGGCTGGGGCTGTGGGAACCTCTTCCCTCTGGTGCCCAGGGACAGGAGTGGAGGGAACGGCTGCAGCTGAGTCAGGGCAGGCTCAGGTTGGATGTCAGGAAAAGGTTTCTTCCCCGAGGCTGCTGGGGCCCTGGCCAGGCTCCCCAGGGAAGGGTCCCAGCTCCAGGGCTCTCTGAGCTGCAGCAGCGTTTGGCCAGCGCTGCCAGGCTCAGGCTGGTATTCTTGGGGTGTCCTGTGCAGGGCCAGCAGTTGGACTGGAGGATCCTGATGGGTCCCTCCCAGCTCAGCCAATTCTATGTGTTGAAGATTGCAATGCAAGATGTATTCCATTACCATCTTTATGGCAGATTATCTTTTGTCAAGTGGGCAGTTTGCCTTATCCGTCTCTTTGAGTGACCACATTCACACCTCCCTGGGGAGGGGACATCTGCTGATAACAGACTATTGAATGTCACTGCACGACTGATAAGAACTATAACTTCCCATTGGGAGATGCTCCGCCCAGAGGGAGGAGCCAAGCATTGCTACCCAGATAGAATCCAGAAGCTTTGAGACACCAGCACGGCTTTCTCCACTGGATTCCCCAGAGAAACAGCAGCTGCCTCTTCTTCCACTGGATCTTCAGAGGAAGAATACATCCCTCTCTACAGGCCCCCCTTCCTCCAACAGAACCACACCTGACACTGCAGGAGGGCTTCAGCCACATTTCCAATTGGACTTCCACCAACACCCTGACCCACAGGGTGTCAGGTTGGGTTCTGACTCTGTCAGTGTTGTTCTAGTGTACTGCACTGTTTATTTTATCCTTTATTTTTCTTCCCTATTAAAGAGCTGTTATTTCCTGCTCCCAGATTTTTGTGCCTGAGAGCCCCTTAATTTAAAATTTATAGCAATTTGGAGGGGTGGGAAGGGTTTACATTCTCCATTTCAGCGGAGGCTTCTACCTTCCTTAGCAAACTCATGTCTTTCCAAACCAAGACTGTTTATTAGGGTCTAACACTGCAGGGGTCTAGGGGTTAAAGAGAACAGCAAGGGAGGGTTTAGGGTAGAAATACAGGAAAAGAGGGGGTAGAGGAGAGCATCAGGGATCTAAGGGTTTAGGGGTGGTATACAGGGAAAGGGACCAATAGGGAATGCCAGAGTGGAAAGGTGGAGACATAGACTGATGGGAAGACAGGGAAGGGAGAACTCTCTAGAACATGAACATATGAAGGTAATAGGGGTAGGAAAGGCCAATGGGCCAATGGGGAGGACAGAACTGGGACAAATTACCATAGTGCTTCAGAGCACCATGGGGGAAGTTTCTTTCCTCACCCTGAGCTGTGAGGAATGCCCGGAGCTTAAGGTGCATTTCTCCAGGGCATTGCTCTTGCCCTCTCCCCAGTAGGCTCACAGGCTCTCACAACTCCCCCTATTTGTTTAGTTAAAAGTCTTCCCCTATGGATTTCTGCAAGCACCTAACAAAATAAGGGAATATTACTTACATAACAATAGCTATAAGTCATAATAGTATGAAAGTAATAACTCAAAGAGGAAATAGTACATAAGATTAGGATACAACTGAAATAATTGAACGGGTAGGAACTAATTAAACAACATCTTTTTTATGGAATGCAAGATCGATAGGAAGTTGTATTGTTCAGGCAGTACAGAGCTGTTTCCTTTTTCAGGTTATTGGTTTGTATCTGTACGCCGCATCTTTTGTTCTTCTTTTCCACGCTGCTTGTGCTTGTCATCGTGGCTTTTGGCAAGGCTCGTTATTCTTGTAGGACAGGGACCCCCTCTCTCAGTCCTTTCATGCCTTGCAGCGCTTCTTATCAGGCACGGATTCCTGCTTTGGGTTCCTCCCTCTTTTGGATTGGACAGGGGCCTCCAGGGTCTGCAATCTCCCTGCCATCTCCCAATCACCTTCCCTAGCAGCTTGTTCCCATTCCCCTGCCCAGTGATCCTCAGGCTCGGTGTTAGGGTCTGGGGAATCACTGTCTTCTGCTTAGGAGGAGGGCCTGCTGGTAGAGGAGCCGTGCTCCTGGGTAACCGGTGCGGCCCCGTGCCATGGGCTGCTGGCAGCCAAGATGGCTGCCTTCCGGTCACCATCATGGCCACTTCCGGCTCCGGGGATGTGGGAGCCACAAGTGTCATGGCCCCAGGGGTGGAGCCCGGGGTGGAGAAGGTGGAGACCACAAGGGGAAAGGCAGAGCCTGCGTCGGGAAGGGTGGTTGGGATCCCAACACAGGCACAATCATCGACACAATGGGTGGAGGGGAATGTGTTGCAGGGGAGGAGCCCAACAATGGAGGAGCAGGAACAGGAAAGTGGCCATTTTGGGGTGCGAGGGTGGGAAAACTTGGATCAGGAGGGGACAAAATGGCAGGGCTGGCCATGTTGCCGGCGCCATTTTGTGGGGTAATGGCCACTGGGGGAGATGAAAGAGGGTATGCAGGCACAGGAGGAAGGTTGAGGGGAAGGTCCAGAGCAGCACGGCCAGTGCCATCCTGGTGAGGGGAGAGAGGAGATTGGGAGGCATCAGGGAGACAGCAGCAACCCTGTGCTGGATAGTGACATCTGCCTGCTGATTGCTCCTCAGGTGGGGAAGAGGGTTTGGGGGCATGGGGAGAGGATGAAGTGGAAGGGGTTTTGAACTGGGGACCCAAAACTTTTCCTGAATTTTCCCCTGATTTTTTTAACTGAATCATAAATAGCAAAAAAAGAAGATAAAGCTTTTTAACATAAATGGAATGAAAAAGATAATAAAACTTCCCCACTTTAAAATTTCCCTGCATTTTTAAAACAAATAACTTGATCCCAACCATACCCCAAATCTCAAGTGGTGAAACTGATTTCCTTGTAACATAAAATATTTGAAAAGAAAATGAACAAAAGCTTTCAAATTCTCCTTTGAAAAATGATTCCCCAAGCAACAAGGGCTAATGTAACTTGGATATAAATCTCCCGTTGTGGAACAATGAGTTTTGTGCCTATTCTGCAGTCTTCCCACCCACAGGATTTAAATTGAGAAAACAAAAGAAAAGGGGGACACTGACTGAAACATACTCATCCAGCAGTGCCTCAACAAAGGATCTCGTGGTGGGTCTGTCAAGGAGAGCGATCCTCCAGTCCGTGACTCTGGGAGGGTTGCAGGTCTCTCCCCTCAGTGTGCCCAGATAAAACTCAGAGGTTGCCTTAGGGTAATGGCTGACCCAAAGGCGACTTAGATTGCAGCCATGCTGGAGATGCTCTCCAGGGGTACCAGACAAAGGTCCCTGTTTGGGCTCCGCTTGTTGTGGTCTGCGGTGGTGGTGAATGCAACCTTCCCTGAGAGCATCTTGCACCAACAGGCAGGAGCCACAGGAGCACCAGCACACACAGACACACACACACACACACAGACACAGACACACACTGACACACGCACAGACACACAGACACACACACACACAGACATGCACACACACACAGACACACACACACAGACACACACACAGACACACAGACACACACAGACACAGACACACAGACACAGACACACAGACACAGACACACACACACACACAGACACACACACACACACACACAGACACAGACACACACAGACACACACACACAGACACACAGACACACACACACAGACACACAAAGACACACACAGACACACAGACACACAGACACACAGACACACAGACACAGAGCAGCTCAGCAGCTCAGCAGTGAATACACAGGAGGGTCCAGGCATAGAGTTTTAATGTGTTTTATTTCAGGCAATGATGAAGAGGTCCAGGGGCAAAAATCAAAGACAAAGGAGGGTCTAGGGTATAACTCAGGAAAAGAGGGGGTGTAGGAGAGCATCAAGGATCCAGTAGTCTGAGGGCTCAGGGGTGGTACACAGGGAAGGGACCAATAGGGAGTGCAAGAAAGGATAGGTGGAGACATAAACCAATGGGAAGACAGGGAAGGGAGAACCCTCTAGAACATGAACATATAAGGGTAAAAGAGGTAGAAAAGCCAAAGGGCCAATAGGGAGAACAGAACTGGGAGAAATTAACATAGTGCTGCGAGGCACCATGGGGGAAGCTTCTTTCCTGACCCTGAGCTGTGGGGAATGCCCGGAGTCTAAGGTGCATCTCTCCAGGGCATTGCTGTTGGCCTCTCCCCAGTCATCTCACAGGTCTCCAAACACACACTGGAGTTGTCTGGGGCCGTTCATCATTTCTCTGCACTCCAGCACCGAGGCAATGGACTCTGGCTACATCCCTGAGCTCGTGCCCATGGCAACCACCCCTGGCAATAGGGCTCCATGGAGCTGCTCTCAGGAAACCCCCAAGAGCTGGGGAGTGCCCCAAAACCCCCTCAGAAATGTGAGATACCCCAGCATCTCTTCATGAACACCAAATATCCAAAAACTCAGTCAATAACGGCCTTCCCTTCCCTTCATTATCCCCAAACTTCAGCTGTCTTATTCCCGACCCCAGCCCACTTCCCTAGTCCCAATCCCAACCCTTCCCACCCCTCCTGAACATGAAGACCCCCTTCCAAGCTGTACTTCCCCCATTCCACACCTCTCAAAACCCATCCCTACCATCCTGCCCCACTCAATGCACATCTCACCCCCCTGATTTGCATTCCACTTTGCCCAATCTCCTTCCAACCCCATTTCACCCCAAGGGGCTGTGGAATCGAGGAATTTTGGGGTGGGAGTGAGTAGTTTCAGTGGCATTGAGATGACAGATCAAACCCTTTTGACCCTATTGTCTCTTTGAGTGCCCAGAAAGGGAGACAACTAAATCAAATACCCCCAAATTCTCCCAATTATTTCCCTGAATCCCAGATTCCTCTGAAACACAAGTAAAAAGTGAGGCTTTAGATGCCTTTGATGAATTTATTGATTTTTACCCCAATTTTCTCTGTTTTTGAGGGATGAAGATTAATCCAAAGAAAATTAAGGCCAAAAGAAAGGAACAACCAGCCCAGTGTCTTTCCAACATGGATCACCAGGAATGTGGGTCACCAGGGCTCTGACCAACGTGGGTCCTCCCACAGGGGATGAAACTGGAGTGGTGCACGAAGCTCTTCCTGCACTTGGGGCATTTGCAAGGCTTCCCTTACTGGTGATTCCATTGGTGTCTGGTCAAGTTAGAGCTCTGGGTGAAGCTCTTCCCACAGGTGGGCACTCGTAGGGCCTCTCCCCAGTGTGGATGCGCCGGTGCCTGATGAGGTGGGAGTTGTACTTGAAGCCCTTCCCACAGTTGGGGCAGCGGAAGGGCCTCTCATCCGTGTGAATCCGCTCATGCAGGAGGAGATGGGAGCTGGTCCGAAACCTCTTCCCACACTGGGGACACTCGTAGGGCCTCTCCCCAGTGTGGATGCGTTGGTGGATGATGAGGGCAGAGCTGCAGCTGAAGCCCTTCCCACACTCCCCACACTCGTAGGGCCATTCCCCAGTGTGGATCATCTGGTGGCAGATCAGGGTGCTGCTCTGCCTGAAGCTCTTCCCACACTCCAAGCACTTGTGGGGCTTCTCCCCATCGTGAAGCTGCCCATGGACCACCGACTCTGAGCTGTGGCTGAAGCCTGTAGAATCTCTGGGACTTGTCCTCCCCATTGGATTCCTGTGCCCTGGAGTCACTAAAAATGGCCTCTTCCATGAGGTTCTGCTGTGGGGATTTGTCCTCCCTGGTTTCCATCCTCAGCTCCTTCTCTGGGGGAGGAACAACAAGGAGAGTATGGGATTTGCCTCCGTGCCAGAGGGAAGGGGAAGGAGATCCCCCCAGAGCATCCCTGGCAGGACGGGGTTGGCAGCAGGGTTGTCCTGCAGCCGGGGGCTGTGCTGGGCTGGGAGATGGAGCAGAAGAGAGGGGGAAAGGGGCACTGATTTCCTCTTCACCTGCCTGGCTGTCCTGGGGCATTGTGTCAGTTTGAAAAGACAGGTGTCTGCTAAGGAAGGCAGGAGACTCCCTTAAATTGGAAAATGTTAATCCCTTCACTTGGAATTATAATTTTCAAAATAAGAGGCTGTCAAGCAAAATCTATGGGAATAGGAATAACAGTTCTTCAGTGGAAAAATTAAAAATACAAATGCAGTAGTACTAAAAAATTACTTACAGAGTCAGAATATGGCCTGACACCCTGTGGGTCAGCGTGTTGTTAGCACTCCTGTTAAATGGTGGCTGCAGTGCTCCTGCAGTGACAGGTGTGGTTCTGTTGGAGCAGTGATCCTGTAGAAGGGTGGAGTTTTCCTCTGAAGGTCCAGTTTTGGTGCCGATCGGCCTGGTCTTCCAATGGGACCCCGTGGAGCTGACAGCTGCTCTTCTGGGAATCCTGTGGGAGAAGGCAGACTCTTGTTCACATCCTCAGATTATATCCAGGTAGGAATGCTTGGCTCCTCCCTCTGGGCGGAGCTTCTCACAATAGGATGATGGAATTTTTATCAGTGACACTCAGTGGCCCATTAACAGAAGTTATCTCCCTGGAGGGAGGATTCCTTGTGGAAGAGATAAAGTAAACTGCTCAATTAACAGATGATAATTGCCCCACCTTTAACAGAGGGTAATTGAATACACACCCAGCTAAACCTGAGACACTGTTCCAGCCTTGGAAAGCAGGATTTGGTACCAGGACTTGTTATGGAATGCAACTCTGATTGAAGGCAGAGATAGAATCTCCAGAGCTTGCAGACAGAAATGGACAGTTGTGTGATACTCATTTCAACATCTTCTCTTTTGGAATTATTGACTAATGATTATTTGCTTTGCCAATCTAATACTTCTGTAATTTTTTGCACATTTGCACTATCTAAATTACACTGTTCCTTAAGTTAAGTTGGTGTCTGTATCTTTGGTGCTGGCCCTGCCCACTGGTGAAACAGGGCCCCATCCTGCCTAAGTGTTGCCTGGAAAGACAAAAACCCTCACTCTAAATGTCCCCCCTTCCTCCTTGTTCCCCACACTTCATACACTGATCATGATGTCCTATGGTCTGGGGTATCCCTGGGGTCAGCTGGGATCTCCTGTCCTGGCTGTGTCCCCTCCCAACCTCGCCCACACCCTCAGCCCCACCCCAGCGTGGCTGAACGAGGGGCAGGACAGGCCTTGGTTCAGTGTGAGCTCAGCAAGAACGAAACCATCTCTGCGTGCTCAGCCCTGTGCTCAGCCCCCGGCCCCGGCATTTCCTCCACTCCCACCCCGGACCCCCCTTTCCCACCCCTCTGCCCCACGGCCGCCGCAGCACCGGCTGACAATTGAAGCAATTCTGTGGCAATTCCAAGTTTCATTGGTTCCTGCACAGCTCCAGCTCAGCTGCTGGCAGGTTCCAATTAAAGAAAAGTGCAAATTCGGCCCAATACAGATATTATTAAAAGGAAGGGGAAGCGTTTAGTAGCTGTCACAAAGGTGACAGAGATGAAGAGAATAATGATTCTCACATTTGGCAAAGAACCCAAGCCTGGGAATTCAGGAGTTATTTGGGAATTTGTCGGGTCCGGCTGTCTGTCTCTGCCCCGACACAGGTAGAGTGGTTCTTGGGTGGCACGCGTTTCAAAGGACGAGTCTAGACTCTTCAGCTTTTCGATCTTCAGATTGTTTATTGTTTCTTATCTACAAAATTTTCTGTCTGCCCAACAGAGGTCTGATCTGCAAAGCAGCCAAGGACACTCTGACCACCCACGGGGCGGTCATGTCTTTTTATACTAAAATCTACGTACATAATATTTACCTTTATTTTCCAATACTTTTCACCTGTGTTAGCAAGTGCACCTTCACCATAAACCAATCCCCAAGTGCCAACATCACCACAGGAGATGGAAGACAAGAAGAAGAAAGAAGAAGGATGAGACACACCCTGATCCCTCCATCTTGTCTCCATAACCCCCCTGTACCAAAAACTTTAAAGTTTATATTTCACCCTCTAAATGTGTCCCTTTTACCCCCTTCACTCTAAAGTGATTCTCATGTCCTCAAATTCTTGTCACTTCTGTGGATGGATCAAAATCAAGCCACCAGACACTTCTGGCAACATTCCAGGATTTCCGAGACCCCCAAGGGTTCTCCTGGCATCTCTGGACATCGGGAGTGATGTGCTGAGATCCCACATCTCCCCCTTCTGTTTGCACCAAGAAGACTTCTTTGGCAACTTGACTCATGACACGTCGCACACACAAAAAGATGCATGGGACGATGAGCATGAGGACTAAGAGTATTATTAAAATATAAAATCCCATTTTTAAAAACCCTCTCCATAAGGGAGAAAGATCAAAAAATCCCGCCACATCATCAATCCATGACCCAGTGATTTTGCCTAGTTTCTTTATACTGTCTTTTATATTTTGAATACTTTCATGAATTGATCTCGAATGATCCGAGAGATTCATGCAGCACATTCCCTCAAACTCTTCACATCCATGTCCATGAGCAAGCAATAGATAATTGATTGCTGCCCTATTTGGCAGAGTTGCCTCTCTCACACTGCTTATGTTTTTTAACATATCACTCAAAGCGAGAGAGACTGATTGAGCATGCTTGCTCAACCAACAACCCATGTGGTCCAGTTGAGTCAAGGCCACCCCCGACACTGTCTGAGGTGAGAAAATTGCTGCCGCAATTCTCCTTGCCTTGTCCCAGGTGTACACTTCATCATCACAGTCTGCACTGTAATGTTGCAAGGACCTTTTTTCTTTATGTTTTTGCTCTCTCAATACTTTCAAATCTGGTGACAACACTGAAATCCTCCCAATGCTGCATGGACCTCCCTTGGCATTTGCAGGAATGCTGTGCCAAATTCTGTCCCCACAAATTAAAAACAACCCACATGGCAATTGCACTGGGACCTGGATTGATCCTTTGGCTGTCGTCACAGTGTGATTGCACCAAGCTGATGCGTTTCTATAATATTTGTGATTTGGTGTAACATCAACGCTTTTGTTTGTCCTTGACACATTCGAAATTTCGAATTTCATGCATAGTTCCATTGTTGTGGACCCAAAAATTTCCAATTCCTGCGGTTCGGTAGAAGCCACAGGTAAAAGATGTGTCCAAGCACACCATTCATTCACAGGATCTTTGATGACCTGCGAAATCTCCATTGGAGAATGCCCTGGAATTGGCCATTTGTCCACTGGCAACCCAACCATGCATGCTGTGAATGGTTTCCCTGGTTTCGAATGTGTCAGGCAGATACTTTCTAAATTTGCTGCCTGGGCTAACGTTTCCCAAACATTTTGTTTTGGTTGACTGATGGGTAGATTTGTTCCATTGCCTAAGGCAACAGATGAAAGCATGAGCATCATGAAGCTCATGACTTCACCCTTATAAAAAATCATTGTCATGCTTCCACTCAAAGCCACAAAGGAAAAACCCCCAAAGTTTTTATTCTTTTTGTCCCTCTTCTGAGTCGTTGCTCACAACTTGAGTTTCTTCCTCCGTCTGCGTACTCGTTTCTCTGCCTCTGGGATCTGTGCTCTCCTGCTCTCTTGTCCGAAATGGCTTCACGTGCCGCGCTGACACCCACTTCAGCCCTCGCCCTGTGGAAACACAAGCGAAACCCTTGCCCCAAGTGATTAGTTTGAAAGGACCCTCTATTTGTCCTGTCTCTGGGTTTCTGATCAAAACCAAAGGATTCTCCCTTAGTTTTGCCTGAGAACTGTTTGAAAAATGCCTCACGATTGGTGGATTGGGTTCAGAAGACGAGCTGTTAAGAAAATTCAACACATACAATGCTTTGTTTAACTTCATGTGTGGTGTCGCCTCTGGCTCCCCCCTTTTCTGCCTGTCCAAAAGGGATTTCAGGGTGTGATGTGTTCTTTCAATGATTGCCTGACCTGTGGGTGAATGTGGAATGCCAAATGTGTGTCTGACACCCCATTTTTTCAGGAATCTGTCAAGCACCCTGCCTGTATATGTTGGACCATTATCTGTTTTTATTTCTTGAGGCACACCTAATGATGCAAATGCTTGCAAAAAATGTCGACAAGCATGTTCTGCTGTTTCCCCTGCATGTGCTGAAGCAAAGACTGCCCCTGAGAATGTATCTACTGACACATGAACATTTTTGAGTCTCCCAAATGATGGATATTTTGTGACATCTGTTTGCCACAGCTGAAGACTTTGCAGTCCTCGTGGATTGACTGCTCCTGTCCTGTCCTATTATTAAGAAATCTTGTTTTTTGTATGAATCTCCGCGGATTCCTGTTGGAACCTCCGCATGACTTTCATCCAGAAAGCAAATTAATTTGGAAGTTGCCAGTGTGCACTGTGCCCCTGGTGGAAGGAGTTCTGGGTCGCTTGAGAATCGGCTGAGGAGTTTGCTGAGGGCGTCTGCTTGACGTTCCCCGATGACTGTCCTGTTGGTTGTTGTGTCACCGCCATCACTTGTGTCGACGCGCGCTGACGGTTTGTGGGCGCGCTCCTTCTCCCGTTTCCCGGAAGCGGTAAAGGATTCCCTTCCACGTCTGTCTGGGAAAAACATTCTTTCACAGAGTGTCTTCCTCTTCCACACTGCGCACAAAGTGGCTTTGCAGGTTTTTGTGTCTGCACTTGTGTGTGTGCATGTGGACAATTCTTTTTCAAGTGTCCAAACACCCCACATTTGTAGCATTGTCCTCCTGATGGATTGCTCTTCTTCTGGATAGTTGCAAGAACTTTATTTATGTTTTCACTCTGTTGTTGGAGTACCTTTTCCAGCATCTTTTCAACCTTGTCCTGATCTTCTGACGGCCTCTCCGGGTTTCTTCTTATCTGTTCTCCCCATTCTCCTCTCAGCTCATCCCTCACGATCGACGCGACGTGCTGAGGTGTTCCCACTCTGCTGCATGCCTCCACCATCTCTGCCAAGGATGGCCGTCCTGGCATTGCGCTGATGACCCGTTGACAATCCGGGTTGGCATTGCCGAAAGCTAGACTTTCCATGAGAGGTTGCTTCGCCTCGTCAATCGTCACCTGTCGATCCACAGCTTGCGAGAGTCGATCTATGAAAGATGAGAATGGTTCTGTGGGACCTTGCCTGACGCATGAGAATGGGACATCCGGAACTCCCGCCGGAGCAATCTGCAAGATTGCTTTGCGTGCTGCTTCTTTGATGTCATTCAACACCCGTCGTGGAAGCCGTGCTGCTTGCTCCACTGGATTGTCATCTGGAGGATCTCCTGCTAACTGTGCTTCTGTGAGGTTTGCGTTTGGCCCACCTTGATAGCTGGCTCTCAACTCTGTGAGATATCTTCTCCATCTTCTGTCCCAGATAAGACTTTGTGTGTCAGTGAGAATCATCGACACAAGACATCGAATGTCGAATGGCGTGAAATCATACGCATTGAATGTCCCCTTCAGGAGCTGTTTGAAGAACTGTGAATTCAGACCATTGTTCTGAATGGCCTTTGATAAGTCTTTGATCACTTCGTGACCCAACCTTTCCCACCTTGGATTTTGGCCTTGTGCATCATATGTCACTGGCATTATTATGTCTCCTGATCCTTTGATCAAACCCTTTTCTTTTGATAATTCATTTCTAATTTCCCTCCAGTCTATTGGTTCTATTGGCTGTTCTTCTTCCTCCTCTGGAAACTCCATTGGCCATTGCCTGCACAATGGAATCGTGGAGGTTCTTGGTGATCTTTCACTCCATGTGCTTCGACTTGAGGTCTTCAGTCTTGCTCCTAAATCTGGAAAAGAAACTTGAGGCTCTCTTGAACGTGTTCTTTTTGCTGCATCAAAAGACTGCAGGAGATTCCTTGCTGCTTCCGCTGCTGAAAGCATCCATGCTGGAATTCCCTCTCTTGCTGTAATGTGTATCATTTCTTCTTCTTGAGGCTGTGCTTCATCTGAGCTGTCTTCAACTTCATATGATCCTGAAGTTGATGGAATATTATCCTTTTGCTGTGTTGTTGTTGTTGTTCTTGTTTTCTTTAATGTAGCTTTCTTTTTATAAATTGTTGGAAAAAATTGCTGCATTGTCGCAGTTTGGCCAGCAGGTGATGTGGTGGCGCTGTCGAGCAGTTCCGACATGTCCTGCAATGTGGTCGTCCCTCCACGAGGTGGCGCTGTCGCCTGCCTGGACAACTTTGATGACAACATGAACTCCATCGCTTCCTGCTCGGCAGACTGCGACGCTTGCAACCGTGTTTGAGATCGAGTTTGCATGGCTGTTAACTGAGCTGGCATTGAGGGTTGAATACTTAAACGTTTCTTTTGAGTGGAAGGGGTTTGAACTATAGGGTTTGAGACTAAAGGCATCGGTCTCGGAGAGGGGGTGGAGCCCCGGGATGTCGAACCCCGAGCGTGGCCCCTCCTTTTCGCCCCAGACGTCACAGAGGACCGGACCCGCCCCCGACCTCGCTCCGCCGGCACTTCCCGCGCATGCGTGCCTTCGGGGACGCCCCCTGCCTCCCCTGTACTGACGTCACTGTCTCCGTCCCGCTCCACCTCCGAAGTCTCCTCCCTATTGTCTGTTCCTGTCCCTCTCTCCTCCTCCTCTGACGCTGTATCCACACCCCCCGCCGAAGCGCGCAGCCCCCCCTCCGCGGGTGCCCCCTTTCTCGCTGCGATTCGAGCCGATCTCCGGGTCCAGATTTCCGGGTCTGACGTCACCACCGCGCGTTTCCTGCGTCCCTCCATGGCAGCTCGCTGGAGCTCTGCAGCTGCTCCGCCCTTGCTGCCCGTGTCTGATGCTGCTGCGCTGGTTTGAGAGCCCTCCCCGGCTGTCCTTTGAGCCTTGCTCGACCCGCGCGCTTTTGGCACCGCGCTAAACGGGGCCGCCGCTGCTTTCGGCGTTGCGCTCGCAAAAGCCGCACCAGAACCCGTGTCTCCCATCGCCTCCACGCCCCCCCCTGCGGCCGCCGCCGCTTCCGCGCTGCCGCGCATGCCGCGAGAGAGCGCATCCCCCCTCCCCGACTCCGCCACTTTTTCCACCTCCTCTCCCTCTGATTCCTGCGAATCGGGATGGTACGCTCTTAGAGAGTGACCTGCCTCCTCGATATCACTAGGAGAAAACTTTATTTCATCAGGGAGCGGAATGGTATCATCTGTGTCTGAGTCAGAGTCTGAAACCCCTGCACTCTCTGGAGTCTCAGGGCGCTTTAGGGTTCCCTTGGGTTTTCGGGATGGTGGGACTGAAGGCAATGACATTTTTCCTGGTCCCTTTTTCTCGGGCACCTTTTCCCCCGGGCCAATTGAGATCAGAGCCAATCTCTGCTTTGAGCCTTGCTCTGGTCCCTCCGCCCCTTTGGGACCCGCAACAAGTTGTTGCCTGGCTGACCCTCTCAACTGAGTCGAGGTCGCCTCTAACATGATTCTTGCTGAAGACAGCAATTTCAAGGCTGTCTTATCATCATTGGTGGCTAGAAAATATAGGTGTCTGTTAACTTCTTGCCAAAAGCCTACTTCAAATAACAACCTTGTTTCTGAGTACGGGTAATTACACCGCACCCACAGCAGTAATTCTCTAAGCTTTTTCTTTGGGATCCCCCTTGTGTGTGTGTCTGCCACGCCCTGTAGGTCGGACAGAATCTCTATTTGTTCCTGGGAAAGTGTACCCCCCATGTTCTTAATTCTTGACCTTCTCACCGAATTCCTGTCGTCAGAGCAGTCCGAAGGCTCCTGGTCTCTGGCCTGCAGGTCACAGGAGATGGATTCGTAGGCGCCTTTCCGATTCCGATCCGGGCTGTCCTGCTACGAACTTTCTTCGGTGGAAGTGGAGTGCGATGTTCTCTGTGGCTGCCAAGTCTGCAGATTCTCCTGGCTGCTTTCTGGCTGTTTTCCCAAGGAGTTATCAGTGCTCTCCTGGGAATGAGTCCAGCTCGGGAGCTGCCCACTCGGTTCTTCAAGGCTGTCCTGTGCAAGAGGTACACACCAGAGCTCACCGTGGCTCAGCAAGTGCTGCCGGATGCTGCTGGATCGCCGGTTGCTGCCGAGTAGCTCCCCGGGTCGTCCGCCGGGTGCCCACCGGGTGTCCACTGGGTGCCCACCGGGTGCCCACCCAGGGACGCCAAATGTCGGGTTCGGCTGTCTGTCTCTGCCCCGACACAGGTAGTGTGGTTCTTGGGTGGCACGCGTTTCAAAGGACGAGTCTGGACTCTTCAGCTTTTCGATCTTCGGATTGTTTATTATTTCTTATCTACAAAATTTTCTGTCTGCCCAACAGAGGTCTGATCTGCAAGCAGTCACAGGCACTCTCTGACCACCCACGGGGCAGTCATGTCCTTTTATACTAATATCTACGTACATAATATTTACCTTTATTTCCCAATGCTTTTCACCCATGTTAGCAAGTGCACCTTCACCATAAACCAATCCCCAAGTGCCAACATCACCACAGGAGATGGAGGACAAGAAGAAGAAAGAAGAAGGACGAGACATGCCCTGATCCCTCCATCTTGTCTCCATAACCCCCCTGTACCAAAAACCTTAAAGTCTATATTTCACCCTCTAAATGTGTCTCTTTTACACCTTTTACTCTAAAGTGATTCTCTTGTCCTCAAACTCTTGTTATTTCTGTGGATGGATCAAAATCAAGCCACCAGACACTTCTGGCAACATTCCAGGATTTCCGAGACCCCCAAGGGTTCTCCTGGCATCTCTGGACATCGGGAACGATGTGCTGAGATCCCACATTCTCAGACAGTGGGAATATAGAAACCTAAAGAGGAATGTCCTGTGTTCCCCAGCTCCATGTGACCGTGTTCCCAGGGGTCTTAGGATGAGGGAAGAGACAAGGGTCTGACTCCATGTTTCAGAAGGCTTGATTTATTATTTTATGATATATATTATATTAAAACTATACTAAAAGAATAGAAGAAGGGATTTCATCAGAAGGCTAGCTAAGAATAGAATAGGAAGGAGTGATAACAAAGGCTTCTGGCCTGGACTCTCTGTCTGAGCCAGTTGGGCTGTGATTGGCCATTAGTTACAAACATCCAGCATGGGCCAATCACAGATCCACCTTTTGCATTCCACAGCAGCAGATAACCATTGTTTACATTTAGTTCCTGAGGTCTCTCAGCTTCTCAGGAGGAAAAATCCCAAGGAAAGGAGTTTTCATAAAAGATGTCTGTGACAGCTCCATGTTCCTTAGAAGGGACTTAGGAATTATTTAACATCATTGAAATTTAGAGTAAAAATTGTGGTGGCCTAGGGCATTTCTCTGGATGACCCAAGTGACAAAAGGTCTTAATGCCACTGAGATAGGTTTTGCAAAGTGCACTGGTGCCTTTAAAATGTGACACATTAGTAGAAGTTGGTGTTCATTTTAGGGTGGAAAAGGTAAACTGATGCCCTTGAAGGGTTCTAGGAAATGGTTTTTCTTCTGCCATGGGGATGGCACTAAATGTCCTGTGCTGAGCCAGTTTCTTTTCCTGCAGGATTATTCCCACGAGCTGGTCTGTGTCACTGAAAATGAAAGGATAGTTGTGCCAATTCGGGCCATTGGTGCCCGAGCTACCCTGGACTTCCCTGCCCAGCTGGACTTCTCCAAGTGTCCGGTCAGGTACAGAACCCAGAAGACTACGCTGGTGCGCAATGTTGGTAACCAGGCAGCTCGGTACCAGCTGAGCACCGAGAGGTGAGGATCTGTCCTTGTGCATATCTTGGTTTGGAAAGACAGGAGTCTGCTAAGGAAGGCAGGAGCCTCTCCTGAAATGGAGAATGTAAACCCTCCCCACCCCTCCGAATTGCTATAAATTTTAAATTAAGGGGGCTCTCAGGCAAAAATACGGGAGCAGGAAATAACAGCCCCTTAATAGGGAAAAGAAAAAAAAAGGATAAAATCAACAATGCAGTACACTAGAACAACACTGACAGAGTCAGAACCCAACCTGACACCCTGTGGGGTGTTGGTGGCAGTCCAATTGGAAATGTGGCTGCAGCCCTCCTGCAGTGTCAGGGGTGGTTCTGTTGGAGGAAGGGGCACCTGTAGAGAAGGATGTATTCTTCCTCTGAAGATCCAGTGGAGGAAGAAGAGGCAGCTGCTGTTTCTCTGGGGAATCAAGTGGAGAAAGCCGTGCTGGTGTCTCAAAAACCTCTGGATTCTATCTGGGTAGCAATGCTTGGCTCCTCCCTCTGGGCAGAGCATCTCCCAATGGGATGTTATAGTTCTTATCAGTCGTGCAGTGACATTCAATAGCCTGTTATCAGCAGATGTCCCCTCCCCCGGAAGGAGTGATTGTGGTCACTCAGAGAGAGAGATAAAGCAAACCGCCCACTTGACAAAGGTAGTCTGCCATACAGATGGTAATGGAAAAGATCTTGCATTGCAATCTGGAACACATGGCAAGAGACAATCCTGGCCCAGCCAAAGGGAGAAGGGGTGGTCATAGGGGAGGCAGAGCTCAGTCCTCAGCACCACAGCAGCGTGAGGCCTTGTCCCTGCCAGCCTGAGCCATGTGCTGGGAGGATAATGCAGTGTGAGCAGGAGAGCTGATGCTGGCTGCTCTGCAGCTTTGGAGCTGGGCTGCTGCTCTTGGCAGGCACTGGCTCAAGGCAGTGAAGGAATGAAAGCAATCTGCACTGGATGATAGCAATAAGATAAGGGAGATGGATAAAGAAGAACAAGGAAGTTATTCCTTAGCAAGAGAAAAGTGGTGAGTAGGTGTGCCCATAGTGGAGAAACAATGATGCTGGCTTTGTTTTTGGAGGAAAAGTGCTGCTTTTTTCTTTTGGAAATCAAGAGGGAACCTTTCACCATCAAAGAACTGATTCTCCTCTGTCCCTCCCCCAAAGTGGTCATGGGGTGTTTGTGCATAAGCAGCTTTCTCCTGGAGCAAGGGCGGGTGTCTCTTGTTGAGATGTGCAGAGCAGAGCCAGGGCAGTCCTATGAATACAACACAAGGCCCAGGTCACTGCTCCTTGATTTGGAACCAAAAGGCAGAGTGGGCACTGATTGGCATCAGCCATGAAATCAACTGGTGAGTGTTGTGCAGCTTCAAGTGCTGATTCCAGTGGATGTTGGTGACTTTTGGAGTGTGTCTGCTGAGTTCAAGGCCAGGTGAGGTGCTGTGCTAGATTCAGGACAGCCTTGTTTGCTTGTTGAAGCTCTTGCTCTTGGCTGTGCCAGCTGGGGCACTGCTGACAAGCTGGTCCTTTCCTCTAGGATTCATCTGTCCCCTGGGTAGAACTGTTGCTGCTCTTTCCAGAGGATGTTTGGGAATGCCCTGGATTTGTGTCTCAGAACTGTGTCTGTAATGATTGGGTGGGTCAAACTCTCCTGGGAAAGCTCCTCCATGGGAACAGCAGTTGCAGCTAAGAAGGAGCAAAGCAGGGCACCTGTGGCTGGCAGGGCTGCTTACAGAAGTTTGTGGGGACACCTTGATGGGGAAACTGAGGCATGGAGCCCTGTCTGGGTGTGTGTTCAGGGTCCTTCATGGGACCCCCAGCAAGCCAGGGGCTTCTCCTGCCTGCCCTGTGCCCAGAGCCCATCAGGGGCTGTTGGCTGCTGCCACTTGGCTTGAGCTGCCCCCTGTGCACAGGGCCCTGTGCTGAGCACACGGTGCTGTGTTGGTTGGAAACCCAGGGTGCCCTGAGCCCAGGTTTTGTGCCCCCGAGCCACGACAGCCGGACCTTTGCAATCCCTTTAACCGAGCCCTTTCCTGCTCTGTCCTCGGCCTCCAGGGGCAGCGTCACTGCACCGAGTTTACACTTCGACCTCCCTGAGCTCGACTTCGGGGACATCTCCTTTGGTGAGTGTTGCCTGGGCTGGGACACAGCGTCAGGGATCTGTGCCTTCCAACAGAAAAGCATCCCTCACTCCTGGTCTGCCCCAGCAGCCTCTTCAGGCTGTCAACTGCAGGGCTGCTGCTGCTGCTGCCTCAGGGGGCATTTTGCCATTGTGAGATCCAATAGGAGCAAGGAATAGAAAGTCGGTATTTTCTGGTGTCTCTGTGCTGCTTGAAAAGACAGATGTCTGCCAAGGAAGGTGGGAATCTTCCTGCAATGGAAAGATGAGCCATTCCCTCCAAATTATTATCCCTTTGAAATGACAGGGCTCCCAGGCAAAACTATGGGAAAAGGAATAACAGTTCTTTCCTAGACTATCTCAGGAGAGCACAGACAAGAAGGCAAGAACAGACGTTTCCCAGGGGCCAAGTCCCGTTTTTCCCTTTTGGTGGAGTTGTGGTCACAGCAGGAGGAGCTGTGGGCTCTGGCAGGGCAGGGATCCCCTCCCAGCCGGTGCGGGAAGGGAAGGGAAGGGAAAGAGGAAATGCTCCTCTACATCGAGGTACGGCCAGAGCCCAGCCACAGATGCTGCAGCACCAGGGCTGGAGCTGCACTGCAGTGTGGGAGGGCTTTAGCTCTGGTGCCAGCTTTGAGCATCCTGGCAGTGAGAGATCTGCACTGCTGGGAGGCCTCTGCTAGCTGGCTTACTCGGGATGTTCCTCAAGGAGCACTGTTTGGTTTCCAAAATCACATGCTGAGGTCACATACCTTATGGTCAAGGCCTGAAGCCATTCTTGTGTTTTTGAGAGCGAGTTATTTGATTGCAAGTGGGCAGCAGAAGGATGAGGGCAGAAGGTGGCTGTTAGAGAGATGTCATTGGATAAAGCAGTTAGCTTTTCTTCTTGGTCTCATTTCCCCCCTCCTGGGGAGCAGAATGATTTGTGTTCACTGCAGGAATCTCCAGTGGGGACAAAAACTCTGCAGCCATGAACTGCCCAGCACCTGCTGGGCCACACTTTGCCCTCAGCTTCCTGATGTGAAGCTGAACTCACTGGGTTCAAGTCAGGTTTCCTCTGCATGGATGTCTTTGTAGTCAGATGAAAAATTGGCCCCTTAATTTGAATGCAGTGGTGCATAGAGCTTTAGTCTAATGTTTTAATGTAGCTGACCTGTGCCCTGATAGCAAGGGGTGTTTAACAAATCTGGCATTGCCAGAAGGCTTTTGTTACTCTGAGACTGTGCTCTGCACATGGAGCAGCAGAAGAATTAAGGCCAAATCCTCCCTCAGGAACTGGAGGATATCACACGTGGGTAATAAGCTTATGTAAGGAAGAATTGACTGTTCTTCTCTCCCACCAGGTGACCCTGTGCTCCAACATGGTGATGGAGTTCTACCAGAGAATGCTGGTGGACCTGGAGGGTATTGGCAGGGGAGTGGCAACCCTCCTGATCATCACAGCCAGGTACCAGCCCTTGCCTGGCCCCCCCAGTCACTGCCTTGTACAGGCTTTGCTGGCTGCAGCTGCCAAGGAGAAGTGCTGCTGAATGGCCTCATGTTGTGCCAGCTGGACATGAGAACAGCAGTGCTTGGGCAGCAGCCTGTGGTGAAAAGCACCCCTGCTCACAGCCCAGCACGGGCCTGGGCCCTCTGCTAAAGGCACCAGGAATGATATCATTTCTTGGCCTGGTTTTTGGTGCTTGAGGTGGAACAAATTTCCCGAGGGCCTCCTCTCCTTCTTCTGCAAGAGGTGGAGTTGTGCTGGTTGTGAGCACCGTGCACTGGTTTGGGCCACACCAAGCAGCTGCTGAGAGTCAGGGTCTGGCTCTGTCCATGAGGGCCCATGGCAGGGGGGAAGTGGCTCCCAGCAAGAGTGGTGAGGGCAAGGTCTGACGAGGGGAAAGCAGCCCTTGATGTGGCAGGTCAGCTCCAGTTATTCTCCTTCCCTCTGCTTCCCATTTTGAGCTTTAATGTTGTCAGAGTTGAGACCAAGAGTCGTTGTTGCTGCAGCAGAATTCCATGCTGCTGTGCTGCTGTGGGTGTCAGTGTGATGCCAAGAGGGATGCAGCTCCCTGGTGCTGTTCCCTGTCCCAGGCAGAGCCATGCAGGCAGTGCCTGGGCTGCCATTCTGTAAAGCAGGTGGAGCTGGGGCCAGGCAGGGCCTGGAGCTGTGCAGTGAAGGAGCCAGGGAGCTGCAGGGCCTGGCAGGGGCTGATCAGCCCCTCTGTGGGGCAGCTGCTGTCTCGTGCCCTCCAAGGCTGGGGCAAAGAGCTGAGTTCTCAGGCAGGGCAACAGCACCATGGCAGAGAAGGGAGTCATTTTTACTGAGACACTGGAGTTGTGTGTTCCTTGAGCCTTAGGGAGCCCTGATCCTTGTTGGGAAGGCTCCCCCAGAGCTTGTGGCTCACTGGGACTGTTCCAGGAGTCCTTGCAAGCCTTCTTGGGTAAAGGAGGGGCTGAGGCAGCTGTGGCTCAAAGTGCTCTGCCTGGGGCACTGGGCAGCCTCTGGGTGCTGCCTCTCAGGGTTTGCCCCTCCTTGACAAGACGTGTTGGAGTGGGAAGAGGTAGAAGGCAATTTATCCCTGTAGGGCTGTTCAATGTGCATTTGACAGTGACCAATGTGTTCTGCTCCATTGCACAATCTTTGGGGGGAAACGTTCTCCATTCTCTCAGTATCTCTGATTCCCCTGGGGTCATCTCTCTGCCCAGATGTCTCATTCATGAGCTCCAAGTGTCCTCCCCAGTCCTGATGTATGATGAGTGCCACCTGAAGGTGCCATATGAGAGGAAGATCATCATTAGGAAGCCCAGCCACCTTCCTGGCTGCTACGGGCTCATTCCCCAGGTTTGGCATCACATCCACCTCCTTCTGTCAAATATTACTGAGGAGATTATTAGGGGAAAAAAGGGTTTGGATAAGACCTTGCTGGTTTCTCTTCAGTCTTAAAGATCTGCTGAGAGCAGGATCCTACCCGACTGTAAACTTTAGGAGGCAGTTGAAGCTCCTGAGGAAACAGTTGATGTTCTGGTCTTCAGGGTGTTTTCATGTGGGAGATCTTAGAGGGTTGTGAAAGGCTGCTGCATCCACAGACACCAATGCCTGTGCTGGCAGCCTCCTTGCAGGTTCCCCTGGGAGTGCTAAGCCTACAATTCTTGCATCTTGTGTGTGCCTTTTACCTTTGTGCCGGGGAGTTTGAAACGTGTGTGTAAGTTGCTGTTGCGGTGGATGTTAAGGAGTCTAAAGTTTCTTCAGAGGTGCCTCTGAAGCTGCATTTCATTCTGTCCCTTCCAGAAACACAAGGAGGACTCTGCTGTGCTCTACTCCAGCCCCAAGCCCTGTGGGATTGTGCAGCCCCAGAGCACAGCAGAGATCCCAGTTGTGGTGGAAGTGCAGGCCTTGGGCACTCATCGCACCAACGTTGTCATCGGCGTGTTCGGGGATGAGAGAAACCCACTGGTGAGGGCAAGGGGATATGTGAGCCTGTGTGCAGCTGCTCCTGGCAGGGTGCACAGGGACAGGGATTCTGCCGGGGAAAACAGGCCCAGGCTGCTGGGGAGAAGGACAGGAGGGATGGGTGGCACAAACAGCTCCTGCCTTAGAGGTGGCAATCTCAGTGTCTGACACAGAATGGAGTTTGGCTGAGCTGGAATCCAGGGGCATTTGAGTTCATTCTTCTTTCAAATGCTGTTCACTTTGGAAACATCTGTTTGAAAATGTCATCTCTCTGAGCACAAAAGAGGACGTCAGAAGACTTCTGGGAACCTTGAGCTTTCTGTAAAAGAAAGGAAAGGTGGCATTTGAAGGGTGGTTTCAAGGATTGAAACTTATATTAAAACATATGGAAATGGCAATGCCCAATTCCCTGGATGGCACCAGACATCGGAACCTGGGCCATTGTGGCACTGCCTGTAAATCAGTGAACAGGAAGGACAAGCAATGCAGGCTGCGCCAGGGAGCCTGAAGTTTGACAAAACAGTTGCTTTCAACTATCAGGCTGCTTCCCTTAAAGAGGAGAGTTTCTTCCCACCAGAAGGACCAGTTGTTTAACTGTCAGCCTGGTCTTAACTAGAGATTTCTTGCAAAGGTAAAAGCTTTGGGCCAATAATTTTTAGTTTGAAAGGTTCTCTTACCTTAATCCTTTATGATTTGGAGGTGAACATGTAATTTTCTTTTTCCCCAAAAGCCCAGCATTTCAGCTGGAGAGCGATAGCTGTCCCTAAAGAAATAACTTGAGCAAGGTTGAGCTGTTGAAGGTTTTTTAGGTTTCCCTGTTGTGGTTTGTTTTATTATTTTTTTTTTTTAAATCTTCTTGCTTGCTTCCTGGAACAGAGAGCACAACTACGGAGCTCAGGACAGCTGGCAGAAATCTCCCCAAGCCCAAGGCTGGCAGAGCTTGCAGGATCCCAGCACCACAGCCTGTGGATGGATGGATGGATGGATGGATGGATGGATGGATGGATGGATGGATGGATGGATGGATGGATGGATGGATGGGGAATGCGACCTGAGTCGCCTGGGAGTGTTGGAAAATGTCAACCAACCCCCCAGCAGTGTCAGGAGAACATTCCTGATAAATCCCTGGTGGAGCTGCAGGGTTTCTGGCCTTGGGAACTGGGGGGGCTCTGCTGGCTGGGCACTGGCTGGGTCTGCCCCTCGGTGCCTCAGATCTCACCTTTTTGCTGCCTTCTCTGTCTTTCCCTCTCCCACTGTGCTTTTTGCATCCCCACCAGGTGTTCATGCCTGTCCTCTGTAGTTGCTCAATGCAAGCAGTTGCAGCTGCTGCAGCAGCTCAGTGTCATCCCTGGGCTGCCTTTAGAACAGACCTGCTCCAGCCTGGATTGGGAAGGGCTGGATCAAACCATTTCTCAGGTCAACGTGCCAGCACCCACCCAGGGGCTGCATCCTGGCCAGGAGCTGCTCGTGCAGGTGTCCCTCCCTCCCACTGCAGGTCCCTGTTCATAGTTGTGTTCTTTTCCAGATGTGAGCCTTACCCATCTAAATTCCAACCCCAACCACCAAAGGGGAAGAGACCCAGTTTGGATTCCTCGGCACATCTAAGGAGACGCTTCAGGATTAGAAATGTGGAGGAGGCAGCCACAGCCCTGAAAGAATCGTGGGGTTTTGCCCAATCTCCAGGAGCAGAGGTAGATTTTCTTGTACCCCTACTGCTTGTGCTGCCTCCCCAGCCTGCCAGCACCAAGTCCTGCTCATGCTGAGCTCCCTTTTTGCTGCCCTGCTGTGCTGTGCTGACAGTGGGCTGGGCAGCAGGGCCAGTGGCTGGGTATGGGCTGTGTGGGAGGGAGAAATAGGAGAGTTTTCCTTGGAGAAGCTGACTCAGATCCTACAGGCCTGTGTTAAGTGTGGGATTTTTTTTTTGCCTGGTTTTCTTCCCAAAGTAAGATGAGGCTTTTCTCTGCATCATCATGGTAAGACCTCCAGCTTCCTTCCCAGAGCAAGCTGGGATGATCCTGATCTCCATGGAGCCTCTTCTGAAGGCAGCCAGACTCCCTGTTTGCAGGGCTCTGCTTTCACCCAGAGCTGCTGCTGCACTGCTGGCCCTGAAGCTGTCTTACAAAGGGAGACTTTGCAAAGTGGCTGTCTCTTCCTCCCAGCACAGAAAATGGCATGTTTTTCAGGTGCCAGCACCAACTCCTGCAAACCCTCACCTGCCACGAGGCTTGGAGGGGTTCAGGTGCTCCCTGGACGTGGTGCACACTCCCCTGGGAGCGGAGAAGGCAGGAGGGAATCTGTCTCACTGCCCATTGTCAGTGTGGCAAGCAGGGCTGGAGCTGCCAGTGCCACTGGGGGCCCTCAGCATTGGCCACAGAGGGGCCTCCCATCCCTGCAGGCCCATCACAAAGGGCTGCTGAACCAGCTGCTTGTTGGAGAGGCCGTGCAGGACACATTGCAGGGCTGCCCAAGGACGCTGTGCAGCACCTGCGCAGGGCACTGCTCCCCCTGGAACTCCTCAGGTGCTCCACAGGAAGTTTTTGCAGGCGCTTTTGCTGTAGCACCTTGAGAAAGCAGCATTTAAATCAGAGAGAGGGGAAGAGCCTCAGGAGTCAGATGAGCTGGGCTGGGCTCCTTCCCTCAGCTCCAAGAGCTCTCACTCTGAGTCTCCTCCTTTTCTAAAAGCAGGAAGTTTTGAAACTTTTTAAAGGCAAGTTGTGCATCAGAGAGAATTTCTACTGCCAGGAGACATCCCAGGTCACTTTCATGTAATGTACTAATTAATGCATTGACCCGTGAGGATGGGAGAAGATTTTCCCCATGGTCCCTGCACTGGTCAGTGGCATGGATGCAGGATGCGGTGAGGGTGATTCTGGCAGTGTTTGTGGAATAGGCCCTTCTGGCTACAGCTGCACTTTGCTCCAAGATGCTCTTCTGCATCCATTTCCATGCTCAGCACCTCAATCTCTCCTGTCTTCCACCCAGGCTTTCAGTATCCTGCCAGTGTCAGCTGTGCTGCAGCCAGGAGAGAGCCAGCAGGTCTCCTCCACCGTCTCTGGCCACCTCAGCAGCACCTGCAGTGTCCCGGAGCTGTGCCACGTGGAGGGAGGCCCCAGCTACGAGGGGCCGGTGCCCGGGGAGGCCTCACGTGTCAGCTCCTCCCTGAGCCCCCGGGAGATCAACTGTGGCTCTCAGGCCCCTCTGAGGGAGAGGTGAGTCAGGCTTCCATGGGTTCCTGCTCTGCCATGGGTTATTGTCCCTGCAGGGCTTCCCTGCTCCAAGGACTCTGAGCTCAGAGGTGCTGCATAGCAAGGGCCAGCAGCAACACAGGCATGGCCACTCTGAGCTCCCTGGCTGCCAAGAGAGGAAGGACCTTCTCCTGTTGAGACAGAACATCTTCTTTTCTATTTGAGTGCTGAGCCCTCCTGGCTTAGCTGCTGCCTGCAGGGAGCTGGGCTCTGGGCTTGCCTTGGCACTGCCTCTAGAGGTGTCTTGAAGTGCATGGTGTTGAGTGGCATCTTCTTCATCATCTCCCTTCTTCACCAAAACAGTGGCATTGTGGTATGGGCAGGCATGGGGCACAGAGCAAACCTTGCTTTGGGTCCTGCTCCTGCCCCAGATGAAGCCCTTGCAATGCTGATCTGCCAGGGTTCTCCTTATGGTGGGACAGCAGCCAGAAAAGCTCCTGTCCTTTAGGCTCCCCTGCATCTGCAGCAGTGGGCAAGCACAGGAGAAGCTCAGCTCCAGCAAGGCAGCCCAGCTCAGGACACACAGGCCAAGGGTGGAGCTGGGAGTGGAGGCTGCTTCAAGCCAGCCTGTGCATCAGGACTTCTTCAGGCCAGGCTGAAGTTGGTTTCATGGGGAGGAGAGGGACGAGGCTGCTTCCAATGGTTTCCATGGCAGCCAGCACTTGTTTGCTTGGTCACAGCTGGGTTCCAGCAGGAAATCTGGCTGACAAGAGCCTGCCTTGCAGGAGAGGAGTTCCTGCAGCCTTTGCTTTCTGACTGATAGCATTGTTCTCATGAAGGAGCAGGCTAGGAGTCATTAAAACCGAAGGTCACGGACAGAGACTCTCTAACTAATTAAAGTTAGACAGTGGTGTGTTTATTAACACCGGCAGGCGGCACCAGAGCCGTCCCTAAAAGGCGTGACCGCGCTGTCCAAGGTTCTTTGCCCTCTCTTTATTGCCCAAGATCTTACATACAATACATCTGCACAACCCCAGCACCTCCCATCCCCCCTCTGTATTCAAATGAGGTCATTGGTCCTTCACACCTGTGCAATTCCTCCCTTGAATTGGGTCTCGAATTGGGTCTGTGGTCTTAAGGGATGAAGTCAGGAATGTCTTCATCAGGTCTCTGTGACCCTCTGGCACGATCCAAGGTCCCCTGCTTAGTGACTGATTGACATCAAGCCCAGGTCCTAAGCATTGTTCTCCTGGTTTCAAGATGTTCTTATAACAGTTCACTTCCTCCACTTCCTTCTAGAAAGAAGCTCCTCATGGTAAACAATAGAACATTCAGCTCCGGCTTAAGCATCTCATAATCATTAACCTATGGTCTGCCTGTCTAACTTACATCCTGATCAATGGGAATTGCTTCTAAGCCTCAGCTGAAATCTGAACTCTTTAAAATCATGCTTCAGCTATGCCCAGGAGCAAGGGGGCTGAATGAGCTGAGTAAGAATTGTAGGAGAGATAAGCAGATGTCAGCAATCTGTGCTCTGCTTTAAACTGGGAAGCCAAGAGACAAAGGGCGTTTTCAGGCACCAGCACAGAGAGCTGGTGGATCAGCCTTTGGCAGGGGCTGGAGGGGTCTGGCTGTGCCTTCAGAGGGAGCTTGCACAGTCAAGAGCTTATGATGGCAAAGCTGAGGTTTGGCTGGGCCTGGAGGTCCCCTTCCACCAATGGCCTCACTTGGGATGTTCCCAGCCTCTGTGGGTTGAGGAGAATTCATGGGAATGGCCTCAGGGTCAAGGAATGAAGTGCAGGGCCAGCCAGGACTAGGGAGCCCAAGTTTCTGGTAGGGACTCTCAGCCATGGTTTCTATTTTGTCTGCAGAAGGGAGCTGAAGCAGTCAGCTAAAAAGCTTGAGGAGGAGGCAAAAGCCTTAGAGGAGGAAGAGAGGCAGAAGAAGGAAAAGAAGGGTGTCTCTGTGGGAAAGCAACCTCCAAAACCAGAGAAGGGGAAAGCCAAGACCCCAGAGAAGAAGGAAACCAAAATCCCCAAAAAGGAAACCAAATCCCCAGAGAGGAAGAAAACCAAAATCCCAAAGAAGGAAACCAAAATCCCAGAGAAGAAAGAAACCAAGGCCCCAGAGAAGAAGGAAACCAAAGCATCAGAGAGGAAGGAAACCAAAATCTCAGAGAAGGAAACCAAAATCTCAGAGAAGAGGGAAAGCAAAACATCAGAAAGGAAGAAAGGCAAAGCATCAGAGAGGAAGGAAACCAATGCATCAGAGAGGAAGGAAACCAATGCATCAGAGAGGAAGGAAACCAAAATCCCAGAGAAGAAGGAAACCAAAGCATCAGAGAAGAAGGACACCAAAGCCCCAGAGAGGAAGGAAAACAAAATCCCACAGAAGAAGGCAGCCAAAATCTCAGAGAAGAAGGAACCCAAAGCCCCAAAGAAGAGGGAACCCAAAGCCCCAAAGAAGGAGGAACCCAAAGCCTCAAAGAAGGGGGAAACTGAAATCCCAGAGGACCCAGCTGAACTGGAGAACTCTTTATTCTTTATTCATGCAACTCATTTTACACAGTTTGAAAAACCTTGTGTGCAACTTTAGTTAGTTCAGAGATTTCTTATCAGTTATTCTATTATTGGTTAATAAAATAGATTTCACTGGTGCATCAAATCTCTCTATTGTATTGTTTACCTGTTCTCTTCACTGATTCTCATGGGACAAATCCCTTGTTGTTGCAGGTGCATTTGTTTTTCACCCTCAGAACAGATTGCTCACAAAGTCTCATTCTCACAATAGCTTCACATGGGAACTTGTAACTGCTTAGCTGCACTCAGAAGTGATGACAGGCCAGCTATTAACATGGCAGAACAAGGCCTGATTTCATAGGGCCTTTCTTTTATCATTATTCTACCTGTCTATGACATCTCCTCCTTTTCGTTCATTTAAAAAAGGCTCCTATGTTCTGATGTTGAAACAGCTCACTCTTGTGAGGGCATTATCTCATCAAGGTTATCTGTTAGATATGGGATAAGATAGATAAAAGACCAATTACAATCAACAAAACTTACCAAATTCTATCAAGTCATTGTCACGGGGTTTTGCAGCATGAGAAAACAAAAGAATAATGTCCAATGTCTCTTAGGGAAATGGAAAGAAATGACCATTGTTTCCAATGAGTTGAGAAGTATGAGAAAGTCTATGAGCTGGAAATGTTGATCTTTGACACCACTGAATGTCCTCCTGGGTGCTGGAACAGGGAATAACTGAAGAAGGTTCGTAGGAGCTCTGTACCGTGAGGATGCCAGGAGGCTTTTGTTGGCAAATTGCCTCTGTCAGTGTCCAGACACAGCCATGTCTTGGCAGTCCTCCTCCTGTTCCTGCCCTGGCCACAAGGGCTGCAAGGAAACCTTTTAAGCAAAGGCTGCAAGGTGATGAGGTTATTTCTCTTTGCACTGGGCCTCATTTCTTCAGAGCTGATCAGTATCTGATGGAATGAACAGGTGACTGCTTTGAACTGCTGCTGATGAAACACAGGCACATCTTCTCCTGAAGTTAATGAATCAATCAGGCTTCACTGTGGTACACTCAATTGGGATTTAGATGTGATGATCTTTTTTCCAAATTTCTAATGTAAATATTGCATTATTCAAAATGATTAGTCGTCCAAATTTCTCATGTACATATTGCATTATTTGAACGTTCTTACGGCATTCATTCCTTTTCTTTATTGTTTTTTAAGAATGAGATGCATGTATTTTGTTATGAGTATGAAGAAATATCATAGCAAAATAATACATGCAGTGGACAAGAAACTTAGAGCAATTAGGAATAATATGGATACAACAATCAGGAATATTTCAAATAGCAGACAAAGCTAACAACAGAGGTGGAATTAGGTAAATAGCAATCTCCACAATAATGTACCATCATCCCAGAGTCTGCAAACAGCTGACAAACCTCGATTCAGGGGGGACTTGGAGAATTATTTCCAGATAATAATTCCCAAGCTCCCTTTAAAAAGAGTTCAACTGTCATATCTAGAGAGTCAAATTGCCAAGTCAAAACAACTCAAATCTAGTTTTGATGCAGAAAACATCTGGGTCTGTTGGCAATTCCCATCCAGGAAGAGCAAAGGCCTGGCCACCACCCAAGCTCTAAGTGGGAGAGAATTCCCTAAACGTCATTTAAAACAAGGCTCTTGAGAATAGCACTTAGGAGAAAAGGTCTAGGGGTGACAGACTAATGAACCATGCAAGAGCTGTCTCCTCCAAAATTTCCTCAGCACAGAGATGCTTTAAACCCAGCAGAATGTTGGAGTGGTTCTGTAATAATAATTGGGGCTGCATCTGATTAGAGTAGATGGCACAATACCATCAGTTTAGAGGAAGCTTCCCACAAAGCTGAGATATCATTTCTTGGAACTCTGAAAAATACTTAAAAATGATGAGGCAGCACTGGGTCAAACCATAGAGCCAGAGTGCGGAGCTCAGCCAGAGGGGTAGTCTGGTTTGAGAGATACATAAGCAGCTAGAGAACAAAAGGAGGATCCTGAAATGACACGTGTCTTGTAGATAATTACACCAAAAGATGGTAAAGCATATGAAAAGCTGGCTATAAAAACAGTAATACAAAGATTGATGTATTTATGACAGAATAAATGCATCAAAGGAAAACACTGAACAGCTCACTAGTAAAATTTATGATACCTCAGATTAAATAACACTCAAACCTGATAGAAATTTATTTGGACAGCGCTAGAGCTTAGCAAGAGGAACTTAAACTCAGCCCTAAAAGGATTTCAAATTAAATTAATTATCACCTTAGTAGAACAAAAAGCGCACTCAAGAGAACTCAAAAGTTAATTACTATTAATACCAAACATAACTGGACCCATAAAAACTGGAATAGAACATTGTTCAAATTTAGTAATAGTGAAACTTAACAGAAATTAAATCTACAAAATATAACAAAAAAAACTTTGCCTTATTTAATTCAATGGAATGTAACTGAGCATTACAATATTGGGCTTTAATTTAACAGAATTAAAATGAACATCCTTAAAAGTTACAGATAATGGCATGATGTAATTTTGTCCAAGGTTATTAACACAAGAAAACTACTTAAAGGTGAATAAGCCATAAGTGAAATAACAGCATGATGGTGCACTGGAGGGATTCAAGTTGTAACAAGCATGTTAGAATTATAAGTAAATCAGTCATGAGAAAAACCCACGGTAACTGCAAATTCCATGGAAACAGAAATTCAGTAAGACTTTTTGAAGTGCCGGTTTACTGGAAAATAAATATAATAACGTGCAATTTAGCATATTGCTGAACAACCCAACAGCTTTTTGTGACTGTATCTGGCATCATTTTATATGGCACATTTGTTAGCATTCTTGTTAAAGAAATCAGACCATGTTAAAATTTGATAGGCAATAAGGCATTGCATTTACTGCTTTTCAATAGAGTTGATAGTTATCCATAGGGATAGTTACAGGCTTTGTTAATTGCTGATTTGTCTTTTTGGTATGTGTTTTTGGTCCGGTCAGTTTCTGGCCAATTGTTTTTCAGACATCTAAAGTAAAATTTGACACAGCATGTGGCCTTGGAGGACCCCAACAGGTCCAATTCTTGGGGTTCCTCTAGAGCATTGGGCAGCATTTTTGTCCACCTGTCCCAAGTATCTGCCAGGTTGGGTCTCTTACCTGTGGTGCGGAGGAGCTCTGAGTTATAGACGGGCCAATCATCTGCTACAAAGGTGTCACGGTTTGACGCCGGCGCAATGCCAGTGCCCCCATGAAAATACATTCTCCCTGGTGTCTGCTGTGAGATGTGACCAGGAATAGGGCAAAGCAGGCTCCAGCTGAGGAATAAAAGGGGAAAAAAAAACCAACTTTATTAACTTACAATATATAAAAGAAACACACAGAACTCAGGATGAAAACCTTCCAAACGTTCCTCCTCCCCCCACCAAATTCCCAATACATCAAAGTAAGACAAAATCTTGGACTCTCAATTCAGTTACCACCCCTCAGATCACCAACTCTCAGTCCATCACCACCCTTTAGATAATCAGTTCTCAGTTCATCAAGAAGAGAGGAGTCCCTCTTGTGCCGCAGGCTTCCCCTGGAAACACAGTTGAGACCTTTTGTGTTTCCATGTCACACGTGGCACTGCCTGGAGATCGTTTGCCATCGTGACGTCTTCCTTTCATGCCCAGTGCTCTCACCACTGCACATGGACCAGAGCTGCTTCTAGGGTTCCCCTTTTAAGGATGCTTTGCCCAGGTCCAAAAAAAGCACAGTCTCTCACTTTTGGGACACCTGTCCCTCCCAAATTCAGCCCCTGGGGCCGAGGGATCTCAAGAACAGAGATCTTCTTCTTCTTCCCTGCGGACGGAGGGCACCACCGCCCTCCTCACCCATTGTCTCTGTTCACTTCACGCACTCCTTCACATAACATTACTGCACTCTCTTGGCTCCAAGCCATTGCCTCCCCCTAGATGCAGTCTCTGTGTCACAGGAAAAAAATGGTTCTGTCCATGGCTATACAAGAGAAGTCCAGCCAAAGGCCATTCCATCACCTCCTCTCAACGAAGATTCTTCTCAACTTCTCTCGTGGCCCATTTCCTCTTATCTCATCTCTATCTCTCTTCTCATTCAACTCAGGGAGGATCAGTAAGGTTTCCATCATCCAAGAAAAGGGTTAAAAATCTCAGGCTCTGCCTGTCCAGAACTCCCACGCTGCCCTGCCAGGCACCTTCTCGCTGCACCCCCCTTCTCCTTTATGGCTGGCCGTGCTGCCTGCATGTGATACCGAATTTCAAGCTGGCACAAGCACAGGCACAGGCTCACTCTCTTTCTCTCTTTCTCTCTCTCTTTCTCTCTTTCTCTCTGGGGGGCTGGCTGCCCGATGACTCTCCAATGTTCATCCACCCTTCCATCCTGCAGGGGCCTTCACCTCCCCTCTCTGTCCAAGGCCCGGCCTACCTCACGCGGCCGCATGGCTTCCCCTCCCCTGCCAGCCCGCAGCCGGGTGGGGCAGCTCTGACCTCTTTCACAGACAGAACCCAAGAGAGCTCCCCATGGGAGTTCCCTGCTTTTAAACCCCTGTGTTCTCAGAGGCGTATCCATGTCCTCAGTGGCCACACCAGGTGCCAATATTCAAATCTGAGCACCTATTGGTTTGACAACAGCATCCCAAAAAACTCGCGTCCTTTTCAAACCAGGACACTGGCAGAAAAATATTGCCATTTCTTGAAAGTACTCTAATGACCCAGATAATAAAGATTTGCTTGTGTATTATGAAACCAACAGGTATTAACACCTGTGCCAATTTCGAGGCAGACATCAGTTGTGGGCCCATGAACAGGCAGTGCCACTTGTGCCTTGAGGTGCCCAGCTGGGATTGGATCTCTCCCAGAGCACCTGAGGGAGAGCAGAGCACCTTGCAAGCTGCAGGTCCCTGACAGCCCCGCAGGGCTCCTGTCCCATCAACATCTGCTCTGCTCCAGTCTGAAACAGGGCCCAGCATGGATCCAGGATCATCAGAGAGCTGAGGTGTGTGCTGGAATTCAATGGCCTCCCCATCCCACAGCAGCCCTGCATTTCCCTCCTGCAGCCTTGGTCTCCAGCACAGCCATGAAGGCTCTTTGGGCTCTGGAGTGTTGCTGCAGCCGCCAAGGGCAGCTGAGCTCTGCCTTTGGCCCAGTCAGGCCTGGCCAGCGCAGGCCATGCTCAGCAATTGCTTGTGTGTGCCTGGCCTTGCTGTCAGCCCCTTTGTGGCCCTGTGCTGGCCCAGCCATGGTGGCCCAGCCCCTGTGCAGGCCCAGCCCAGGCCAGGAGCATTGCGGCTGGGAACGGCCCCTGTGCCGTGGTGCCCACAGCAGCCTTGGGGCTCTGTGCCCCATGGCCTCCCTGCTGGGCACCCTCTGCCAGCTCCTGCAGAGCCCCTGGCACCTGTGGGGCTGCACAGACAGCCCTGCCCCGGGCTCTTCCCGCCTCTGGGCAAGCAGAGAGGAAGCCAGGGCTGGCCATGGCCGGGAACAGGCCCTGAGCCCCACAGGAGGATGGAGCTGGGCCACAGCCAAACTCAGCCCAGGCCAAAGCTGGGCTCAGCAGCCAGGGCTGCCAACGCATGGGCACAGAGGCTGGCGCTGACAAATGTCCTGGGCCCCCTCCCTGCTCTGTCCCTGCCACCAAGGGCACAGAGCAGCCTCCTCTCTGGGCCACTTGCCTGTTTGAAATGCCTTGCACAGGTGCTGGCCCTGCCCCACAAGGCTTGGCCTGAGTCCTGCCCCTGCACGCTCAGCCAGGCTGAGATGGACACTGATGGTTTCTGGGCCAGGCTCTCTGAGCCCAGCCCAGCTCCCTGCAAGCTCTGCCAGCTGCCCTGAGCTCTGGGCAGCACCAAGGGCCTCTCTGAGCCCAGCCCAGCCCAGCCGGCTCTGGCCCCACAGCTCTGCTCAGGCCAGGCTGCTCTGGGCACTGGCCCCACGGCCTCAGCCCCTGCCAAGGGCACAGCAGCAGCTGCAGCTGCCGCAGGACTCAGCCCCAGCCATGGGGGAAGGTGCTTGACCAAGGCCAAAGGAGGCTCCCTGGCTGCCCTGCTCCCCTCGGCCTGAGGTGCTGAGAGCTCTGCAGCCCCTGCTGCCATCCCATCTGCCCAGGGCAGCACCAGAGCCCCGGCCTTGGGGCCCTCAAGAGCTGCTCCTGCTCCAGGCCCAGGGCCCATGCCAAAGCTGGGACAGCAGCCACAAAGCTGTGCCCATTTCTGTTCATTGCTGATCTGATGGGGATGGATCCTCAGCCACTTGGAGGTTGCTAATGAATTTTATTGCTCCAGAGGCCTCTTCTTTCTTGAGCTCTTCAGTTCAGGAATTCACTGAAAAAGTCTCATACACATGTGTTCAAAACACCTGAACAAGAAAAGCCCCTGGGAATCATTTAAATGTTCAATTCCTCTCTGGTTAATTAAAGGGATTTCAGTAGTTTATTTAATGTGAATACATTGTATTGAAAACAAAGCAGAGAGAACAGTTTTGTCCTGTATTCTTTTCCTGTTTATAGCTTGGTATCAGCAATGTCCAACTGATATTGTCCCCCAGTATCTTCTAATGCACTCTAAAGAGATATAAAGATCAAAACCCTTCATGGCTGATAATACACGAAAATTTGTCCCCAACCCCCTCCCCACCATTTCCCTCATCAAACCCCTGGCACTCCTATGGATAAGGAATGGGGTGGCCAGCAGGACCAGGGCAGTGATTCTTCCCCTGGTCTCAGCACTAGTTGGGCAGCACCTCGAGTGCTGTATCCAGTTTTGGGCCCCCCAATTTAGGAAGGACATGGAGGGGCTGGAGTGTGTCCAGAGAAGGGCAACAAGGCTGGGGAGGGGTTTGGAGCACAAGAGCTGTGAGGAGCAGCTGAGGGAGCTGGGGTTGTTTATCCTGGAGAAGAGGAGGCTCAGGGGAGACAAGGTGATGTCAGGGCACAGGTTGGACTTGATGATCTCCAAGCCCTTTTCCAGCCTTCTTGATTCTGTGATTCTCTCAAACCACCCTTGGAGCAGCTGCAGGATGAGCCCTGGGCCTCCTCTTCAGCAGCTCCAGCAGCCCAGGTCCCTCAGCTTCTCCTGGCATCCCCAAAGCCCATTCTGTCAGTCCTGCAGAGCCTCTGCAGCTCCTCCTCATTGCCCAGAACAGGGAGCCCCAGAGGCAGACACAGCAGCCCAGATGTGCCCCCCAGGCCTGGGGTGCCTCTGGCAAGGGAGCAGCAGCAGGCACTGCAGGAGCCTGCAGACAATTCCTGCAGCACTTGTAGGATGATCCTGCTGCCCAAGGGACGTTCCCATGGGGCCGAGTCAGGAACTGCAATGGGGAGTGGGGCCAGAGAGGAAAGGGCAAACAGGGATGGGCTGTTTGCAGGGGAGGGAACAGGGCGGGGGGGGGGGGGGGGGCAAGAGGAAGAAATTTGTCCAAGGGAAGAGTAAAGAAAGCAAAGGAGAAGCCAAGGAAATGCTCAGGGAAGTTTGGGGGTGGCTGCCAGGCAGCCCTGGCTCTGAGCAACAGCGTCTGCAGTGGCACAGGAAACTCCCAGCTGATGGGAACAAACTTTCTGGCTGACTGCAGAGGCCAGGACAAAGCTGAGTGGTTTCCCTGGTGTCCCCCAGCCCTTGCTGGCCCCAGGGGCTGATGGCATTTGTGCTCCCTCAGGTTCATGTCCCCACAGCAACAGCATGGGGGTGCTCGCCCTGCTGTGTGCAATGCAAACAGGGGCTGCTGAGGCAGTGCTGCCGTATCTGTGCCTGCAAGGATGGGGCACCTGTGTGAGCTGGGGAAGAGGCCAGGGCTGCAGAGGCGGGATGTTGTTGGCAGCTGCATGAGGATGCTCTGGGACGCTGCCCTGGGCTGTGCAGCGCACTGGGCATGGATCAGCCCCTGCTCTGCTGCTCCTTCCCGTCTGCCCCAGGGCCCTTGCAGAGCCCCAGCCATGCTGTTTGCCCCCAGCCTGCCCACAGCCAGCCTGGGGCTGCTCACGGGGGTTTCTGTGCTGAGCCTTTACCTGGCCGTGTTCTTGAGAGAGCCTGGGCAAGGAGCCTGGAGCCCCCAGGGCCTGGCCTGAGGTGTCAGCGCTGCCCCAGCAGTGCCCATGGCCTGTCCCTGCTGCAGCCCCGGCACTGCCACCCCCAGGGCTGTGCCCGGCCCCGAGAGCACTCAGGCCCTGCAGCAACACCAGGGCCACCAGGGCAGCGGGGCAGGGCCATGGCAGCAGCACTGGCAACACCAAGTGCTGCTGCTGCTGCTGGGCACAGCTGCTGGGCCAGCACTGATCTGCCCCAGCTCTGCACACAGACATTGCTGCTGCAGCTCCAGAGAAGGCAACAAAAGGGCATCTCTGCAGAAAACTCTGCTGGCACATCCTTTAGTTCTTTTAAAACCACCAAGAGCACAGCCCCTCATTGGCACAGTCTGTGGCCACAGGGAAGGTGGAGAGAAACAAAATGACCAATGGCACAATGACATTTATTTGTAGAAAAGATTAGAAACCTAAAATAAAAGATAAAGAACCTCCAAAATGAAGCCAACATGTACTATCAAAGGTGACTTTTATTACAAGTGATTTGCAGAAATTGGCCAGCAGTTTAATGTTTCTGAAACCATCCAGTCATCAGTCTCCACACTGCAGCCTTGAGCTCCTGGTTCCTCAGGCTGTAGATGAGGGGGTTCAGGGCTGGAGGCACCACCGAGTATAGAACTGACAGGGCCAGATCCAGGGATGGGAAGGACATGGAGCGGGGCTTCAGATAGGCAAATGAGGCAGTGCTAATAAATAGGGTGACCACAGCCAGGTGAGGGAGACAGGTGGAAAAGGCTTTGTGCCATCCCTGCTCAGAGGGGATCCTCAGCACGGCCCTGAAAATCTGCACATAGGAGAAAACAATGAACAGAAAACAACCAAATGATAAATTAGCAGTAACTACAAGAAGCCCAAGTTCCCTGAGTTGGGATTTTGAGCAGGAGAGCTTGAGGATCTGTGGCATTTCACAGAAGAACTGGCCCAGGGCATTGCCATGGCACAGGGGCAGGGAAAATGTATTGGCTGTGTGCATGAGAGCATTGAGAAAGGCACTGGCCCAGGCAGCTGCTGCCATGTGGGCACAAGCTCTGCTGCCCAGGAGGGTCCCGTAGTGCAGGGGGTTGCAGATGGACACGTAGCGGTCGTAGCACATGATGGTCAGCAGATAAAACTCTGTTAGAGCACAGAAAACAAAGAAAAAGAGCTGAGCAGCACATCCAGTGTAGGAGATGTTGCTGGTGTGCCAGAGGGAATTGTGCATGGCTTTGGGGACAGTGGTGCAGATGGAGCCCAGGTCAGCGAGGGCCAGGTTGAGCAGGAAGAAGAACATGGGCGTGTGCAGGTGGTGGCCGCAGGCTACGGCGCTGATGATGAGGCCGTTGCCCAGGAGGGCAGCCAGGGAGATGCCCAGCAAGAGGCAGAAGTGCAGGAGCTGCAGCTGCCGCGTGTCTGCCAATGCCAGCAGGAGGAAGTGCCTGATGGAGCTGCTGTTGGACATTTGTGGTGCCTTGGCATGGGCATCTGTAAGAAAAGTAATCATGGAATAGTTGGCTTTGGAGAGGACTTGAAATATCCCAGCACAGCCTGGGGGCACTTTCCCCCCACTGCCTGCCCAGGGCTCTGGTGCCTGGAGCTGTCCCTGCCAGCAGCTGCTTCCCTGTGCCCAGGGCTGGGCCCTGCCAGTGCTGCCAGAGCCCAGCCCAGCCCTGGGGGCTCAGCTCTGCCCTGCAGAGCCCTCCCAGCTCTGGCACTGCCCAGGGGCAGCTCTGGCTCTGCAGGCTCTGAGGGCAACATCAGAGTGATAGTGGAGCCCTGGAAAATGTTAAAAATAGTCTTTGAAAATACTAGGCTTTGTGTTTTCTCAGATCACTGCACCTGTGTAAGCAGCATGATAACAGATATAATTGTTAGATGTGATAATTGTTTAGTAATTAAATATAATTATTATATAACCAAAGGAAGAATTATGGGAAACTATGTTGGAAATTTAAAGGGAGCTATGTTTAGCTGAAATCTGTGTATACAATAGATGAATATAAGTTTAATAATTAACATGAAAGTTAAGTAATGATAGTGTATAAAACACCTTCACCTCGAATGTATGGTCAGAATCAGATTTGGGTGGAAACTACCCCAATTCCCAGAGCTCTTGAATAAAAAGCACCACATATAATTGCTTATGTGATTATGTGTTTTTGAACACTAACAAGAGCAACCCTGAGGAGTCTGGAAAAGCAGCACTGATGCTGCCTCTAAGGGGCTCTGTGCTGATTTCTGTAACTGCCTGGTTCATAAACATCTGAGAGGATTGTTTTTTTTTAAACCTGAACTGAGAGATAAATATCTATGTGCAATTTCCTATCAAGACAACCCAGAAAAATAGATTTAAAAAGCATGATTTCCCCCTTCATCCAGTCCCTGCATTGCTGTGGTCCCTGTATAACTTACTTGGAAATGTTCTGCAGTTCAATGCCATCCTGGGATCAGTCCTGAACAATGCAGCATCCTCCCCACACAAGGAGAACACTCCCAAGCCTCATCAGCTGTCTCCTGCCACCCAGATCTTGTCCCCCAGCGCTGGGAGCAGCTGCCAGGGCTGGCTGAGAGCTGTCCCTGGCAGGCAGCAGAGTCCCTGCCCCAGCACAGCGCCCTGGGCTGCAGGACCCTGCTCTGCAGGACAGCCCTGGGCACCCCTGGCTGCTCTGCACAAGAGACAATCAGAGAATGTACTCACAGGCTCTGCAGGCATTGGCATGTTCCAGCTGCAGGAGATGGCTCCAGGAGCTGCAGCTGCACTGTCCTGCAGCCAGAGGTTCCTGTGCCAAGGGCTGGCAGTGATTGTGCCCCAGGCACTTCTCAGCCCCTTCCCAGCCCTGACTGATTGAAGCTCTCTGTGCCTCTGTGCTGTGCCCGGGCTGGCTGCAGGCAGTGCCCCAGCCCTGCTGGGCTGGCAGAAGAGCTGCTCATCAAGAGAAATGTGCTTTTGAAGCTCTTCTTGGTGACCAGGAGCTGCCTCTGGGCCAGGAGCCCAGCCCAGCTCAGCAGCACAGACACAGCACAAGGACTTGAATGAGCCCCTCTGGGGCTTTGTGCTCAGGCCCTGAACATCAGTCCCTGAGAGGGAGATGAAGAAACCTCTCCAGAACTCCAAGGCAGAATCCAACTCCAAACTTTCTTGGACTTTTAATGGGTCCCACTGAGGGACACGACTGAGCAAGTGTCCCCAGGCCCCAGGCAGAGCAGAGAACTGCAGGCAGTGATGACAGGTGGGGACAAAGAGAAGCCAAGTCTTGGTGCCCTGGGGCACAGCAGGGTCTGTGCCAGCAAGGGCTGGGAGGAGACACCTTGTGCTGAGGCCCTGGGGCCTCCTGGCACAGCCCCAGCCAGGCTGGCCACTGTCAGCCCCTTGTGCTGCCCTCAGCATCCCCCCCTAGCCCACATCCCAGTGGCCTCAAGGATCTGCTGCAAGGAGTCCCGGGGGGGCCTTGCTCAGCAATGGCCCTGGGGGCTCCTTCATGCTCCCTGCAGGGACTGCAGCTTTTTCAAAGGACTTTGGGTTTGGCTTTTGCCTTGGATCTCTGAGAGGTTTGTGCAATCATGGCCTCCAATTATCTGCTGTAATTAGTCCCTGGAGAGGCTTTGTCAGTAACAACACTCAGTGGGGCTCATTAATACTTCAAGGTACTTCAGTTATTTGAAGGTACTTGGTGTTTCCCTTTTGATCCAGACTCTGTGAGAGGTTTGTGCAATCATGGCCCCAATTATCTGCTTTAACGAGTCCCTGGAGAGCTTTGTACTGACACTCAGTGGGGCTCATTAATGCTTTCAGATACTCAAATTTTTTAAGGTAGTTTGGATTTTCTTTTCCACTCTGAATCTCTGAGAAATTTTTTGTGCCATCCTGGCCTCCAGTCTGTTGTCCAAGGAGTCCATGAGGAGCCTGTGTTGGGGATGGACCTCAGAGGGACCCATTCATGCTTTGAGACACTTTGGGGTTTTTCGTCTGGCTTTGACTCCTGGCAAGGTTTGTGCAATCTTGTCTCAGGCCCTGAGGTTCCAGGCTCAGCTCCAAATGCACAGTGAGGCTCATTAGGATCAAGCAAATCCTGACAAACCTGGCTCTGCCTTGATTTCCCTCTGCTTGAGTGCAGTTCATCAGAAATGTTTCTGTAGTGGTTTTGGTTCACCAATTTGAAATTTCTTGCAGAACGCCTCAGTTATTGTGGTGTGTTCAGAGTTGGTTGATTACCAGTGCACTCACTAGAATATAATTACTCATTTCCTGCTGTGAGATAGGATTAGGAGAAAGGCAAAACAGGCTCAAAACTTTAAAAGGGTATAAAGAAAATTTATTAATTGAAACTAAAAGAAAGAGTAATAAGAACAAAACTTTCAAAGCACTTCTCCTGTCCCTACAACCTTTTCTTTCTTACTAACAATGTAAAGAGACAAAATCTAGAAATTTCAGTCAGTTTACCACGTCTAGAATAGTCTTTCTTCAGCTCACTTAGGGAGAGGAGTCTTTCTTTCATGCTAAGGAAGACTTCTCCATAAGAAAACAGTTCTCTTGTGGCTCTCAATTTCCATGAATAGCAGCTGCCCGGAAAAATATGCAATTGTGGTGTTCCTCCCAGTTTTTCACAGCTCTTTTACAGCTGTGTTTATGGGCCATGTCACCTTATGGGGTATTAGTTTAAAGATGAGCTGTTTAAGAGTAAATGTTCTCCTTATCTATTTCTGAAACCATCTTCATCTCTGAGAAGAGAGGTCTTCTTCTCTCCCTGAGGGCACAGAGTTTCATCACTCTTTTCTTTTTCTGCGTTCAAACTTCTCATGGGATCACAGCTACTTCAACATTTGCTTATTTTGCATGGAGGCCTTTGCTGAACAAGTCATCTCCCCATACTTTTCAATGCTTTGTGGGGAAAAAGAGAGTCTGATGTATCAATTACATCCTTCTCCATAGCTTTACAAGAGGATTTCTGCCCCAAGATCAAGGCATCTCCTCATCCCTCCCATCTGGGACTCAACTTCCTCTTCACTGACCTCAGTATCTTCATGTTGCTCCTCTGTGTCCCTGCACTCTGTCCTTTTCTCTCTCTCAAGGGAGGATGGAAGCACTGAAAGAGTTCATATCTCACCCAGGGCCTGCAGATGGTTCCGTGACCCCGGCCGGGCTCGGTGCTTGCGGTAGGAGCTGTTTTACGATGGAGGTTTCTGCAGCGGCTGTGCTGGGGCTGTGTCAGGATGGGCCGCGCTGGGGCAGGGCCAGGATCTCAGCAGCCAGGCCAGAGCACAGCAGCAGCACGGCCGGGGGCCGATGGCTTCTCCTGCCCCTGCCCGGGGCTTGCGGCTGAACCCCAAGGGTGGCAGAATTTTGGCCGAGCTGGCCCGGCCCGGGGCTGCTCCTGGGGCCCGGCGGATCCTGGCCGGGCCCGGGCTGGCGGCGGGGCAGGGCTCAGCAGTGCCCAGATGTTCCCAACTGCAGCTATGGCCCGGCCCGGCCTCAGCCCCGCAGCCTCCCCTGCCCTGCCCGGCAGCCGATGGGGCCTGGCGGGGTCCCTGGGAAGGGGCCCGGCCCCACGGCAGGAGCCGCCCGGCCCGGCCTGGCTGAGACGGGGCCGGGTCAGCCTTGTTACCTCTGTGCCAGCCAGAAGGGAAAGAGACCCTCCCAGGCTTTCCCATCTTTAACATGTGTCTTCACAGAGGCGTGTTCAGTTTCCTTAGTGGTTTAACAGATTGTCAATTCTCAAAGCTAATTACTGATTGGTTTTTTTGTCAGACACAGATGAAACTGCTAGCAGCTTCTCTTAGAACATCACTTCCGTGATGCAAAACCACCACAACAGCACAGAGCACAGAGCTCCTTTGTCCATATGTAGTGCTCATGTGCCCGAGGCCTCAAAACCCCTCCTTGGGAGATCTCTGGGCCCTCTCCAAGGTGCTTTCAAATGAAAACATTCAGCTCAGTGTCTAAGAAAATCACCAGAGGACAGGGCCAGCCTGACCTGTCTCTCCTGGCTATTTTTGTCTGGGAGCAATCCTTGGATATATGGAATTTGGGAGGCCAAATGCTAATTTTTGTCCATGGCCCTTGGACATGAAATCCGGTTCTTTTCCGTAGGAATGAAGGAACAGAGCCCCAGTGTTTCAGGGGCAGATGAGAGGGTGCCACCAGAGGCCAAGGCCAGCCAGAGCTGGCACGTTTTTTTTCTGGGAGATACCATTGCATTAAGGAAATTGTTTAGGGAGAGTACCAAGTTTGGCAATGGGCATCTGTCACAATCCTCTCATACAAGTGGGGGTCATGATGGTTTTTTAACTGATCTCAGAGTGCAAAAAATAACACGAAGGGGATTTCAGTATTAATCAAATAAATGCACCTTTTATTGAGTGCCCACAGCAAATGCAATAGAAGGATATAGAAAGGAGATAAAGGATAGAGAGAGAGAGAAAGAGAGGGGGGGAATATAGCTACCAAACAGAGACTAATTCCTCATGTGGTCCAGCCAATAGATCTGTCTTATCACATCAGGGAGAATCTCAAAGTCTTGGTTAACTCAGGGGTCTATTAGAGTCCTCCGCTGAGGGGGGAACAGGTAAAAGAAAATGAAGAATAAGTCTATTGAAAACGGGTACAGACAGTCCATGTTCCAAAACAGGATAAGTCAATCTCAGCAGTGAGTGAGAGCAATTGTTTTCTTGGTCCAATGACCACACCTGGGCAAACATCTCACTTCAATCAGGCCAACCCCTCCCCGTGTTAGGGTTATAGGGGTCTCAGTCTCAGTCCTTGGGAGGGGGCTTCAATCTCCATCCATCACGGTGGTCGTGAAGCAGATGAAGGATTTTCCATGGGGGACCACCAAAGTTACCCCAGAAAGTTCATTTGGCCAAGAAGTGGGGAAATTCATGGGCTATTGTCATCAAGCAGGTGCCAGCATATAGGGCGAGCTGCTCCTTTGCCAGCCCCCTGCTCGAAGCAGCAACCATGGCAGCACTGCAAACACACCTGCAAACAATCCCTTGGTGAGCATCCGCCTCAGCCAGGCCAGAGCTCCAGTTAGGGTCCTCAGGGTCCTGGTCTCTGTCCTTGGGATGGTCGTGAGACAAATGAGGGAAACTTCAGACCGTCTCTTACAGCATCTGAAAAGCCAGATGGTTCTTTCCCATAGCAAGGAGAGCATGGAGCCCTAGTGCTCCAGGAGCTGATGAGAGGCAGCCCTTGACATCAGCCAGAGCTGTCAGGTGGCCCCTGGGAGGCCAAGCCAGCCAGACCTGTTCCATGTTCCCTCAGTTCCATCGGTCCCCGCAGTGTCCCAATGGTCCCTCGCTTCCATGAGGACCTGAGGTGTCATAATGCCCCCTTGGTGACACCAGGCCCTGAAGGGTCCCAATGGTCTCCATGGTTCCATCAGGCTCCACAGAGCTATAATGGGTTCAATGCTCTGGGTTCATTGAAGCCCCGCTGGGTCACCATGGCCCCTTGGTTCCATGGGCTCCAGTGGTGCCACAATGATTCCCTTGGTTCCATGAGGTCCCCACAGTGTCCCAGGGATCTCCATGGGAAGGAAAGAACCCAGCCCCAGTGTTGCAGGGGCAGTCACCAGAGGCCAAGGCCAGCCAGACTTGATGGTACTGGCAGGTTGTGCCTGGGAGCAACCCTTGGATATCCAGAATTTTAGAGGTGGAATCCCAGTTTCGGACATGGACACCTGGAAGAGAAGGATGGTTCCTTCCATAGGGAAGAAAGCACGGAACACTGATTCCACAGTGAGATTTGGGGATCTGTGGGGGCTATTGGGGATTGTTTTTGCACCTTGTGACCCAACAGGAGCTTCTCTAATAAATGTTGCCTGAAGCTCCCACTGTGCCCATGACAGGAACCCCTGTGAGTGTCTGGGACATCCCGGCTCTTTGGCAGCCTGGGGACTCCTGGGATGTCACCGTGGAGCCCCCGTGAGTGCCTGTGACAGATGGGTGCCTTTGCAGCCCAAGGTGCCCTGGGATGTCACCATGGAATGGCTGTGACTGCCTCGGACCACAGGGCTCTTGACCATCCCAGAAAGCCCTGGGAGGTCTCCCTGGAGCCCATGTCCCTGCCTGTGACATTCCAGCTCTGGAACAGCCTGGAGACTCTTGGAAAGTCCCCATGGAGCCCCTCTGAGGGTCTGTGACAAATCTGATCCTTAGCAGGCAACCATCACCAGGCTCCCTGTTGCTATGCTCAGTTTCCATGGCAACCATCACCAGCCCCCTGTGCTATGGTCAGTTTCCATGGCAACCATCACCAGCCCCCTGTTGCTGTGGTCATTTTCCATGGCAACCATCAGCAGCCCCCTGTTGCTGTGGTCAGTCCCTTGGCAGCTCAATGGAGACCCCATGCCAGGGGTGGTTGCCATGGACACCAGCTCAGGCCTGCAGCCAGAGCCCGTTGCCATGGCAACCATTGGCAGCCCCCATCCCCAGGCTGATGGGATCCCAGAAGCACAGAATTGGCTGAGCTGGGAGGGACCCATCAGGATCCTCCAGTCCAACTGCTGGCCCTGCTCAGGACACCCCAACAATGCCAGCCTGGGCCTGGCAGCGCTGGCCAAACGCTGCTGCAGCTCAGAGAGCCCTGGAGCTGGGACCCTTCCCTGGGGAGCCTGGCCAGGGCCCCAGCAGCCTCTGGGCAAAAACATTTTCCTGACATCCAAGCTGAGCCTGCCCCGACTCAGCTGCAGCCCTTCCCTCCACTCCTGTCCCTGGGCACCAGAGGGAAGAGGTTCCCACAGCCCCAGCCAGGGACCCGCTCCCAAGGCTGCTGCCATGGCCACCAGGGCTGGCACCAGGTAGGATGCTCGGTTTCCATGGGCCGGGCTTCAGGAATGGGATTCCCCAATTTCCTGCTCCCGCTAAAACCGCGCTGCCCTCGCTGCCATCCCGCCTCCCATGGAAAGCACAAAAGGCAAAGATCCCGGGCTGGGATAAGAACAATTTATTGGGAACAGCAACAAGATAAGGAACAAACAGGAATAAAAACAATATTGTCAACAGAAAGGATAAGAAAAACTATTTACAGGGAAAACTACAACATCAACAACTGGGTCTTGCTGGCACCGTATTTCATCCTGTCTGGAAAGGACACCCTTCTCCTCAGGGGTGAGAGAGAGAGAGAGAGTCCCTTTCCTGCTCCTGGCAATGCCCTGAGGTGGGAGTGAATGTAATGACAGGACCATGGCCAGACCCTCATGTTCTTCCAACCCACATCATGTCATTGGCAGGGGTAGGAAAATGTGCAGGTGTCTTCCTAGCAAGGATCACCGGGAACATGGAACACCGGGGCTCTTCCCAATGTGGGTTCTCCCATGGGGGATGAAACTGGAGTGGTGCATGAAGCTGTTCCTGCACTTGGGGCATTTGCAGGGCTTCCCTTACTGGTGGCTCCGTTGGTATCTTGTCAAGGTAGAGCTGCTGGTGAAGCTCTTCCTACACAGGGGACACTCGTCGGGCCTCTCCCCAGTGTGGATGCGCCGGTGGGTGATAAGAGGAGAGTTTTGCTTGAAGCCCTTCCTGCAGTCAGGGCAGAGGAAGGGCCTCTCCTTGGTGTGAATCCGCTGGTGGTGGAGGAGATGGGAGCTGGTCTGAAACCTCTTCTGACACTGGGGACACTCGTAGGGCCACTCCCCAGTGTGGATGTGCTGGTGCCTTATGAGTTCTGAGCTGCAGCTGAAGCCCTTCCCACACTCCCCACACTCGTAGGGCCATTCCCCAGTGTGGATCATCTGGTGGCTGATCAGGGTGCTGCTCTGCCTGAAGCTCTTCCCACACTCCAAGCACTTGTGGGGCTTCTCCCCATTGTGAAGCTGCTCCTGGGCCACCAGCTCTGAGCTCTGCCTGAAGCTCTGTCCACCTTCCTGGCTCAGGGTGGGTCTTTGCTCCTCAGAGCCCCCTGGGTTGGGTTTGGAGCCCTCCTCCTGTGGGATCTCTGGGGCTTTTCCTCTACGTTGGAATTCTGCACCGTGGAGCCACTCAAAATGGCCTCTTCCACGAGGTTCTGCTGTGGAGATTTGTCCTCCCTGGTCTCCATCCTCAGCTTCTTCCCTGGGGGAGGAAGGACAAGGAGAGGATGGGATTTACCTCCATGCCACAGGGAAGGGAAAGGAGATCCCCCCAGAGCATCCCCGGCAGGACGGGGTTGGCAGCAGGGTTGTCCTGCAGCCGGGGGCTGTGCTGGGCTGGGAGATGGAGCAGGAGAGAGGGGGAAAGGGGCACTGACTTCCTCCTCACCTGCCTGGGTATCCCAGGGTTCCTTCCTGTTTCTTTCAGCCTCCTCCTCCATGGAGTCAAGGTTTGGGAATGGGAAATCCTGTTCTTGGAACCAAACAAAGGGTGCACACATTGTCTTTTGTACAGGATTGAAGGGAAAGCTGGGGGAGGGTCTAAGTCAGAATTACAATTTAATAAGAAAATGAAGATCAAGGCAATGATACAGAAACACTGCCTTGAACTGTCAGAGTCAGGATATAACCTGACACCCGGTTGCTGGTCAGGGTGGTGGCAGCAGTCCCATTAAATGGTGGCTGCAGTCCTGTGGGAGTGATGAACGTGATTCTGTCCAAGCAGTGATCCTGTAGAAGGGTCTGGTCTTTCTCTGGAGGCCCTTGTGGTTCTGGAGCTCTTGTCCTCTGGGAATCCAGTAGGCAAGCTGCTCCTGGTTGTTGAAAGCCTCAGCTTATATCCAGGTAGGAATGCTTGGATCCTCCCCCTGGGCGGAGCATCCCACAATGGGATGATGGAATTTTATCAGTCCTGCAGTGACACACAATGGCCCATTCACAGCAGATATCTCCCCTGGAGGGCGTTATCAGGGCTGAGTCATGGAAGAGATAAAGAACACTGCCCCACCTGTTTATAGCAGTTGATGAAGATGGGGATTGAAAACATGCATTGGGTTCCATCTTACACTGCAACCTGAAACAGTGGGGTAATCCCTGCTCAGGGGGTGAACACCACCCCCCTTACCCAAACTGGCTCAGGTGTAAAACCCCCACCCTGGGAAGGCCACACACACAGGGGACAATGTCACACTTGCCCTGCCCCAGGGGAGGTCTCTCTCCCTGTCACTCCCTTGCTGTGCCCCCTTTTCTCATTCTTTCCATCTCTCTTTTTACCTCACATTTACTGTTCAAAAAAATCCATGTTGGATTGGTCGCGTTAGCACCTTAACTGGGGCAGAGGCATCTCTCTAACATATTGCATAACCAGACTGTGACATTATTTTTGCACAGTGAGTTCAGGGCACTCTTGTCTGACCCCAAGGGCCTTTGACAACAGCATGCTTCCTTCTGAGGAGGGTGTGGTTCTTTCTGAAAGAACTCTTGGAATCTCTGATGCAGCTTCCTCTGAGCGACCTATGGGAGAACTGATGAGGAAAATTGGCTGTTTTGGGTCCAGAGTGTAAAGAAAATATTTTGTTGTCCTTCCTTTAAAACTGTGTTAAAATCACTCGAGGAAAGGGAATAAATGTTACCAGCGACACTGACAAGGTTCATCCACCCCACAGTGAGGAACACAAGGCTGCTGAAAGTCCCACAGGAAGCCCAGCTCAAGTAGCTAAATTCCCAGTTAAGTCCCAAATTCACAGGCTTGGGGGCTTTGTCAAATGTGAGAATCTTTATTGTCTCCATTCCTGTCACTTTTGTGACAGCTCCACAGAGCTTTCCTTCCTTTTAATAATATCTGTATGGGGCCAAATTTGCACTTTTCTTTTATTGGAACCTGCCAGCAGCTGAGCTGGAGTTGTGCAGGAACCAATGAAACTTGGAATTGCTGCATCACTGCTTCTATTGTCAGTTTATTCATGTTTGGGACTTGTTTGCACTTTCATCACAAGTCAGTTGTGGGAAAATCAAATATTCCTCCAAGTTTTTATGCAGACTTTAGTTGGATTTCTACTAAGTTTATTTTGTGCAGTGTTTGGGGCATGCTTGAAGGGTCTCTGTGCCTTCAGCCTGGGGGATGCTTGAGAGGGGCTTGGGAGGGTTGTCCCTGTCCCTGTCACCCCAGGCCATTCCCCAGGGGTGTCCCTGTCCCTGTCCCCCCAGGCCATTCCCCAGGGGGTGTCCCTGTCCCTGTCACCCCAGGCCATTCCCCAGGGGTGTCCCTGTCCCTCTCACCCCAGGCCATTCCCCAGGGGGTGTCCCTGTCCCTGTCACCCCAGGCCATTCCCCAGGGGTCTCCATCATTCTCACCCCAGGGAATGCCTGGGGGTTCTCCCTCCCTCTCACCCCTGTGCCAGGGGGTGCTCGGGGCAGTCTCTGTCCCTCTCAGCCCAGGGGATGCTCGGGGCTCTCTGTGCCCTTGCCCTGGGGGATGCTCGGGGGGTCTCCATCCCTCTGGCCTCAGGCAATGCCTGTGCAGGGCTGGGCACCAGGGGCTCTGTGTCCCTCTCACCGCTGAGGCTGCTTGGGGCTGGGGGGGCTCTGCCACCTTCTCACCCCTGGGGAGGCCGGGGGGGTCTCTGTGCCTCGCAGCCCTGCTGTGACCCCACCCAAACATCATCGGGGCCACAGGGACAGAGACACCCCCAAAGCCCCAGAAGGGCTGAACCTGGGATTTGGTTTGGGGCTGAGGATTTAGGAAGGGGCTGGAATTGGGGCTGGGCTTGGAGTTGGGGCTGAGATTTGGATTAGAGCTGGGAGTGGGGTTAAGGCTAGACATGGGATTGGCTTTAGGGCTGGGGTTGGGATTGGGTCTGGGGCTAGACGAGTCTGGCACTGGGATGGGATTAAATATAGAACTATGAGTGTGTCTAAATGTGGAGTGAGATTGAGATCAGGATCACGGTCAGGTGTGGGACTGAGCTCACCCAGAGCAGGACAGGGGGGGATGTCACTGTGTGAAGGTTTGGGGAAAATCCTGGTTTGGGGAAAAACAAGCTGTGAATGCCATCGAAGTCCATCTCTAGAAGTCACCTGCTGTCAAAAAATCAAAGGTGAATAAAAAAAAGCTACCAGAGGTTTCCCATTTCCAGTCTCATCCCTCTGGGGTTCTGCTGGTCCCCCATCTCAGGGCTGCTGGGGATCCCATGGGTCCTGGATATTCCCCCTCTCCAAGGTCCTGCTTAGAAATTCTGGGGGGTTTTGGGGTCCCAGGGTCCCCCTCTCCAGCCTCCCCTCAATCCAGCCACTTGGGCTTCCCCCTTCTTTCTACCACCTTGTCCTGGTTTAGGATAAATTTGGTTGAAAACCTCCAAAAGGAGTTTCCTCTAGAATGCAGATTCAGCAGCCCCACCCTCAGCCAGTTCGGGAAAATATTTCCTTGGAGAAAAGTGGAAAAAAAATTTATGTACCAGGCAAAGCATTCGCCAGCACAAAACTTGAACAATGTTAAGCAATAAAACTTCCTGCTGCTCCAAAATAGAAGACAAACTCCACAAGTCCCTGCTTGGGCTGGGGCTTGGCTCACTCAGTCTCTTATCATTCTCTTATCAGTCTTTTATCAGTCTCTTAACAGTCCCTCCAGCGCTGGAAATGCTGTGGCCCACGCCCGGCCAAGTGGGCCACAGGTGGGAGCTGCCGGTGGTGTTCTGGGTGTTCAGTCCAGAGCAGGTTCAAACAGCACCAAAGAAAAAGAAAAACCACAGTCCAGGGAACATCTCTGCCTCAGAGAGCTAAAAACTAACTAAAAGCAAAGGAGAGCTCTGTCCCGCCATCTGTCCATCCACGAGCTGGAATGTGGAGGAGCGAGTGCAGTGTCTGAAAACAAACTGCAGCTTCTTCCTCCTCCCCTTGGCTCTCAGAACCAGCCTTAAAGGTGCAGAACTCATTTCTGGGCTAAAGGGACCGATGGGGCACGAGCATCATGAAGTCACCCCAGGACACGCCCCTGTCAGGGTCAGGGGGTCCCGTCCCCGCCTCATCTCTGGGCTGCCGGGGGTGCCCCAGCTCCGGTATCGCCCCTTCCCCTCTCCCCGCCCCGGGGGTCCCCCGTTCCACAGCCCCGGCTCTCACGGGGATCCCCAAAACCAATGTCCCGCCCTGTCGGTACCGGGCCATCCCCACGTGGACCCCCCGGGACCCTCCCGAGGGGCGATCGCGGCTCCTCTGGCCCCGAAAAAGCTCCTCTTAGGGAGCCCGGAGATATCCGGGGCTCGAGTCCGGGGTCTGCCGGCCCTGAACACTCTCCAAAAAAATCCTCCCGTGACCCCTGGCTGGAGTTATTTGGGAATTTAGCTACATGAGCTGGGCTTCTTGTAGGACTTTTAGCAGCCTTGTGTTCCTCACCTTGGAGTAAATGAACTTTGTCAGTGACGCTGATATAATTTGCTCCCTCTTCTCCAGTGATTTTAACAAACTTTTCAAGGAAGGACAACAAAAAATTTTCTTTTTCACTGGCCACCCACAACAGCCATTTTCCGCATCAGTTCTTCCATAAGTTCCCCAGGAGGAAGGAGGGACTGTGTCCAAGTTTCCAAGAGTTCTTCCAGAAAAAACCACAATGTCCTCAGAGGGAACCATACTGTTGTCAAAGGCACCTGGGGTCAGAGAAGAGTGCCTAAACTCACTGTGCAAAAATAATGTCACAATCTGGTTACGCAAATTGTTAGAGAAATGCCTCTGCCCCAGTTAAGGTGCTAACGCGACCAAATCCAACATGGATTTTCTTGAACAGTAAGTGTGAGGTAGAGAGAGAGAGGGAAAGAAATAGAAAAGGGGGGAGAGCAAGGGAGTGACAGGGACAGAGACCTTCCCTGGAGTGGGCCAAGTGTGACATTGTCCCCTGTGTGTGTGGCCTTCCCAGGGTGGGGGTTTTACACCTGAGCCAGTTTGGGTAAGGGGGGTGGTGTTCACCCCCTGAGCAGGGATTACCCCACTGTTTCAGGTTGCAGTGTAAGATGGAACCCAATGCATGTTTTCAATCCCCATCTTCATCAACTGCTATAAACAGGTGGGACAGTGTTCTTTATCTCTTCCATGACTCAGCCCTGATAACGCCCTCCAGGGGAGATATCTGCTGTGAATGGGCCATTGAGTGTCACTGCAGGACTGATAAAATTCCATCATCCCATTGTGGGATGCTCCGCCCACGGGGAGGATCCAAGCATTCCTACCTGGATATAAGCTGAGCCTTGCAACACCAGGAGCAGCTTGCCTACTGGATTCTCAGAGGACAAGAGCTCCAGAACCACCACTGGACCTTCAGAGGAAGACCAGACCCTTCTACAGGATCACTGCTTGGACAGAATCACGTTCATCACTCCAACAGGACTGCAGCCACCACCCTGACCAACAGGGTGTCAGGTTATATCCTGACTCTGTCAGTTTAAGGCAGTGTATCTGTATCATTGCCTTGATCTTCATTTTCTTATTAAATTGTAATTCTGGCTTACACTCTCCCCCAGGTTTGCCTTCAAACCAGAACGAAAGACAATGTGTGCACCCTTTGTTTGGTTCCCAAAACAGGATTTCCCATTCCCAAGTCTTAATTGGATGGAGGAGGAGGCTGCGAGAAACAGGAAGGAGCCCTGAGATACCCATGCAGGTGAGGAGGAAGTCAGTGCCCCTTTCTCCCTCTCTCCTGCTCCATCTCCCAGCCCAGCATGGCCCCCGGCTGCAGGACAACCCTGTGCCAACCCCGTCCTGCCGGGGATGCACTGGGGGGATCTCCTTCTCCTTCCCTCTGGCACGGAGGCAAATCCCATCCTCTCCTCTTCCTTTGTTCCCCAGGGAAGAAGCTGAGGATGGAGACCAGGGAGGAAAAATCCCCACAGCAGAACCTCGTGGAAGAGGCCATTTTGAGTGGCTCCACGGTGCAGAATTCCAACCATGAGGAAATGCCCCAGATATCCCATGGGAGGAGGGGCTCCAAACCCAGCCCAGGGGGCTCTGAGGAGGAAAGACCCACCCTGAGCCAGGAAGGTGGACAGAGCTTCAGCCGGAGCTCAGAGCTGGTGGTCCAGGAGCAGCTTCAGAATGGTGAGAAGCCCCACAAGTGCTTGGAGTGTGGGAAGAGCTTCAGGTGGAGCAGCACCCTGATCAGCCACCAGATGATCCACACTGGGGAATGGCCCTACGAGTGTGGGGAGTGTGGGAAGGGCTTCAGCTGCAGCTCAGAACTCATAAGGCACCAGCACATCCACACTGGGGAGAGGCCCTACGAGTGCTCCACCTGTGTGAAGAGGTTTTAGAGCAGCTCCAGCCTCCTCTGCCACCAGCAGATTCACACTGGGGCGAGGCCATTTTGCTGCCTCAACTGTGGGAAGGGCTTCAAGCAAAACTGCAACCTCATCAGGCACCGGCACATCCACACTGGGGAGAGGCCCTACGAGTGCACCCAGTGTGGGATGAGCTTCGCCTGGAGCTCTGCCTTGACACAACACCCATGGAGGCACCGGGAAGCAAAGCCCTGCAAATGCCCCAACTGCAGGAGGAGCTTCGTGCACTACTCCAGCTTCATCCCCCATGAGAAAACCATGTTGGGTAGGGCCCGGGTGATCCATGTTCCCCATGATCCATGCTGGGAAGACACCTGTCTCTCTTCGTTCCCCTGTCAATGACATGGTGTGGTGGTTTGACAGGAAATGTGTTTTTTGGGATGCTGTGTTTTTGGCCAATGGATATTCAGACTTTAATATTGGCATTTAACCTAGCCATTGGGACATGGACACGCCTCTGAGAACACGGGGTTAAAAGCAGAGCTCTCCCCTGGGAGGGTGCTCTTGGGTTTCCGGCGGGAAAGAGTTCGAATCTCTCCCCCGGCCCAGCTGCTGGCTGGGCAGGGGGAGGGGAAAGCCATGTGGCCGAGAGAGGTAGGCCTGAGCCCGGGGGTGGAAGGGTGGAAGAGAGAGAGAGACCGGGAGCCACCGGGCAGCCCCCCCTGAGAGACACAGAGAGAGAGAGAGAGAGAGAGAGAGAGAGAGAGAGAGAGAGCCGCTGCCTGGGACTGTAACCTTGAGACTTGATAAACATGGGCCTGTGCCGGCAGCACGGCTGGGACGGAGAAGAGGGGGGGTTCAGCCGGCCGCTTGTAGGAGCTTTTAACCCCTTTTTGGAGAATGAGAACTTTACAGAACATTGACCTTTTCTAGAAGATAGAGTAGAAGATGAGGAAGGAAATGGGCCAGTGTGAGAGAGGTCTGGGCGAGCGAAAGATAGTAGAAGAATAGAGAAGAATCCTAGTGGGAAGAGATGATGGAGTGGCTTTTGCTGGACTCTTTTTGTATAGCCATGGACAGAACCATGTTCCTTGTGATACAGAGACTGCATTCTAGGGGGAGGCAATGGCCTCAGAACCAAGAGGGTTCAGTGTTGATGCCCCTCGGCCCCAGGGGGTGAAAATATGGGGGGGACAGGTGTCCCAAAAGGAGAGATTGTGGGGACAGGTGTCCCAAAGGAGAGACTGTGCCTTTTTTGGATCGGGACAGAGCATCCTTAAAAGACAACCCTAGAAGCAGTTCTGGTCCGTGTTCAGTGGTGAGAGCACTGGACATGAAAAGGAAGAAGTCACGACGGCAGATGTACTCCGGGCGGTGCCACAAGCGACACAGGAACACACGAGGCTTCGACTGTGTTTCCAGGGGAAGCCCATGGTACAAGAAGGACTCCTCTCCTCTTGATGAACTGAGGATTGATTGTCTAAAAGGTGATGCTGGACCGAGAGTTGGTGATTTGAGGAACAAATGTATTGTGTTGGAAATTTGGTGGGGGGAGGAGGAAATGCATTTGTGAGGTTTTCATTTTCCCTGTATGTGTGTGTTCCTTTTTATTTGTAGTTGTAGAGTAGTTAATAAAGTTCTGGTTCTTTTTTCCCTAAGTAGGAGCCTGCTTTGCTTATTCCTGGTCACATCTCACAGCAGAAACCAGGGAGAATGTATCTTCATGGGGGCACTGGCATTGTGCCAGTGTCAAACCATGACACATGGTGTAGAACTGAAGAATATGACAGTCTGGCCATGGCTGTGTCATTACATTCACGCCCACCTCAGGTCATTGCCTGGGACAGGAAAAGGACTATCTCTCTTTCTACGAGGAGAAGGGTGTCCTTTCCAGGTGGGGGAAATATGTTGCTGGGAAGAGCCTGTAAGTTGTATTGTAGTTTTCCCTGTAAACAGTTTTATTTATCCCTTCTGTTATCAATATTGTTTCTGCTCCAGTTTGTTCCTTATCTCGTTGCTGTTCCAAATAAATTGTTCTTATCCCAGCCTGGGATCTTTGCCTTTTGTGCTTTCCATGGGAGGTGGGAGGGCAGCAAGGGCAGCGCGGTTTTAGCGGGAGCAGGAAATTGGGGAATCCCATTCCTGAAGCCCGGCCCATGGAAACCGAGCATCCCAGCTGGTGCCAGCCCTGGTGGCCATGGCAGCAGCCTTGGGAGCGGGTCCCAGGCTGGGGCTGTGGGAACCTCTTCCCTCTGGTGCCCAGGGACAGGAGTGGAGGGAGCGGCGGCAGCCGAGTCAGGGCAGGCTCAGGTTGGATGTCAGGAAAAGGTTTTTGCCCAGAGGCTGCTGGGGCCCTGGCCAGGCTCCCCAGGGAAGGCTCCCAGCTCCAGGGCTCTCTGAGCTGCAGCAGCGTTTGGCCAGCACTGCCAGGCCCAGGCTGGCATTGTTGGGGTGTCCTGTGCAGGGCCAGCAGTTGGACTGGAGGATCCTGATGGGTCCCTCCCAGCTCAGCCAATTCTGTGCTTCTGGGATCCCATCAGCCTGGGGATGGGGCTGCCAATGGTTGCCATGGCAACGGGCTCTGGCTGCAGGCCTGAGCTTGTGTTCATGGCAACCACCCCTGGCATGGGGTCTCCATGGAGCTGCCAAGGGACTGACCATAGCAACAGGGGGCTGGTGATGGTTGCCACGGAAACTGACCATACCAACAGGATCCTGGTGATGGTTGCCTGCTAAGGATCAGATTTGTCACAGGCCCTCAGAGGGGTTCCATGGGGACTTTCCAAGAGTCTCCAGGCTGTTCCAGAGCTGCAATGTCACAGGCAGAGACAGGGGCTCCATGGAGACCTCCCAGGGCTTTCTGGGGATGGTAAAGAGCCCTGTGGTCAGAGGCAGTCACAGCCATTCCATGGTGACATCCCAGGGCACCTTGGGCTGCAAAGGCACCGATCTGTCACAGGCACTCACAGGGGCTCCACGGTGACATCCCAGGAGTCCCCAGGCTGCCAAAGAGCCGGGATGGCCCAGACACTCACAGGGGTTCCTGTCATGGGCACAGTGGGAGCTTCAGGCAACGTTTATTATAGGAGCACCTGTTGGGTCACGAGGTGCAGAAAGGATCCCCAAATGGTACCGCTGAATCAGAGATGACACCGACTCAGATCAGAAGGCTAAGTGCTAAAGCCCACCATTTTATTCAGTCCTTTTATATCCTGGTTTGCTAAAGGTGGACCTCATTGCTTTGCTACAGGTGGACCTTAATCAACACATTTCACATGATTGGCCAATTAAGACAACACCCTTCAGCAAACAACTTTATGGAAAAAAGCCAATGTATAACAGCCATTGTTAGAGCAACAGTTATTTATGTTTGTTTCATGTTGGGCCTTTCTGGGGACTCCCTGGATGGGGAAAAACCTCCAGTAGCAGTTCTATGCCAGGTGAAAGGGGATGCATGGGACTTTCTCAGTCTTCAACTTCTTACTTATTGTTATCTTTTCTAAAGTTTTGCATGCTGTGCACACCAGGCTCAGTGCGCTGGAAAAACACCGCAAAATGGCCCCAAAATGTACAGTTTCAAGGTCTTTTAAAGTTGTCTTAACCAATTAACTTTTAAAACCTACATTATTTCTACTTATCTACCAGTAACTTGTCCCTTGACTGTCCACATAACCTCTGCACTGCGCTTTCCTTGACCTATCACCCTGTGCCACCAACACTGCAGGAAATTGAGCAGATGAAGAAGAAGACAGGGACTAGACCCCAATTCCTCCTTCTTGCTTCTTATCTACACCATACTCAAAATCCCAAAACCTAAATTTCTCACCCTAGTGACATACAATACTACCCTCTGATCTATTTCACACTTTGGTAAATTCTAATCTATCTCAAAGTCCTGGAAGTCCTCTCCATGGGCAAAGGTTAAATGCAGTGTTTCTCTGGGGGTCAGGAGCCCTCAGAGCAGACAGAGAAATATTCCCTGTGCTCTGGATTCCCACACATTTAACATAAAATCCTTTAACCCAAAACATGTGAAGTTACCCAAGAGTGTTTCAGGTAAGTAGGATTAGAAGGAGAAGAAATAAAGAACAACAGAAAGACAGAAGATCCATAGAAAGACATGCACATGGGCACCAACTGCTGGGGTTCCAGCATCGCCAACAGAGGGACCTCAGGAGAAGGCAGGATCCAGACCCTGGGCTGGCCTCGTGCTCTGGCTTTTAACCCCCTGGGCCTTCATGGGCCCCACCCCTGGGGTGGGACTGCCAGTTGCTTGTCCAATCAGAGCCAGGGTAGCACCAGCTGCTGCTGTGTGATTGATTGACAGCCCAGCCAATCAGAGCTGGGTTAATGGCACCACCCCCTCCTGCTGTGTGATTGACAGCTGTGCCAGGCCAGGGCTGGGGGCGGGGCTCTGTCCCACCACAAACCAAGGCCTGACCCGGCCCTGGCCCCACACGGGCATTCCGAGCATCCCAAGGTGTCTCGGGACATGGATCTCATCCAGCCTCTGACAGCGACCACAGTGACACTACGGAACCTCATGGAGCCATGGGTCAGTTGTGACAATGGAGATCCAAGGAAACGATGGTGAGACTGTGGAATCCAGGAATCATGGAATCAAGGAGACCATTGTGCAAATCATGGGCCCTATGGAAGCAAGGATCAATGATCAAACTGTGGTTTGATTGTGATTGATTTAAAATAGAAACAAGGAGCCATTGTTCCACAGCGGGGCTGCGTGGGGCCAATGGACCCTTGTGACTCTGTTGGGGCTCATGAAACCAAGAAGCCATTGTGACATTGCCAGACCTCATGGAATCAAGGAGACCATTGTGACAGTGTGGGCACCCATGAAGTCAATGGAACATGGAACAGGTCTGCCTGGTTTTGCCTCCTGGGGGCTGTCTGACAGGTCCCACTGAATTTGGCATGTCAAGGGCCACTTCCCATCTGACCGTGAAGCACTGGGACTCCGTGCTTTTATTCCTATGGGAAAGAACTGTCTTTCTTGTCTAGGCACCCATGGCCAAAATTGGGATTCTGCATCTAAAATTCCCTATATCCAAGGGTTACTCCCAGACAAAATCTACCCATACAGTCAAGTCTGGCCAGCCTTGGCCTCCGGTGAGTGCCTCTCATCTGCCCCTGCACCACTGGGTCTCACTTGTTTCCTTCCTATGGAGACCATTGTGACACTGTGGAGCATTGTGGAACCAATGGGCCATGGTGACACTGCAGGCTCTTGTGGAACCTGTTACACTGTAGGAACTTGTGGAACCAAGGGGAACATTGTGACCCTGCAGAGTACCATGGATCCAAGGGGCCACTGTGACACTGTGGGGCCTCGTGGAACCAAGGACATCATTGTGGCTCTGTTGGGCTGCATGGTCCCAAGGGGCCAGTGTGAAGCAGCAGGGCTTTGTGGAACCAAGAGGCCATTGCTGCATTTCAGGGCCTCGTGGAGCCAAAGGGCCATTGTGATCCTGCAGGGCACTGTGGATCCATGGAGAGCATTGTGGCATTGCAAGGCCCCATGGAATCATGGAGACCATTGTGACACTGTGGGGCCTCATGGAAGGAAGGGGCCATTGTGACACTATGGGAACTTGTGGAACCAAGGGAATCATTGTTGCACTACGGGGCCCCAATGGAACCAAGGGGCCATTGGACACAGCCAGGTTTCATGGAACCAATAGACCATCAGGACACTGTGGGGCCTTGTGGAACCATGGAGACCATTAAGATCCTTAAGGACTTGTGTAACCAAGGGGCTATTATGACACCTGAGGGCATCATGGAAGCCAGAGAACCATTGTGACACTGCAAGGCCTCATGGAAGCAAGGAGCCATTGTGACACTGCAGGGCCCTGTGGAGCCAAGGGAACATGAAATAGGTGTGGCTGCCTTGGCCTCCCAGGGGTCACCTGACAGGTCTGGCTGACCTTGGAATGTGGAAGGCCACTCCCATCTGCCCCTGAAACACTGGGGCTCTGGGCTCTTCTTTTATCAAAAAGAACTGTCCATTTTTTCCAGGCATCCATGGCCAAAATTTGGATTCCACCTCCAAATTTCTGTGTATCCAAGGATTGCTGCTAGACAAAAGCTGCCAGGACAGACAAGTCTGGCTGGTCTTTAACTCCTGAGTGCCAGAACTCACCTGTTTTCTAAACACTGGAAAGGGCTCTCTGCTTTTCTTTGTATGGAAATAATCATCCTTCTCCTGGCACAAATGTTTTAAATTAGGACTCCACATTCATAATTTCAAATATCCAAGGGTTGCTCCAAGCAAACCTGCCAGGACAGACAGGTCAGGCTTGCCTTGGCCTCTGGTGGTTGCTGTTCATCAGCTCCTGAAACATGGGGGCTCCGTGGTTTCCTTCCTATGCAGACCAATGTGACATTTGGGAGCCTTGTGAAATGAAGGGGCCATTGTGACACTGCAGAGCACCATGGATCCAAGGCACCATTGTGACACTGTGGGGCCTCGTGGAACCAAGGACATCATTGTGGGTCTGTTGGGCCACATGGTCCCAAGGGACCAGAGCAAAGCAGCAGTGTGGGAGTTAGCCTGGCTGTAACTCAGAGTCAGCCAGATTTTACCCCGGAAGTGCTGGGCGTGAGTTTCAAGCCCTGGGAATCATTTGTTAAAATTAAGGTGAGCTTGAAAGTTCTCCAAAAATCCTTTAGAGTTGTTATGCTAACTTGTCCAAGTTCTACTCCCCTATTGGTTACTTGTTTCCCCTATATGGTTATTGTTCTAGAGTGTTCTACCCCCAGGTGTACATGTTGTTGCTTCCCCTTTGTCTTGGGTCTTTGGATCCTGCCCCTCATACTGTTCTCGACTTCTCCATGTTTATTGTTTTTCACCCTGTTATTAAAGTTCCTTTTAAGCTACTCCATCGATCCTGCTCCTTTTCATTTCCGCAACCCTTGCCCTGAAGTCAGGGAACCAGAGAGGTTTGTCACAGCCACCTTCATTGTGACATTTGGCACCCAAACAGGGACCATGACACTCAGGGCTCCCTGTGTCAGTCATGTCAGCTGGGGTTAGCTGATGGATAGGCCAGTGCTCCCTGGGATTTTGGATTGTGCTGAGCCTGGTGGATTCATCGTTGCTTCAAGGGACCTTGCCCAGGATCGGCAGGGACAACGATGGTTTCACCTGCGTAGGATTGCAGGTGGGTTTGGGGAAACGCAAGACATTTATTGCCCATTTTGCCACGATGTTTTTACACTATGCACCCAAGTCCCAAAATTGATTTGGTGTGTTCTGGTGGCTGTTCCTCATAAGGCAGAGATAGAGAAAATGGGCAGCCAGATGTCCAAAGTAGAAAGGAGCATATACGGATGCTTTAAATTAATTCTCACTGATCATGACAAAATATTTTCAAAGAAGAAATTAAAATCAATCATGAGGTGGATCATTAAAAATTTTCCAGAGGCCTTTCCTGATGAAATCCATACCACTGAATTTTGGGACTCAGTGAGAGTTAAACTGTACAACCTTTCAATCAAAAGGGACTCCATTGCACCCTGCATGCTCCCCATCTTCCACACCATCCTTGAGACCCTTCACCAGCAAGCAGTGTGCCTAAAACTTAATCCATTGGTCACTGCTAACTCAGGACCTCCCCTCAAACCTGCCTTTCTCAGACCTTCCACGATGGTCCAAGATCGCAATGGCTACGCTGTCTTGGAGCATCAAGCCCTGGAGACACAAGACGGAAGGAGCCCGAATGGGGCACAGGAGCCCAACCATCCTCCCTCCATCTTGGCTCCTCCACTTCCTGCTACCACAGCCTTCTCTTCCGCCCTGAACGAACCTCCAGACTCCACTCCCACAACTGCGGGTCACGCCCCCACTTTCAATCATCCTCTCCACCCTGGGCAATGCCTCCAGTTAAGGAAGGAGACTGGCAAATAACCTCAAAACTTCTCATTGTCCCCGTATGAAAGAAGGGGGCAGAATCCCAGGTGTCAGCCATTGCTTTACGGGGAAATCAAGGATCTGTGTAGGGCAGCTAAAGACCATAGGAAGGACTTACCTTGTTTCAATGGCCTAATGAGGGCCATGCTTACAGCACATGTCTTAACCCCCTATGATTTAAAATATATTATGACCATGTTGTTGTCACCTACAGAATACACCCTGTGGGAAGGGGGATGGAAGTGTTTACTAAATCAATTCATAGCAGACTATGCTAATAATGAGGCAAGGGCAGAATTGACAATCAACCATCCAGCTGGAGAAGGACAACACAGCCTACCAGAGGAACAAGCAGCAGGTATCCCCAGAGAAGTATTGGATGATATCAAAGAGATGGCTTTGAAAGCTTTAATCCAGGTGTCAGATGGTAGCACCCCCAATTTGGACTACCTTGGGTGGCTGCAGCTAAAGCTTTAGGACAATCAGACCATCCTGGGTGCCTGTTAAGTAAGCAAACCAATGCTGCCTCCCTCACATTGAGTGGCTGCTCTAGAACATAGAGACCATCAGACACGCCACCTTGCAGAACAGCGATAGAGTTTTTACTCGGGCCACATGGGCATGGCTGTGTAGACTCTGAGGGCATGTGCTGCATGAACCTCTCCAGCCACAGCGAGTCAATCCACAAGAGCATTCAGGTACTGAAGGAAGGGTTCAAGAAGCTTCAAGTGGAAAACAAAGACTGGTTCAATAAACTCTTCCAATGCAAGGAACTAAAGGGTTGGATGATGTCTACTAAAACGAGACTATTAATTCTCTTAGTGGTTGTTGTTGTATTGTTAATTGTCCCATGTTTGTTTGGATGCTTTTAGAAAGTCTTACAAAATTCTTTCAGTTCCATCTTTGTGTTAAAACAGAAAGGGGGAAGATACCCAACACAGGCTCCTCATGGACTCCTTGGAAGAGAGAACTGGAGGCCAGGATGGCACAAAAACCTCTCAGAGACTCAGTTTGGAAAGGAAAATCCTTAGAAGTACTAAAAAGAATCCTTAAATCCATAAAGTACCTTAAAAACCTTGAGTATCTCAAGGCATTAATGAGCCCCACTGAGTGTCAGTACAAAGCTCTCCAGGGACTTGTTAAAGCAGATAATTGGGGCCATGATTGCACAAACCTCTCACAGAGTCTGGATCAAAAGGGAAACACCAAGTACCTTGAAATAACTGAAGTACCCTGAAGTATTAATGAGCCCACTAAGTGTTGTTACTGACAGAGCCTCTCCAGGGATTAATTACAGCAGATAATTGGCGGCCATGATTGCACAAACCTCTCAGAGACTCCAAGGCAAAAGCCAAACCCAAAGTCCTTTGAAAAACCTGCAGTCCCTGCAGGGAGCATGAAGGAGCCCCCAGGGCCATTGCTGAGCAAGGCTCCCCAGGGACTCCTTGCAGCAGATCATGGGGGCCACTGGGATGTGGGCTAGGGGGGGATGCTGAGGGCAGCACAAGGGGCTGACAGTGCCCAGCCTGGCTGGGGCTGTGCCAGGAGGCCCCAGGGCCTCAGGACAAGGTGTCTCCTCCCAGCCCTTGGTGGAATCGACCCTGCTGTGCCCCAGGGCACCCAGACTTGGCTTCTCTTTGTCCCCACCTGTCATCACTGCCTGCAGTTCTCTGCTCTGCCTGGGGCCTGGGGACACTTGCTCAGTCGTGTCCCTCTCTGGGACCCATTAAAAGTCCAAGAAAGTTTGGAGTTGGATTCTGCCTTGGAGTTCTGGAGAGGTTTCTTCAGCTCCCTCTCAGGGAATGATGTCCAGGGCCTGAGCACAAAGCCCCAGAGGGGCTCATTCAAGTCCTTGTGCTGTGTCTGTGCTGCTGAGCTGGGCTGGGCTCCTGGCCCAGAGGCAGCTCCTGGTCACCAAGAAGAGCTTCAAAAGCACATTTCTCTTGATGAGCAGCTCTTCTGCCAGCCCAGCAGGGCTGGGCACTGCCTGCAGCCAGCCCGGGCACAGCACAGAGGCACAGAGAGCTTCAATCAGTCAGGGCTGGGAAGGGGCTGAGAAGTGCCTGGGGCACAATCACTGCCAGCCCTTGGCACAGGAACCTCTGGCTGCAGGACAGTGCAGCTGCAGCTCCTGGAGCCATCTCCTGCAGCTGGAACATGCCAATGCCTGCAGAGCCTGTGAGTACATTCTCTGATTGTCTCTTGTGCAGAGCAGCCAGGGGTGCCCAGGGCTGTCCTGCAGAGCAGGGTCCTGCAGCCCAGGGCACTGTGCTGGGGCAGGGACTCTGCTGCCTGCCAGGGACAGCTCTCAGCCAGCCCTGGCAGCTGCTCCCAGCGCTGGGGAGAAGCTCTGGGGGGAAGGAGCCACCCTGAGCAGGGCAGGGGCTGCTGCTGAGAGGGGCTGGGTGGGGCAGGGCTGCTCCCAGCTCCAGACCAGCCTGGGCACAGCTCCGCAGGGCACTTCCCAAAGAAGGTAAGCCTAGGATTGCTGTAAAGATCAGGAGCTTTCCTGAGAGTGTTTTTAATTTCCTGCTTGAAGAAGGATGGGAACCTTGGGGGTGATGACAAAAAGATTTTTTTTATTTTATACAATTTTCATATATTTGTAGCTCTAGAAATTACTATTACATAGTTATAAATCTATATTCCTTTTTTAAGTCTATTAAACTCTTAATGAACTCTATTACTATTATATACATCAATAACTATAATCCTTTATTAACTTTATTATTTTCCCTAACCTTTGTCTTTGATTTTAGAAAAATAAGGTGACTGTCTAAATGCATTCCTGAAATATATATAGCATACAATACATATAGTATCCTGTATAGTTTTATTATCAGGAAGAAGACCTACAAGAAGACCGTTTTGATTTTTGACCAGAATGTGAGCAGTCATAACAAAAAGTGAAGGCAAAGAAGCCCTTGGACCTACTCCAATGGATTGAGCCAGGGGCATGTAACTGAGGTAAGTGAATCTCCTATTGGATGTTCCTGTTAAATATCCTAATTAATCAACCTTAATAAATTGTTGAAATCAGGGACCAAGTGTGCCCCATCCCCACTGGGACACCTGGAAGCTTCCAATTATTATCTGGTTTTTCCTTTAGTGTTCTAACACTGTTGCAAGGGTTTTTTCTCTTTGGATTATAGACAACAAGGGGATGAGAGAAGCAGAACAGGAATTGTAATACCAGAATCACAGAATATTCTGAGTTGAAAGGGACACACAGGATCATCAAAGGAATGTTTGATCTTTTACAGGGACTGCAGAACTGTAAATTAAGTTGATCAGTGTCTCTGCTGGGAGCCTCCCAAAGAGCCCTCAGCCACTCCTCAGCCCTGCACAGCAGCAGCATCACCTTTGCAGGGCCCAGCAGGGCTCTCCTGAGCTGCCCTTGCCCAGCTGCACACAGAGCCTGCCCCAGCCAGGGCCCTGCACACAGGCAGGTTTCTGTAGGGCCCCAGCCAGGGCACACAGGCTGGGATGGGCTCTGTGAGCGCTGGCAGGGACAAGGCTCCTCTCAGGAGGGAATGTCCAGGCCCAGGGAGATGCTCAGGGAAGGAGAGGGGGCTGGAGAGAGCAGGGCTGGGGCAGGAGGGCACTGTTGGTGTGTGGGAGGTGCCGGGCACAGCTGGGCACGGGAACACTGTCCTGAGTGCCCGGCTGTCTCTGCCCTGCCCTCTCAGGCACAGCACCACAACATCTGCTCTGGGTTCTGCACTGCCCTGACATTGGCACTGTTATCTGCTGCTCTCAGGGAGGCTCTGGCATCTGCAGCAGCTGAGTCAGGCACTGCCCTTGGCATTCCTGCCAGGCAGGGATGTCCATGGGAATGGGGTGTCCAAGCTTCCCTGGCACCTGTGGGGCTGTGGGCAAAGCAGTCCATGGCAAAGGGGAATGAGCTGAGCCCCCTCCCTGAGATCCCATCATGGGCACAGCCAGGAATCTCCTTGCTGTGCCCTGCCAGGCTCTGAGCTGCCCTCCTGGGTGCAAATCTGTGCCAGAGCCTCTGGGAGTTCCTGAATGTCCCACGGGCAAGGGCAGAGCTGCCACAGCTGAGGAAATGCTGCTGGGTTTGCCCAGGGAGCCGTGAGTGTCCTTGGCACAAGGGGGTGCTGAGACCTTGCCCAGAGACCTTGAGAGAGGGTGAGACATTCAGGGATCCCTCTGCTCTGGGCAGGGTCTGGTTTAGCCCAGGGTGACCCAGGAGTGTGATTGTGCTCTGATTGCAGCCAAAGGTTTTCCCACTGCAGGTAGAAGGGTGAGTGTGTCCCAGCTGTAGGCATTGTCTACAGGGAATAGCCCAGGTTTGGCTCAAAGCAGCCTCTGCTGACTTGTCACTGTCCTTTCTCCATGAACAGGTGCCCACGTGCAGCTGCCGCAAATGTCCAACAGCAGCTGCATCAGGCACTTCCTCCTGCTGGCATTGGCAGACACGCGGCAGCTGCAGCTCCTGCACTTCTGCCTCTTGCTGGGCATCTCCCTGGCTGCCCTCCTGGGCAACGGCCTCATCATCAGCGCCGTAGCCTGCGGCCACCACCTGCACACGCCCATGTTCTTCTTCCTGCTCAACCTGGCCCTCGCTGACCTGGGCTCCATCTGCACCACTGTCCCCAAAGCCATGCACAATTCCCTCTGGGACACCAGCAACATCTCCTACACTGGATGTGCTGCACAGCTCTTTTTTTTTGCCTTTTTCATCTCAGCAGAGTATTTCCTCCTGACCCTGATGTGCTACGACCGCTACGTATCCATCTGCAAACCCCTGCACTACGGGACCCTCCTGGGCAGCAGAGCTTGTGCCCACATGGCAGCAGCTGCCTGGGCCAGTGCCTTTCTCAATGCTCTCATGCACACGGCCAATACATTTTCCCTGCCCCTGTGCCATGGCAATGCCCTGGGCCAGTTCTTCTGTGAAATCCCACAGATCCTCAAGCTCTCCTGCTCACACTCCAACATCAGGAAATTGGGATTTCTTGTGTTTTCCATCTGCTTAGCTCTTGGTTGTTTTGTGTTCATTGTTTTCTCCTATGTGCAGATCTTCAGGGCTGTGCTGAGGATCCCCTCTGAGCAGGGACGGCACAAAGCCTTTTCCACCTGCCTCCCTCACCTGGCTGTGGTCTCCCTGTTCCTCAGCACTGCAGCGTTTGCTCACCTGAAGCCCCCCTCCATATCTTTGCCATACCTGGATCTGGCCCTGTCAGTTCTGTACTCAGTGGTGCCTTCAGCCCTGAACCCCCTCATCTACAGCCTGAGGAACCAGGAGCTCAAGGCTGCAGTGTGGAGACTGATGACTGCATGATTTCAGAAACATTAAACTGCTGGGCAATATCTGCATATCTCTTGTACTAAAATTCATCTTTCATACTTCTTGTTGGTTTCATTTTGGAAGTTCTTTTTATTTTTTTTACTTTTTCATATTATCTACAAATAAATGTCATTGTGCCATTGGTCATTTTGTTTCACTCCACCTTCCCTGTGGCCACACACTGTGCCAATGCAGGGCAGCGCTCTTGGTGGCTTTAAATGAACTAAAGGATCTTGCATCAGAGTTTTCTGCAGAGATGCCCTTGTGTTGCCTTCTCTGGAGCTGCAGCAGCAATGTCTGTGTGCAGAGCTGGGGCAGATCAGTGCTGGCCCAGCAGCTGTGCCCAGCAGCAGCAGCAGCACTTGGTGTTGCCAGTGCTACTGCCATGGCCCTGCCCCGCTGCCCTGGTGGCCCTGGTGTTGCTGCAGGGCCTGAGTGCTCTCGGGGCCGGGCACAGCCCTGGGGGTGGCAGTGCCGGGGCTGCAGCAGGGACAGGCCATGGGCACTGCTGGGGCAGCGCTGACGCCTCAGGCCAGGGCCTGGGGGCTCCAGGCTCCTTGCCCAGGCTCTCTCAAGAACACGGCCAGGTAAAGGCTCAGCACAGAAACCCCCGTGAGCAGCCCCAGGCTGGCTGTGGGCAGGCTGGGGGCAAACAGCATGGCTGGGGCTCTGCAAGGGCCCTGGGGCAGACGGGAAGGAGCAGCAGAGCAGGGGCTGATCCATGCCCAGTGCGCTGCACAGCCCAGGGCAGCGTCCCAGAGCATCCTCATGCAGCTGCCAACAACATCCCGCCTCTGCAGCCCTGGCCTCTTCCCCAGCTCACACAGGTGCCCCATCCTTGCAGGCACAGACACGGCAGCACTGCCTCAGCAGCCCCTGTTTGCATTGCACACAGCAGGGGCAGCACCCCCATACATTTGCTGTGGGGACATGAACCTGAGGGAGCACAAATGCCATCAGCCCCTGGGGCCAGCAAGTCCTGCGGGACACCAGGGAAACCACTCAGCTTTGTCCTGGCCTCTGCACTCAGCCAGAAAGTTTGTTCCCATCAGCTGGGAGTTTCCTGTGCCACTGCAGATGCTGTTGCTCAGAGCCAGGGCAGCCAAACTGCCCCGAGCATTTCCTTGGCTTCACCTTTGCTTTCTTTATACTTCTGGTATAAATTTCTTCCTCCTATTGCCCATCCCTGTTCCCTCCCCTGCAAACAGCCCGTTCCTGTTTGCCCTTTCCTTCTGGCCCCACTCCCCATTGCAGTTCCTGACTTCACACCATAAGAATGTCCCTTGGTCTTCTTGCCCACCTGGGCACACTGCTGCCTCATGTCCAGCTTCTGTCCATCAGTCCCTGCAGGTCCCTTTCTGCCTGGCTGCTCTCCAGCCACTCTGTCCCCAGCCTGTAGTGCTGCAGGTGTTGTTGTGGCCAAAGTGCAGGACCTGGCACTTGGACCTGTTAAACCTCACCTTGTTGGATTTGGGCCCTGGATCCAGCCTGTCCAGGGCCCTGTGCAGAGACCTCCTACCCTCCAGCAGATGCACACTCCCAGACAACTTGGTGTCACCAGGGTTCCATGAGACCCCAGAGTGTCCCAATGGTCTCCATGATCCATGAGGCCTCCCAGTGTCACAATGTCCTTTTGGTTCCATGGGATCCCTTGGTGTCACAAAGTCCCTTGGGCCCTTGGGCCCTGCAGTGTCACAGTGGATCCTTGCTTCCATGAGGTCTGGCAGTGCAGTAATGCTCTCCTTGGTTCCACAGTGTCATAATGGCCAATGGCCTCTTAGTCCCAAGGGCCACCATGGGGTCAAACATGTTTCCTTCATTCCAGGAGTCCCTGAGGTCCAGCACTGGCCCCTTGGTTCCATGGGGCCCTGCAGTGTCACAATGGCCCCATCGTGACACCAGGTCCTGCTCTGTCACAATGCTCTGCATGGTTCCACAAGGCCCTGCAGGGTCACAGTGGCCTCTTGGTTCCAGGAGGCCTCAGAGTTCCACAATGAATTCCTTGGTGCTGCAGTGTCAAAATGGAGCCCTGGTGACACAAGATCCTGCAGTGTCACCAGGGACCCTTGGTTCCATGGGACACCACAGTGTCACAATTGTTCCCTCAGTTCCCAGAGTCCTTGCAATGGAGCAATGGCCCCTTGATTCCATTGTCCCAAGGCTCTCCCAAGGGTCTCCTTTGTTCCACAGTGGCACAATGGCCCCTTGATTCCACAAGGGCCTGCAGGGTCACAGTGGCCTCTGTGGTTCCAGCAGGACCCAGGCTGTCACCATGGACTCCTTGCTTCCATTCAGCCCCACAGTGTCACCCTGGCCCCTTGGCTCTGTGCTGCCATGTCGTACACAGTGTCACCATGGTCCTCTTGGTGCCACCAGGCCCCGCAGTGTCACAGTGGCCCCTTGCTTCCCCAGGGCCCTGCAGTGTCACAATCATCAGAGAATCAACCAGGCTGGAAATGAACTTGGAGAGCATAGTGTCTAACCTGGGACTCAACACCACCTTGTCACCCAGACCATGGCACTGAGTGCCACATCCAGTCTTTCCTTAAACACTTCCAGGGACAGTGACTCACCCACCTCCCTGGGCAGCCCATTCCAATGCCCAATCACCCTTTGTGTGGAGAATATTTCCAATGTCCTGTCTAAATGTCCCCTCATACAGCTGAAGGCTGTGTCCTCTTGTCCTGTCCCTGTTCCCTGGGAGAAGAGCCTGACCCCCACCTGGCTGCACCCTCCTGTCAGGGAGTTGTAGAGAGTGATGAGGTCTCCCCTGAGCCTCCTCTTCTCCAGGATAAACATCCCCAGCTCCCTCAGCCGCTCCTCACTGGACTTGTGTTCCAGACCCCTCCCAGCCTTGTTGCCCTTCTCTGGACATGCTCCAGCCCCTCCATGTCCTTCCTAAATTGGGGGGCCAAGAACTGGACACAGCACTCGAGGTGCTGCCCAACCAGTGCCCAGCACAGGGGAAGAATCACTGCCCTTCTCCTGCTGGCCACACCATTCCTGATCCATAGGAGTGCCAGGGGTTGGATGAGGGAAATGGTTGAGAGGGGGTTGGGGACAAAGTTTCATGTGTTATCAGCCATGAAGGGTCTTGATCTGTATATATCTCTTTAGAGTGCATTAGAAGGTACTGGGGGTCAATATCAGTTGGACATTGCTGATACCAAGCTATAAACAGGAAAAGAATACAGGACAAAACTGTTCTCTCTGCATTGTTTTCAATACAATATATTCACATCAAATAAACTACTGAAATCCCTTTAATTAACCAGAGAAGAATTGAACATTTAAATGATTCTCAGGGGCTTTTCTTGTTCTGCTGTTTTGAACACATGTGTATGAGACTTTTTCAGTGAATTCCTGAACTGAAGAGCTCAAGAAAGAAGAAGTCTCCAGAGCACTAAAATCCATCAGCAGCCTGCAAGTGGCTGAGGATCAATCCCCATCAGAGCAGCAATGAACAGAAATGGGCACAGCTTTGTGGCTGCTGTCCCAGCTTTGGCATGGGCCCTGGGCCTGGAGCAGGAGCAGCTCTTGAGGGCCCCAAGGCCGGGGCTCTTGTGCTGCCCTGGGCAGATGGGATGGCAGCAGGGGCTGCAGAGCTCTCAGCACCTCAGCCCCAGGGGAGCAGGGCAGCCAGGGAGCCTCCTTTGGCCTTGGCCAAGCACCTTCCCCCATGGCTGGGGCTGAGTCCTGTGGCAGCTGCAGCTGCTGCTGTGCCCTTGGCAGGGGCTGAGGCCATGGGGCCAGTGCCCAGAGCAGCCTGGGCTGAGCAGAGCTGTGGGGCCAGAGCCGGCTGGGCTGGGCTGGGCTCAGAGAGGCCCTTGGTGCTGCCCAGAGCTCAGGGCAGCTGGCAGAGCTTGCAGGGAGCTGGGCTGGGCTCAGAGAGCCTGGCCCAGAAACCATCAGTGTCCATCTCAGCCTGGCTGAGCGTGCAGGGGCAGGACTCAGGCCAGGCCTTGCGGGGCAGGGCCAGCGCCTGTGCAAGGCATTGCAAACAGGCAAGTGGCCCAGAGAGGAGGCTGCTCCGTGCCCTTTGTGGCATGGACAGAGCAGGGAGGGGGCCCAGGACATTTGTCAGGGCCAGCCTCTGTGGCCAGGCCTTGGCAGCCCTGGCTGCTGAGCCCAGCTTTGGCCTGGGCTGAGTTTGGCTGTGGCCCAGCTCCATCCTCCTGCGGGGCTCAGGGCCTGTTCCCGGCCATGGTCAGCCCTGGCTGGCCTCTCTGGTGGCCCAGAGGCTGGCAGAGCCCGGGGCAGGGCTGTCTGTGCAGCCCCACAGGTGCCAGGGGCTCTGCAGGAGCTGGCAGAGGCTGCCCAGCAGGGAGGCCATGGGGCACAGAGCCCCAAGGCTGCTGTGGGCACCACGGCACATGGGCCGTTCCCAGCCGCAATGCTCCTGTAGGCTGGGCCTGCACAGGGGCTGGGCCACCATGGCTGGGCCAGCACAGGGCCACAAAGGGGCCACGCAGCCGCTGCCGGGGCTGACAGCAAGGCCAGGCACACACACTAGCAATTGCTGAGCATGGCCTGTGCTGGCCAGGCCTGACTGTGCCAAAGGCAGAGCTCAGCTGCCCTTGGGGGCTGCAGCAACACTCCAGAGCCCAAAGAGCCTCCATGGCTGGGCTGGAGACCAAGGCTGCAGGAGGGAAATGCAGGGCTGCTGCGGGATGGGGAGGCCATTGAATTCCAGCACACACCTCAGCTCTCTGATGATCCCGGCACCATGCTGGGCCCTGTTTCAGACTGGAGCAGAGCAGATGTTGATGGGACAGGAGCCCTGTGGGGCTGTCAGGGACCTGCAGCTTGCAGGGTGCTCTGCTCTCCCTCAGGTGCTCTGGGAGAGATCCAATCCCAGCTGGGCACCTCAGGGCACAAGTGGCACTGCCTGTTCATGGGCACACAGCTGATGTCTGCCTTGAAAGGGGCACAGTTTTTAATAACTCTTAATTTCATAATATGCAATGATATCGTTATTATCTGGGTTATTTGAGTCCTTTTAAGAAATGGCAATGTTTTCCCATCAGAAAAGGGGGTCTCCTGGAAGGATTCTGATGGTAGGGGAAGAAACACTGATCTTTCCATCAACTTGTGTCACCAATATTCAGTCTATTATTTAACTTCTCTTTTCCATTCAGGTGTTTCCATCTGTCCTGGTTAAATTGCCATGTCTAAGTACATCTCTTCACTAGACCAGATGGATCTATGACTTTTTCATTGCTCCCAGATTTCCTCCTCCAGGTGTTCTCTGGTCATTCAAGTGCCTCTCAACTGACTGGTTTCATGCTTTGACCTCCAGGGAGTTGCCCAATTTTCTGATGTTCAAATAAATATGACATTAGTAAACATCCCAATTGACTTTATATCTGTCACAGAATTACTTTTTCTTATGTCTCTGTCTAAAAGTGTTCCAGTACAGAAATCCCCTGGGGATCTGGCCATGTCAGATGCATCTGGGACATCTCAGAGAGCTGAGGGAAGAGCTGTGATGGTTATTAAACTGTCCAAATGTTCAACTTGTGTTTGTTGGCAAGAAACCTTTCTGTGCCTCTGAGTGTCACCAGGCCCTGAGCCCAAAGGACACAAACCTGATGAGTTGTGGTTCCCACTGCAGGGGCTGCACTCGGACCTTGGCTCTGCACAGGAGAGCTCTTCATCCCCTTTCTCTCTTTTGCTCCCTCTGGGCAAGGAGAGAGTTCCTGACTTCAGCCTGTGACTCGTGTGTGCAAAGGGCAAATCTGGGCAGAATTGGGGCAGGGTGGGTTTGGGGAGCTTTGGGATCTGTGCTGGGCACAGAAGGTGTTTTCCATTGCTCTGAGACTGTCTGCTGTGCAAAGTGGATATAATATCCAGCAGAGGAATGACTATGGCATTTGATGGAGCTGTACCTTCCCTTGGCTTTGCTGGCTGACAAGAAATGAACATCCCTCTGTGTCTCAGGCAGCTCCTTCTCCAAGGAAAGCAGGTGGGAGTTGGAGCCAAGGAGCTGAAAGCTGCAGGTGCAGCCTGGGCTGGAGGGAGCTCAGATTTGCACAAGGCTGCTCTGAGTGGCAGGGCTTGGATGGGGGAAATGGTGGGGTGGGGGTAGGGACAGAGTCTGATTGATTGTCATCCATGAAGGGTCTTGATTTCCATATCTATTCAAACTGCATGAGGAGGTACTTGGATTCAGTGTCAATTGGAGACTAGCTATATGAATATATTAAGAGGAAAACAAAACTAAACAGGACCTAAAAAATATTTTCTGGCTGTCTTTTTAAATAGAACACATTCAGTTTGAATACACTACTGAAATTATTCCCAGAGGCTTGGCTTGTTAAGGTGTTCTGAATGTTAATGCCCCCTGGGATACTGAATTCCTGCACTGAAGAGCTGAAGGCTGAACAAGCCTCTGGAGCAAGGAAATTCAGCAGCAGCCTCCAAGTTGCTGAGGATGTCAGCAGCCCCCACTGAGGCCATCCCTGCCCAGAGACCGTGGGGGAATGGGCAGACAAGGAGAGCGTCCCTGGGGCTGGGGCAGCACAACTCAGAGGCATCAGCGGCTCCAGCTGGGCAATGGAGTGTGGAATGTGGCTGGGAAAGCCCTGCCTGGGCTGGGCCAAGCAGGACACACAAGCCCTGACCCCCATCCCCCAAACAATTCTCCCAAGGAGACAATTAAAAGGAATTACAATTGTTTTTGTTCTTTCAGTTGGACTCCCTGGAGAAATACCAACAAGAGATTGTCAGGAGCTCAAAAGAACTAAACAGCCTTTACTGGTGACTTTAGAAAATCAGAGAAATTTTGGGAAAGGATTTTTTATGACATTGTAGTTGTTTTGGTTTGTTAATTTAAATTTTTTCTAATCTTGAGATTTCTTAATTAATGTATTTATGAATGTGGTGGGTTTTAGTGTCGGTTAAGTATTTATGTATTTATTTTGTTGTGAGATAGGATCAGCAGAAAGGTAAAGTTGGCTTAAAATTCCAAAAGGGTTTAAAGAAAATTTTATTAAAAGTAACTAAAAGAAAAAAAGTAGTAAGAATGAAAATAAACTCTTTACAACACTTTATTTTTCTTTACAAATTTCCTTTTTATGACAATGTAAAGAAACTAAATCTAAAATTTCTAGTTTGATTACTATTTCTAGATTAGTCTTTTTTTAGTTGACTTAGGGAGAGAAGTTTTTCTTGTTAAGGTCATGGCGATTTTTTTACAAGAGGAAAAAAATAGGAATTTGTGGTTCTTAATTTTGTCATGGATCACAGTTGTCTGGGGAACTTTGTTATTCTGAAGTTGGTTTTTGTGCTACAAGCTTTTTCACAGCTTGTTGATGGGCCATGTTGACTTAAGAGGTATTGTTTTAAAGATGAATTCTTTAAAGATAAAAGTTTTTATTATTTACTTTACAAACTATTTTTATCTCTGGGAATAGAGATCTTCTCTTGGAGATACTGGATTACTTTTTTTTTCCCTGTTTAAGCATTTTATGAAATTACAGTTATTTTAACATTTACTTATTTTAGTATGGAGGTTTTTCTTTGATAATAATCTGAATTTTTAAAAATTTTTTTTGTGTTATAAAGAAAAAGAGTTTTTTCTTTATAGTTTATAAGAAGATTGTAGTTTTAAGAGTAACATATTTTTTATTCTTTTTTATTTAGGATTTAATTTCTTCTTTACTTACTTTGATGGTTTTATATTGGTTTTTTATAGACTTGTATTTTGGTTTTTTTCTTTTACTCATGGGAGGATTGAAGTATTGAAAGAATTAACACCTGACCTGCTGGCATCGTGTGATGGAAGTCGTGGTTGGGTTGTGTAAAATTGGTTTTATGGCTGATTTTAGGTTTTTTTGTGTTTAAGTTGTAGGGTTATTTTGTATGGTTGTAGGTTGTAGGGGTTTTGTTTTGAGTTGTGTTGCGGGGTGGGGACTTGATGGTAAGATTTTAATGGCTGTGGCTGGGTTTGTTCTGGTTGGGGTTTTGTAGCCTCTTTTGTTTTCCTGTTTGGGAGTTGATGGGGTTTGGTTTGGTCAGAATGGGGCTGATGGGGGTGGGGGGGCGTGGCCCGGGGAAGGGGAAGGGGCTCAGCCCATGGCAGGGTTGCTTGGTTTGGTTTGGTTTGGTTTGGTTTGGTTTGGTTTGGTTTGGTTCAGATGGGGGCCAGGGCCAGGGCCCACTGCTTCTTTGTTGACTGGGAAAGAAAGAGGAGGTTGCTGGGTTTTTTCGTCTTTAACATTTGTGTTTCACAGAGGCATGCTCGCTACCTTAGTGGTCTAACAGATTGTCAGTGACATAAAGAGTTTGTATTACGTTTTAAAATTCTTCTCATATCAAACTATGACAGACATTCAACCAACAAAAACACTTTTTAAAACATTGACTTGGCCCATTCAACTTCACAAACTCTAAGCCTGTTCAATTTAATGTTAATCAAAATTTACAGGAGCACAGAAATAGAAGAAGACACAGAAAGAGAGAAAGACAAAAAAGATACAGAGAAGCACACACACAGCTACCAACTCCTGGATTCCAGCACTGTTCAGATGGACATTCCAAGAGGAGGCAGGGTCAAGATGTGTGCTTGCCTTGTGGTCAGCCTTCAATACCCCTTGGTCTCCCTGGGCCCTTCCCCCAGGTGGGGCTTGGGCTCATTTGGTCCCTTAGGAGCTGGGCTGGGGCTGCAGAGGTGGCTGTGGAGCATTGCCTTTGCTGTGCCAGGGACTGGCAGCCACTGCTGGGCTGGAATAGAGGCTCTGGGGGGATTGGGGTTCCAGGGCAGGGCAGGGCTGGGCTTCCAGGGCAGGGCAAGGCTGGACCTGACCCTTCCTCCCCCGCACACAAAATGTTTTGAGCCGACAATCTCCGCCAGTCTGTCACAATAGGGAATGTTGGAGGTGCAATCCAAATTCTACTTATGGGTGCCTGGAGGAGAACAGTTCTTTCCTATAGGAAGGAAAGCAGAGAGTCCCAGTGTTTGGAAGGCAGGTGAGAGCCTCATTAGGCCAAGGTCTTGCAGACTTGTCAGTAATGGCAGATTTTGTCTGGGAGCAGTTGTTGGATTTAGGGAAGGTGGAACCCAGTCTTGGCCATGGATGCCTGGAAAAGCGAGATAGTTCTTTTATATAGGAAGGAAAGCACACAGCATTCTGCAGTGTTTAAGGGACAGATGGGAGGTGACCCTTGTGAAACCATTCCAGCCAGACTTGTCCTGGCAATACTCCTATGGGAACAATCACTGGATATAAGGAAATTTGGAGGTGAAATCCTAATTCTGGCCATGGGTGCCTGGTGAAGAAGGAGAGTTCTTTTCCCTTGGGAAGGAAAGCACGGAACACCAGTGCTTCAGCAGCAGATGAGAAGAGACCTTCAACATGCCAAGGTCAGCTGGACCAGTCAGGTGGCCCCTGGGGGGCCAAACCAGCCAAACCTGTTCCATGTTCTTTTGGTTTTATGGCGCCCCATAGTGTCACAATGGCTCCTTGGACCCATGGGGCCCTGCAGTGTCATAATGGTGACTTGATTCCATGGGGTCCAGCTGTGTCACAATAGACCCTTCTTTCGATTGGGTTCCACAGTGTCACAGTGGCCCCAAGGTTTCATAAGGCCCCACAGTATCGCAACGGTTCTCTTGGTTCTGTGGGGACTCCCAGGGTCACAGTGGTCTCACTGATTCCATGAGGCCTCACAGTGTCACAATGCTTTGCTTATTCCATGAGGACCCACAGTGTCACAGTGGCCCCTTGGTGTCACAGGGCCCCACAGTGTCACAATGGTCCCTTGGTCTCACAGGGCCCCACAGTGTCACAATGGTCCCTTGGTGTCACAGGGCCCTGTGCTGCTGCATTCCCCCCCTCCCCTTCTCAGGCCGCCCTGCCAGCTGAGAAATGCTCCTTGGGGCTCGGCCTTGGCCAACAGCCCCTGGGCTCAGCTCCCCTGCAGCTCATCACAAACACTGTCTGCTCCAGGCACTGCTGCTGCCCAACCAGCTCCTGCTTTCTGTAGAAGCAGCCCTGGGAACTGGTTTTGTTCCCTCAGTGGCACAACATCCCTGTTCTCACACTGCCAAAGAAAGCTGTTGGTGCCAAGTGTGGCCAGGATGAACCATTGCTGGGACTGAAGCCCCTCTCTTGGGGCCCTGCAAACAGCGCTCCAAACGGAGCCCTTGGAGCTCTCCTGGGCCAGCAACTCCCTCTGAGTGCGGCCTCTCCCAGCCGGGAACTCTCCCGTTTGCTGCACTCGGGGATCCCCAACAACAACGGAGCCTGGGCCGATCCCCCCACTCCTCCAGGCTCAACCCTTCACCCGCTGGGGAGATGCCAAAGGATCCACAGGGAGCATTTCCTGCCCTCAGGGGAATTTCTCCCAGGTGCCTTGCACTGACTCTGTGTCTGTGTGCACACAGGAGTGCCTGTGCTGGGGAAATGTGGCAGAAATGCTGCTCTCTGAGGGGTTTGAGTGCCTTGGATAACTGAGTCAGTCAGGCCTGTACGTAAGGTTAAGTCACAAGGTCTAAGTGAAGTTAAATGCTACTAAGAGTTGTTCTTTTGCTAAGTTGTTTAATATAAGTTATAAGCGGAGTTAAATACAGTTAAATGTTATTCCTCTGTTAAATTGCAAAGTCATAGGTTAAAACTTAGTTTAAATACTGTTAAGTGCTGTTCTTTTGATAAATTATGAAGTTGAAGGTATCAGTTAAGGTTATGTTAAGTCCTATAAAGTTTGAGCTCTGTTAAGCTTTTGGGCCATATTTCTTTTACCTTCACTGTCCTTGTGTCACACACACACACAGGGACAGTTCATGGTTCATTTCTGGTTTGATTGCCTGGATTTGGTTTGGTTTTGTTGTTGCTTTGTTTCCCTGGTGTGCCTGAAGTGTCCAGTCAGGAGCAGAGTGACTCTTGCCAAGGAACTTTGTGATGCTGTCCCTTAATATTCAATCTGGTTTTTGCTGCTCCCTTGCTGGGGATTTTTTCAGCGCTCTCAAGGCCTCGTTGGTACCAGGGTGAAGGAGCCCTGGCCCAGGCTCTGGCCCTGGGGGACACGGGGACGCTGCCGGGGGGTCCCTGTCCCCCTGTGCCACCCCCAGGGCCCCGGCCCCCCGTCCCCGTGTCAGACTCTGGGGTCGATCTCGTGGAACATCCTCTGGGGGAGGCTGCGGCGCCGGGGGCGGGGGGACCCAGGGGGACAGGGGACCCCACTGTGCACGAGCAGGGTTGGACTGCTCTGGGGGGAACTGTGAGGGGGGCCGGGGCAGAGTGACCTCCGCAGTGACCTCACACAGCCCCTGGGATGTCACACTGCCTCCTGTGATGTCACACAGCCATCTCTGTGATGTCACAGAGCCTGTGTGATGTCACACAGCCCCCTGTGATGTCACAGAGCCCTCTCTGTGATGTCACACTTCCCCTGTGCTGTCAGAGCTCACTCTGGGACATTACACAGCACCCTTGTGATATCACAGAGCAAACTCTGGGATTTCACCCTGGAATGTCATGCAGCTGCACTGTGATGTCACAAAAGACCCTGGGATGTCAGAAAGCCACCATTTGATGTCAGAATCTGTTCTGTGATGTCACAGTCTGCTCTGTGATGTTACACAGCCACCCAGTGATGTGACAACGCACTCTTGGATGTCACAGAGCCACCCTCTATTATGGCAATATCTGCTCTGTGGCCTCATATTGTGATGTCACAGACAGCTGTGTGATGTCACAACCCACTAAGTGATGCCACAAAGCCCTCTCTGTGAGGTCATACTGACACTCTGTAATGTCACAGCACACACTTTGACCTCACATCCCACTCTATGATGTCATACAGCCATGCCATGATGTCACAGCCTGCTCTGTTATGTCACAGAATCCCCTCTATGTAGCTGCTCAATGACCTCACACAACAAACTCTGTGATGTCATAGCCCAATCTGTGACCTCACACAACCCACTCTGTGCTGTCACACAGCCCCTTGCTGACATCACAGCTGCTCTGTGCCTCCATGACACAGCCACAGAGGTGCCCTCTCAGGCTTTGGTGCGCTTTTCATCAGTCAGTCCCCCAGAGAGGGCTCAAAAATTTCTCAGGAACTCAAACTTAAATTGAAACACTGAAGTTTCTTGTACTTTAAATAGATTCCTGTGAGGCACAAGAGTGACAAAGTGTCCCCAGGTTCCAGGTAGAGCAGAACCCTGGAGGCAGTGATGACAGCTGGGGACAAGCAAGGGAAAGGTGTCTCTTCTTGGCCCATGCACGCTCAGCCAGGCTGAGATGGACACTGATGGTTTCTGGGCCAGGCTCTCTGAGCCCAGCCCAGCTCCCTGCAAGCTCTGCCAGCTGCCCTGAGCTCTGGGCAGCACCAAGGGCCTCTCTGAGCCCAGCCCAGCCCAGCCGGCTCTGGCCCCACAGCTCTGCTCAGCCCAGGCTGCTCTGGGCACTGGCCCCACGGCCTCAGCCCCTGCCAAGGGCACAGCAGCAGCTGCAGCTGCCACAGGACTCAGCCCCAGCCATGGGGGAAGGTGCTTGGCCAAGGCCAAAGGAGGCTCCCTGGCTGCCCTGCTCCCCTGGGGCTGAGGTGCTGAGAGCTCTGCAGCCCCTGCTGCCATCCCATCTGCCCAGGGCAGCACAAGAGCCCCGGCCTTGGGGCCCTCAAGAGCTGCTCCTGCTCCAGGCCCAGGGCCCATGCCAAAGCTGGGACAGCAGCCACAAAGCTGTGCCCATTTCTGTTCATTGCTGCTCTGATGGGCATGGATCCTCAGCCACTTGGGGGTTGCTGATGAATTTTATAACTCCAGAGGCCTCTTCTTTCTTGAGCTCTTCAGTTCAGGAATTCACTGAAAAAGGCTCATAAACATTTGTTCTAAAGACCCAAACAAGAAAAGCCCCATTGAATAATTTTAGTTTTCAATTCTTCTGTGGTTAATTAGACACATTTCAGAAGTGTATTCAAAGTGAATCTGCTGTATTAAAAAAAAAAGCAGAGAGAACTGTTTGTCCTGTTTTTTTTCTGTGTTTATAGTTTGGTATCAGCAATTTTCAATTGATATTGACCCCCAGCAACATCTAATGCAGTCTGAATAGATAAGATCAGGACCCTTCACGGCTGACAATTAATCAGACCCTCTCCCCACCATTTCCCTCATCCAGCCCCTGGCACTCCTATGGATCAGGAATGGTGTGGCCAGCAGGACCATCACACTAGGATCTTTTCTCCTGAGAAGCTGGGAAGCTTCAGCTTTTCCATGTTTTGCTACTTTGGAATGCGATTTAGAGAATTGTTTACGCCCCAGGTGAAATTGTTCCTACTTGATGACCAATCACACATCCAGCCCATTTGGGACTCTGGTCAGTCACAAGATTTTGTCATCATTCCATTCCTTTACTTCCTAGCCTTTGGATGAAATCCTTTCTTCTATTCTTTTAGTATGGTTTTAATATATCATTTTCTTTTAATATAATATATATCATAAAATAATAAATCAGCCTTATGAAACATGGAGTCAAGATTCTCATCTCTTCTCTCGTCCTGGGACCCCTGCAAACACCACCACAGAGGAGCAGGGCAGTGATTCTTCCCCTGTGCTGGGCACTGGTTGGGCAGCACCTCGAGTGCTGTGTCCAGTTCTGGGCCCCCCAATTTAGGAAGGCCATGGAGGGGCTGGAGCGTGTCCAGAGAAGGGCAACAAGGCTGGGGAGGGGTCTGGAACACAAGTCCTGTGAGGAGTGGCTGAGGGAACTGGGGTTGTTTATCCTGGTGAAGAGGAGGCTCAGGGGAGACCTCATCTCTCTACAACTCCCTGACAGGAGGGTGCAGCCAGGTGGGGGTTGGGCTCTTTTCCCAGGGAACAGTGGCAGGACAAGAGGACACAACCTAAACCTGCACCAGGGGACATTTAGGATGGACATTAGGAAATATTTTCACACAAAGGGTGATTGGGCATTGGAATGGGCTGCCCAGGGAGGTGGGTGAGTCACCATCCCTGGAGGTGTTTAAGGAAAGACTGAGTGCCATGGTCTGGGTGACAAGGTGGTGTTGGATGCCAGGTTGGCCTTGATGCTCTCCAAGGTCTTTTCAAGCCTGGTTGATTCTCTGATGATTGTGACACTGCAGGGCCTGGGGAAGCAAGGGGCCATTGTGACACTGTGGGTCCTGGTGGCACTAAGAGGACCATGGTGACACTCTGTGCGACATGGCAGCACAGAGCCAAGGGGCCATGGTGACACTGTGGGGCTGAATGGAAGTGAAGCCATTCATTATATTGAACAATAAGTTTTTGAGAAATAAAAGAATTAAAAGAAACTTAAAAGTATATCAAGGGAATCGCAGAAGTTAATAAATAACCTAAAATACACTATTAGGAAGAGCTCTGATCAGATATTTGGATAAGTTAATAAATAACCTAAAATACACTGTTAGGGAGCCCTAACTTTGATCATATATCTAGATAAGTTAACCAAAACACACACACAGAAGAAACTTTGGAATTAGAATATTTGAAGAGGAAACATTGGAATTAGAATATTTGAAGAAAAAGCAGAAATGGAAGCCAATAAGTTAAAGTGACCTGCCAAGCCATAGAATCAAGCCAACTACAACAATAACTTCTGCCAAGCCATGGAAAAACATGCCAAGAATAACAGGAAACTGCCCAAATTAGGAAAAGCTTAAAATTTAACGAAGGAAGACCAAGAATTCCTGGAAGACTCCGACTGTACTCCTGCCTACCTATGAATATGCATGTAATAATGATGTAATCCTTTTTCAAAATTGTATAAAAACCTGCTTTTGCTGTACACAATTTGGAAATCCATTTAGTGATTTCTCCAACGCGTTGCCAATAAATACCTCCTGCCTATAGACCTCAAATCCAGTCTCTGGGCAGCTTATTTTCGCCTTTTGGGGCAAAATTCGGCATCAGAAGCAAGGAGTCCATAGTGACAGTCTGGGTCCTGCTGGAACCAGGATTTCCCTCTGCTCTAGTGCAGTTCACTAGGTAGGTTTTTTGCTACAGCTATGGAGAAATATTTCAACGAGCTTCTAGGAAATACATATTTCTATTTGAAGGGTGCCTTTTATTGCTGTCCGATTACACAAGAGGTGATTGCAGCATTCTGTGATTGACATTCATCCAGAGACTCTCCTAAGGAAGTCTAGCCTGCTCACAGAAGCTGTGCCTTTAAGTCTGACCCAGTGTGGACAACCTTGCTCCACATTCCCCAACCCCATCCTGTCTCTCCTCACTCACCTGGGACCTGCTTTGCTCAGAGAACTGGCTGCACAAAGCCAAAGAGCGGCTTTGCTTCTTTTATTTTTTCAAGCAATCTAAAACTCTTTGAGTTTCCCCATTGCAAACAGATACCCTCCTCAAGTGTGTGCCAAGCCCAAGGTGCCACCGAGACAACTCCAGACCTGCCCTGGGCCAGCTATGAGGGTGGATCATCATCCCAACCTGCACTGAGCCATTGCAAGGGACTGTTGCCATGGACACTGCACTCACCCCACTGCTGGCTTTGGCTGCCATGGCAACCCCCATCAGTTCAGGTTTCCTTGGAAAGCAGCCCAAGGAGCCATTTCTGCAGCCAGGTTCCATGGCCCCTTGCCTGCAGAGCTGTTGCTGCCCTGGGCAGCCATGGCAACCCTGAGGACAAAGCGATGCTGAGGCTCTTCCAGGTAAAATTGCAGTGACACTCGTTGGTGCCACCAGGTGCCATGGCAACGGCCACGGGGACCCGTTCCTTAGATTGGTGCCAAGGCAACCAATGCCCGGAGCCGGACCTTGCTCAGGGCTGGTGTCAGTGCCCAGAGCCAGAGGGGATCCCTTGCTGGGGGCTGTGCCATGGCCACCTGCCCTGTGCCGCGCTGGCCGCTCGGGCACCAGGAACCAGCAGCCAAGGGCACTGCCAGGGCCAAAGGCCAGGTCAGCCAGACAGAAAGGGGCAGCGCTGGGCACTGTTTCCATGGCAACCGGCCCTGGGGGGGGCACCTGGGTCACCTGTCCTGGCAGTTGCCATGGAAAGCCCTGGCAGTTGCCATGGAAAGCCCTGGCAGGCACTGAGGGCACAGCCCCTGGCACTGAGACACTGCTGGGCCGGGTGCTGAGCACAGGGCTGAGCACGCAGAGATGGTTTTGTTCTTGCTGAGCTGCAGCACAGCCAAGGCCTGTCCTGCCCCTTGTCCAGCCACGCTGGGGAGGGGCTGGGGCTGCGGGGGAGCTTGGCAGGGGACACAGCCAGGACAGGTGACCCCAACTGACCCCGGGCACAGCCCAGACCAGAGCACATCATGCTCAGGGTATGAAGGGGGGGAACAAGGAGGAAGGGGGAATTTTGGAGGGAGGGTTTTTGCCTTGCCAGGTAACACTCAGGCAAGAGGGGCCCTGTTTCTCCAGTGGGCAGGGTCACTACCAAAGACACAGACACCAACTGAAGGAATTGTGTCATTTAGATCATGCAGAGCTGCAAAGAATTACAAAAGGATAAGCTCAGCAAAGCACATCATCATTAGCAAAGAATTACAAAAGAAGCTCAGCAATCCATCAGAACTCATCATTACATTTTGATGACTAACCCCTTGGTGAAACACTAGAGGTGTTTGTGGAAGACAAAGATTCTGGCTGACTATCAAGGTACAACTTACAGACACCAGTAGTACTTTAGTGACACCGTTCTTCATCCATTTTTCTCAATTTCATAGGAGTTAGGAACAAGAATTCCGTTGTCCATGGAGCTGGCACCATGGTAATTCCAGAATAATGCCCCCAGGCCCTTTGCTGTTCAGCTTTACCATGCTGTCTGTGGCTAACAAGGCCTGGGGGGGCCCTTTCCCCTCTGGCTGGAAGGGGCCGGGTCCCAGTCCCTGAGGGGCACCCCGGCTCCTGGATGCAATTCCTGTGCAAGTCCCTCAGTGTCACAGCAGCCTTCACATGGAGCCCTGTGGATCAGAGCATTTCCCAAAGGGGCCCTTGGGGCAAACAGGGAGATTTGGTCTGGCAGGATGTGGAAAACAATATCCTGTCAGATCTACTTGTTCTCACACAGAACACTTGGCTGCAGGGACACATTCCCATTGTTCCTGCCCAGGTTTCAGGACTCAGAGTTGTCTTTCCCAGGAGCTGCTCCTTCAGCTGCCTCGGGAGGGCCATTTGGCCTCTGGACCCACACTCTGGCTCCATTATTAGGGCTGCTGGATCCAAACCCTTTATCTCCACAAACGGTGGTGATTGCAGGTGGATCTCCTTTTTCACAATCCTTCTTAAAATTGCAATATTGATAATTGTGCTACCCTGTCATGGGGTTGACTAATCCAATCCTGGTCACTATTGTTTAATAGAATTACTGTAATTTCTCCTGGATATTCTGCATCAATTCCTCCTGCCATGACAGGAACACTTTGCAAGGCCAAGCTCGAGTGAGCAGTTATCAAACCAAAGTGTCCTGGAGGAATCTGAATTCCTGTTTCAGTATTGATAGCTCTCATTTGCTTTGAATTTCTCCTAATTAATTCCAATGCATGAAGGCCCAGCCCTGCAGCCTCTGGGCTGGCCCTGCCAGGGGCCATCACAGCCAGAACAATTTCCCAGGCAGCCCAGGTCTCACTGCCCATGGTTGGATTTGCAAATTGGGGGCAGCCATGCACAGCCAGGGAGTTTCCATTTCCCCAGTGGGCCATTGTTAAGGGCATGGAGCACATCTGGGAGATGGGTTCTCCATGGGCAAAGGTTCCCATCTCCTCATTTTTTCAACTGCTTTTTAAACCACCCCTTCACCCTTTCAACCAATCCTGCAGCTTGTGCATAGTCTGGCACATGAAAAACTCTGCGGGCTTAATCACTGAATTTTTCACAGGAACAGACAAAGCACTCTGCATCACAGTATCAGCAAACCCTGTAAAAATAGCCAATTTCCTCCCTTCCTCCGTTTTTCACTGTATACAATCTCACAAAGTTGACCACTGACATTAGGGTCCTGGCCAATCCTGTTGTGTAGGGTATTTAGTGTTACATCCCTGAGCAGCCAGAGCTACCAAATTAGTATTGTCAGCACTACCTCACATTATTTTAAATTTATATGTAGATAAACATTTTGATATAGGTAGACAGACCTAGACATACATATAAAAATATATATATGAAGGTCTTATTATACTATAAATACATATATAGTAATTTATTATATTGATATTTCACTTGCACCAATGCATCTGAGCTCAAGATTAAAACCTTCTTCTGTCACCCCATGTGGGAGCATTCCAACAATAATTGTTCATTCTGAAGGTGCTGTTTCCAATGTAGTCTTAACAAATTCATCTTTGTCTGCCCAAACCCACAAGTTCTTTTCCTTTTCCACATGCAATTTTTGGATGCATTTGAAGCCATCCAGGGGTTCAGCCTCTTTTACCTGACTGCCCCACTGCTCACAGGGTTGAACCTTCCAACCAAAGGTTATCTTTGTATCTGCTCCCTAATGAAATATGCATGGTCATTAGCACTGTGATAGATGTAGCCACTCATTAGTGAAACATGTATTGACCTTTGTGTATTTAGAAGCCAGACAAGGCCATGAAATCTGACATCTGGCCTTGTTTGGGGCTGAATGGTCAAAGTCACCTCCTGTGGTTCCTCCTGGGGCCCTGGCCAGGCTTTGGGAGGGACCCAAGAGGAGGATGAAACCAGATGTTGCCACACTAGAAGTGCAGCTCTGACCTCAGCCGACTCCAGAGCCAGGGAACTCCAGGGAAGGGCTTCCCATCTGGGAATTTCTGATGGCACTGATTCCTCACATTGACACTGAACAAGTGACATTTTCTTGGGATCTGGCCAGACTGTGCCAGTTTTGTTTTGCCAGTGGGCAGGGTCAGCACCAAAGACACAGAGTCCAGCTGAAGGAATCAGTGTCATTTCCTGCAGCTCAAAGCAGCAAAGAATCACAAAAGGAGCAGCTCAGCAATGCACCCAACCATCCCCACCAAAGATTGCCTGCAGTGATTGAGAAAGATCCAGCCCCGGTTACCCTCAGCCTTTACCATCGCCCAGATCCACACAGCAGCTGGGGAAGCTGTCACAGCCAAGGGCTGCAGAGCCACTCCTGGGCACTGGCAATTCCTGCAAGTGCCTCCAGCCACAGGTGAGGCTCCAACCCCGCTGAGAGAGGGCCCAGCTCTGACAGTGCTGAATGGACAAACTGACAGCACTTCTAGTGTGGCAACATCTGGTTTCATCCTCCTCTTGGGTTCCTCCCAAAGGCTGGCCAGGGCCCCAGGAGGAACCAAGGGAGGTGACTTTGACCATTCAGCCCCAAACAAGGCCAGATGTCAGATTTCATGGCCTTGTCCAGCTTCTAAATACACAAAGGTCAATACATGTTTCACTAATGAGTGGCTACATCTATCACAGTGCTAATGACCATGCATATTTCATTAGGGAGCAGACACAAAGATAACCTTTGGTTGGAAGGTTCATCCAGAGGCCACCTTGGGCTCAGGGCCTGCTGTTCAGGCCTCACTCAGGGCTGGTGTCCAGGCCTTGGCACTCCAGGGACGTGGTTTAGTGCTGGGCTTGGCACTGCTGGGTGAGCGGCTGCACTGGGTGAGCTCAGAGGGCTTTTCCAACAGAAAGGATTCTGTGATTCCATGATTCTATCCACTGCATTCAGCTGGGGCTATTTTAGCAGCATTACTTTGCTCAAAAGTCTCCTCTTGCCCAGCTCCTGTGGCCTGAGGCTTCAGCTCCTTCAGCTCCTGGTGCTGAGCTGCTCATGCTGAACGAGACTACTCGGAGAGAAGAACACAGTCCATGCAATTCCTTCTGGGACACGGAGAGGGGAGGCTGTGCAAACAGGAGCATTGTTTGCTGTGGCCTCCTCTCTGCCCTTCACGCGTTTCAGCGCTTGGAACCAGCCCAGAGCTTTCTCCAAGAGTGCAATGGAGCAGCTGTTCAAGCTCCTGGCTCTGGCTCTCTCCACTATCTGCCCTTGCCTGCTTCTGTCCCTCATGCTGTGCCCTCTGTTCCCCCAGGGCTGGCTGGCTGCTGCCCAGGACTGTGGCACTGGCACAGATCCAGTGCTCCAGAGCCTCCTTTCTGTGCCCTTGGAGCTGCCTGGGCACAGCAGCCTTTTCCATCTGCAAGCTCCCCATGGACAGGGAGTGCCCAGCTCCGTTCCTTGCACAGCCTCCAGGAGCCCAGGGCTGCCATCTCAAGTCCCTGCTGGCACTGGGGGCTCCCAGGTGCCTCAGGCTGCTGTGACACCGCTGCACACGGGAGGGAAGAGGCGCAGGGGCTGTGCTGAAAGTCAGCTCCATCTGCTGCTGCTGCTGCTGCTGCTGCTGCTGCTGTGGGGTCATTTGTGCAGCCCTGGCCCAGAGTCAGGGATCAGATCCTGCCAGTCTCTTCCAGCCCTGGCTGCTCAGAGTTTGGGCCTTGGAGCCTCAGGTGGGCAAAGGCAGCTGCTCCTGGTCCCTCTGTGTGCCCGTGTTCAGCAGTGCTGCTCCATCAGTCTGTGCCCAGCAACGGGGAAAAGCCTCAGCCCTGCAGGGCCAGGAGCTGCCGGGCTCTGCCTGAGCAGCTCAGCCAGCAGGAAGGGAGCTGCTCCACATGGGAACCAGGAGCAAAGGACATTCCTTTGACAGGACAAGTTTTCTATTTAAAGGAAAAAAAAGAAAAAGGGAAAAAAAAAAGGTAAATTGTAAAAGATAAGAATAAAATCCAAGTGATAGAGAAAAAACATAACATAATGTTAGTAAAAAAAATAAAACATAAATGCAAAGTTACATTCTTTGCATTAAGAGGTACATGATCTTTTTAAAAGAGAACTCAGTTATTTACATTGTAAATGTGCTGATGGCATGGATCCATCTTACTGACCTCAGCAGCCTTTTAAAAGGTTTTGGGCTTTGTTTCCAACATTGCTATTTTCAATTGTGGTTGAAGCAAGAGGAAATTGCTTTGTGCCCTTCCAGATGCAAGAAGGACTGGGAATGAAAACTCTGTCAAAGCCCAAATCCTTTAGAAGATGCCCTTCCTTCTCAGCCTGGAAATGAGCTGCACATTCCCTTTGAAACTGTCAGGGATTTCTTAAAGACACAAAGTGCCACTTAGGGCTTTTTGCTCTGGTTTGGCAGTGCAGAAGGGCAATTCCCCATCCACCAGCTCCAGACTGCACTGCCTCAGGAGCACAGCCCACTCACCAGCTTTGGCCCACTCGTGGCACTTCTAGAGGAGGAAGAAAGTGCAACTGCACCATTCCAGCCAATCAAGAAGGAAGAATGGGACAGACAAACACCCTGTGCAGATCCGGGCGTTCAGCTGGGACTGTGGAGAGTTTGGGTCATTGCCAATTGGATGTGTCCCCAGCTGCAATCTCTGGGCCTGCAGCAGAGTCTCACTCAGCTGCCAAAGCAGAAAGCTCAGGCGCGGTGCTTACAACGGGCTCGTCTGATGCAGAGCTGTCAGAGAAATGTGAGGGCAGAGCCAGCCCAGCTGGGCCCAGGGCTGAGCCCAGCAGAGCCCTGGCAGAGCCCAGAGCAGCCTCAGCAGCCGCAGAGCCCGGCTGCAAGGAGAGAAAGCAGAAAGTGCCCGTCAGCTGAGGGCTCCTGTGCCCTTGTGCCAAGGCCTGCGGTGCCCAGGCCGTGCTGGCTGTGCCCAGAGCTGTGCCCAGAGCTGCCCATCCCTGCTGCCTTTGGCAGCAGAGCAGGAGGGCAGGACATGTGCCCAGCCTGCAGCCAGCCACGGCACATCCAGCCCTCAGCAGCTGCCCAGAGCAGGATGCTCCTGTGCTCGCTGCCATCTCCCAAAAGCTCTGATCCCACCCTGTCAAGCACACAGGGACCCACCTCACGCCAGCCACGGCTGCAAGAAAAGCTGCTCCCAAACCATGTCCTCAGCCTTCTCCGAGGGCACAGCCCATCCAGCCACAGCTGCTCCCAAGCACTTCCCCATCCACACTGGACCACCTAGAACGCTTCCTCTGGAAAAACAAACAATACATTATTGAAAAGAGATTAGATGCAAAAAGGGAAAGCAAGAAAAACAGGAAAAACTCTTATCTCTGTCAGGGCCTTGAGGGAGGCCCAACTCCTACATGGTAGGGAAAAACCCAGCCATGGCTGAGGGAAGCCCACACTTTCTCTCTTCCCCCCTGCTCGGCCCCCAAAATCACGGTGATCCCAAAGCAAACAAGAGCAGCTGAGCAGCCCAAGCCCTTCCTTGCCTGCACAGCAAAGCAGCCCCTGCACAGGTTCTGGAGTCCCACCTCTGCTCCCACCATGGGGCTTTGTTTGTGTCGGGCTGGCTGCCCCAGCCCCAGCCCCAGCCCCAGCCCCAGCCCGGGGCACGGTGGGTGCTGGGGGCTGTTTGCAGGGCCAGGAGCCCACTCCCATTTCGTACCCAGCCCAGCCCATGCCCACAGCCCTGCCAAAAAGCAGCTGGGCAGCGACTGAAGGATGAGTTGCATCTGCCCCAGCAAAGGGGGAACCTTTGCTTCCCTGCCAGGCTGGGCTGTGCCCAAATCTGGCAGAATTTCCCCGCTGGGGACTCATCTGCAAATTCCCTGTGGAGCCTGGCTTTGAAGAAGGTGCCAGAATCAAAGTCCATCACCTTCAGCCTCCAGTGGCCAGGCTGAGGAAGAGCTTGTCATCCTTGATGTCATCCTGGCTGTCTCCAGCAGCAGCAGCAGCAGCAGCAGCAGCAGCAGCAGCAGCATCCCCACCCGGTACAGCTTCTCCAGGGGCTCCTGCTCCTTCCCTGGGGGGATACCAGGCTGTCAGGGCTCTGCCCAGGGCCCCAGCTGTCAGGGAACCAGCACAAGCAAAACCAGCTTGGATGGCGGCCACCAGTGCTGGGCAGAGCAGCTCGGCTCCAGCACAAGGGCTGCATGTGCCCATCCCATGGCCCCGGTGCAGTGACACAGGCAGCACAAAAAGGTCTGGGTTCCTCTGCTTCTCATTGCCAAGGCATGTGTGGAGCTGGAACTTACCAGGGCCCTGGATACTCCAGGGACCTGGAGAACCATTCCCAGCAACTGGGAAAATCCTAGGTGCTCCATCACCCATAGATGAGGTCTCCAAATTTGCCCCGAAAGTGGGTCCAGCTTTTAGAGGCCAAAATGAGCAAGTCCAAGTGACTTGATGATATTTTTAGCCCAGAAAGCCCTGCAGCTGATGGCACACCACAATCAGCAGGGGACACAGCTAGGCCAAAGCCCAGACCTCTGCTGGGAGCCTTTCCCCTCAAACACCTTTCAAACAAACCTCCATGCAAGTCAGTTGGGAAAGTTTCTTCAAAGGAGACCTTGCTGGTACACAACTAGACAGGGTTATGGGAAAGATTCTAAAGCAGCTGCTCTGGAGTCAAAGAGGCAGCACTAAAAGTCCCTGTCATCTATTTGTAGCTAAATCCCACTTTGGGCGAGTTGAAGCAGTTTGGAATGAGCCAGAGAGCAGACCTCTGAATTTTTTAGATGATGCCGTTGCTTTTTCTTCTCTTCTACATAGACAGGAAGGGTGAGTTTGGCTCCCATCTCCACCGCATGGCTCACAGGGCCGCAAGACTTGTAGTTCCAAGAGCTTTGAAGGATTTCTTGGCCAAGAAGACACGGCCAACAAGGATATTTATGTTTTGGAGCCAATCCTTCAATATTTCCTCTTAGGGACTCATGCTCTCGGGGGCTCTAGCTGGTCAGAGTGAGCCCGAGATAAGTTAGAAAGTCTCTTTTCCCAGCCCGGTGGTCGAAGAAGGAGTAAGAGCTCTTCATTTCTCGGTCTCAAGGTTGTTGATTGTATCTTATCTATAAAATTCTTTCTCCTGTCCTGCCGAGGTCTTCTCAGCAAGACAGTCTAAGGCGCTCTCCCTCCCCCGGGGCGGTGTTATCTTTTTATACTAAAAACAACTACCTGTATAATATTTACAATTACTTTCCCATACCTATCATCTACGTTAGACAGTGAGCTTCTACTCGTAACCAATCTAAAAGTGCCAACATCACAGCAGAAAATGGAGGCCAAGAAGAAGAAGGAGAAAGGCTGGACATGCCCAGATTCCTCCAACTTGCCCCCTGAAGCCCCATTCTAAAAACCCCCAAAATCTATTTTTCACTCTGGGATAAATTCCCTTTCATTTTGTGGCTTGTCATTCTTCATACAAGGTTGGGAATTGTTTTTGCCAAGGGCTAAATCAAAGGCACAGGGGTCTTGGGCTCTGTGCCAAGGTCTCTGAGCCCTCTGACAGGGTCTCGAGTCCTGCAGGGCAGCCCAAGGAATTTCCTGGCTTCCCACATCATGCTACAGTGGAAGCTTCCTTAGCCAATCATGCCATGACGCAACAAACCTACAGCACTGCATGCTAAACTTCTTGTTTACTGTAGTAAATACATTGATTTTTTCTACATCTGGAACTCTAAAACTCTAAACATTCCTCCACTTCAACTTTCCTCCCCGTGTCTCTGCTAGAAACTAGAAATCCGCATTCTGGCTTCTAGCACCTGAGATCGGAAGCCCTTTCCAAGGTCTCAGATCAAATCCTGGGTTTAATTCTAAGCTTTGCTGACAAGACCAAAGGTCTGACATTTCTCTAGATTTGGCTTTCCAACAACACTGATGCTGTTAGTTGCAGAGTGCCCGGGATGTGTCTTGCAAGTCAACTCTGGCAGGAAGAAGGCGACTGCCAGGGGGCTGCTTGTGGCCTCTGACAGCCCCATTGCTCAGGGCTTGCCAGCGCCCCAGCCCCTCAGGCCCTGCCCCAGCCCGGCCAAGCTGCCCGGCAGCAGCGCCGCCGCCCAGCAGCAGCTCCAGAGCAGCCCCAGCCAGAGGCACCTGGGAGCCCTCAGCAAGGCAGGCAGCAGCAGACGGGCAGGAGGGCACGGATGGCGCTTCCTGCCTGGCACAGGGCTTGTGGCCATCTCCAGGCACCGCTCTGGCAGGGATCCCCGCAGCTCCGGCCCCTGCCCAGCCGCTCTGTGGGCAGCACAAAGGCTTCAGCAGAACCACCACAGGCCAAGGGGCTTCTGGCCATTTTCCCTGCAGCACTGCATGCATGGGCAGCATGCTAAGTAGAAGCAGGCTTTTCTCCACTTTCCCTATGCCCTACGGACCCTGGGCAGCAAAGAAAATCTCCTGAGAGTGTGTATATTATAACATGGTATATATTTACATCGGTTAAAATATAGAATGGAAGAAAAGAAAAATCTTAAAGAAAAGTAAAAATCCCCACTGGCTCAGGCTGCCCCAGCAAAGAGAGCCTCCCGGATCAGCTGTCCTCAGAGCTCCAGCAGTGCAGCCAGCCAGCCGTGAGAGACGAGGCCGAGTTTTCCATGCCCTGTGCAGCTGGTTGTGCAGCCTCTGGAAGATGGAATATCGCCCACTGGCTGTTGCTCGGAGGACATGCAGTGTTTCAAGTGCCAGCTCTGACATGGCACTGCTCATGTTCTCCGTCAGGCGTTCCAGGGCTGCAAGAGAGAGGAACAGAGCCATGGTCAGATGCCGGATCTGCGGGGAGCCGAGGAGAGCCCCCTGCCAGGGCCATCCCAGCCGGCTCTTGCCATGGCCAGGAGGGAGCAGGGAGCAAGGGGATCAGCCCGAAGCTGCTGGCCACCAATGGCCCACGTGGCCCTGAAATCTCAGTGTGCTCTATCCCCAGGAGCAGAGCCCTGTGCAGCCGGGGCAGGGCTTGCACCTCTACCCCCGGCAGCCCCTGCTGCCAGCCCGCTGGCCTCACTCACCAGTGCAGATCAGCTGCAGCTCTTGCTGCTGCCCCCTCAGGTGCCGCCCGGCCATGCCTGTGAACACAGAGCCTGTCACGGCGCCAGCGGCACAGCTCCCTGCCAGCGGCGCTGCCGGCGCTGTGGCTGCACGGGCTGCTGGCCCGGCAGGGCTCAGCCTGGCCCTTGGCGCACGCTGCCGCTCAAGGGCACGGCTGCCAGAGGGCGGCAGCAGCAATGCCCAGCCCAGGTGGGGCTCCACGGCGCCGGGCCCGGCTGGTGCTGCCGGGGCAGCAGGCGGGGCCGGGGCCTAGCTGCGGCGGGCCGGGCCGGGGAGGGAGCGCGGGCTCGTGGCTCACCCATGAACCTGATGGCCACCTCTCGCAGGGGCTCCTGTGGGCTCTGCAGGTAGCGCAGGGCCCGGCGCAGGTGCTCGGCCGCTCGGCTCCTGTCCTCTGCCAGCTGCAGAGAGCGGCAGGAGGGAAGGGTTGGCGCGGGCTCAGCCCCTGGGCCAGGCGCTGCCTGCGCCCAGCCCCGGCCTCCCCTGACCGCAGAGGCCTGAGGCGCGGCCAGCAGCCGCTGGCCAAGGGCTCCCGAGGGTAGGGGGCAGAGGGCCGGCTGCTGTCTGGGGAGCCGCGGTGCCGGCCCGCAGCCCCGCCGGGTCGGGGCTCCATAGGCACCCAGCTCGGGCCCACGGGAGCCTGGAGAAGAGCCCCCGCGGCCTCTGGCTGCAGCAGCGGGCAGGGGCACAGCGGCCCGGCCCCGCACACTGAGCACCGCCCTCAGGGGCCTTCTCCAGGCTGAGCCTGGGCGTTCTCGGCTTCTCTTACCAAGCACTCGCCAAACCTCCATGTCTGATCCACCTGGAGCATTTGTTCGAGATTCCGCCTCTTCAGGAATCTGGCTGCAGAATGCAGTGTTTCCCGGGAGGCCTGGAGAGCAGCAGAGACGCGGTCTTGGCCCCACAGGCCAGGCCACAGGAGCATCCCAGTGCCGCAGCCTGGAGGAGGCTGCAGCCCGCAAGGTGCCAGGGCAGGAGGCAGCCCAGTCCCCTGCCAGGGGGACAGCAGGTGGCCACAGGTCCTCACCTCAGCAACAATCTGATTCTCATCATGGCAGTGGAAGTAGAGTGGGACCAGGCTCTGGCGCACGTGGCACTTCAGGGCCTTTCTTCCATCTTCTCTTAATATGTCCAGCATCTCTTGAAAGACACACATGGAGCTCAGCTGCACCCGGATATCATCCTGTATGAGAGGAAGGGCAAAAGACCTCAGCATCAGCTGCTTCAGGCCCCCCAGGGCACAGGCCTGCATCTGCACAGGGCACCAAGTGTCCGGGCAGCAGCTGGCGGCCGTGGCTGTGGGCACAGAGCCTTACGTGGTCAAAGAGTGGCAGGAGCGCCTCAGCCAGCTGCAGGGCAATGGGGGTGGCTATTGGGGCACCCCCAATATCCAGGAGCAAATATCGGAGTAGAAGAATGCTCATCCTGATCATGTGGCTATCATTTTCCTGCAGGAGCTCCACAAGACTTTGGGTCAGGCTCCCCATATTTTCAGCCTGTGCAGAACACAAGTTTGTGAAAGGCCAGTCTGCTGCCGCAGGGCCCAGAGGCCAAAGGCCTGTCCCAAAGCACTGGGGCAGCTGAAGCAGGAGGCAGGAGAGCTGGGAGCAGCTGCCCCAGCGCCCCAAGCCCAGGCAAGGCCAAGTGACTGCCTTGTCCGGCCCCACGCTGCCTGCACGGCTTCAGCCACTGCCCCCTTCTCACCATCAAGGGATTCTTGCCCAGCACTACCAGGCCTCTGAGTGCCAAGTAACGCCTGGCCCTGTGCTCGCTCTGCAGGTTCTGTGCCATGATCTGCAGAACACTGTCACTGCATTCCCTCAAGTCCAGGCACTCGAGGACCTGAAAGGCACAGGGCAGTGACAGGGAGCTGGCCGGCAGGAGCCCGGAACCGCACAGGGCTGGGCCCAGGCAGCAGCACAGGGCACGGGCACCGTTCTGGCAGCTGTGCCTACGAGAGGGCAGAGAGCTGGGAGGCAGCGCTGGCCTTGAGGCTCACCTCCACAAGGAATGCCAGGGCAGGGAAATCCCAGGATGGCATCTCTTGGCCCAGCATGGCGAGCAGGTAGAATGCAATCCCGGAACAAAAGTGTAGGGCTGAATGGGAAATTTCTCTAAAAAGAGGAAAAAGGAAACAAGACCCTGAGCCAGTGGGGCAAATCTCTCCCAGGAGTGACTCTCAGAGTTCTCATCTTTCCCCACCACCCTTCCAGCAAGGGGACCTGGGCCACTCGGGAGTTGCTTTCTCATGGGCACCCTCCTCTCCCAGCCTTTTCCAGTCTGCTTGGCTGTCCCACAGTGACAAGGCCCTCTGGCCCATGAACAAGGAAACTTTGCAGGACACCCCGGGCACAGAGCACAAATGTCAGAGGCAGTGGGGAGAAGGGGCTCTCACCTGGCCAGCAGAGCCACAGCAAAGTGGTGGGTGTCAAGGGAGAGCAGCGTGTCCCAGCCACACCTGCGTTCCATTGCCACCACCACATCCTCACAGTGGAGAAGGCAGAGCAGGGACTTCAGGGTGCGCACTGCAAACCTGTGTGCACAGCAAAGGCCAGGTCACGCTGGCAGCACTGGCTCCTTGGCAGGCCATGTGGCAGGGACAGGAGGAGTGGGATGGAGCACCTGTTGGGGCTGGTGGCAAGGCCGTGCTCTTGCTGGCATCCCTTCCAGAAGGCATCGACCTCCGCTGGCATCTCTTCTGTGCTTGAGAACACTTGGAAGAGCAGATGCACAAATAGGCGGGGGAAATACACCTTCAATATCCGTGGCAGACAGGGCACCTGCAGGATCTTCCACATCACCACGGTTGCCTGCAAGGGACAAAGGCCCCCCCCGAGACAGCGCTCAGTGCCCAGGCGTCCGTGTGGCAGGGCCCGAGCGTGGCAGGGAGAGGCCCGCAGAGACCTTGGCAGGGGGAGCACGGGGCCTGCTGGGCCTGAAGCTGCCCCTGGGCCAGGTTTCAGGCCAGCGCCTGAGGCAGGCAGATGCAGTGGGGGAAGGAGGATGGAGAGCTGCTGGAGAGGCGGCCTTGGGGCCGGCAAAGGCCACTTGCAGAAACTCACAGCCAGGTTAAAGACACCCGTTTGGTCCCCATCGGAGGTGCACGTGCTGTGCTCTGGCCAGCTCCCCAGCACATCCAGGAGGATCAGCTGTGCCAGCTCGGCAGTCCTGGCAGAGCCCATGATGGTCTTCCACATGGCCATGGCAGCTCTGCGGGGTCAGAGCTCTGTCTCAGGGGGGTCTCAGCCACAGCACTGTGGGGAGCTGAGCTGGCTGCCAGCTCTGCCTCTGCCCACTGGCCCTGGCCAGCAGCAGCCAGGCAGCCCAGGCCTGTGGGGACAGAGCCCTGAGGGGCAGGGAGGGAGCATGGCAGCAGGCTCAGGGGCTGACGTGCCAGGGCTGGGAAAGGCAGCAGCCAGTAGGCCCTGGAAGTCTCTGTTGCTCAGACACCTGCGGCAGGCTGTACAGGCTGATGGGCTGGGGAGGCCTGAGCCCTCTGGGCAGGTGGGCCCCATACCTGTCACAGGACGGGGCCACACGCAGCAGCGTCAGGACTGCGTCATCTGGCTGTGCTTCCGTCAGATCCAGAAGGGCCTCGTCCAGCCTGGGTTCAGCACAATCATTGGCCACGAGCCACTGGTGGATGAACCTCACCATGGCGGGCACCTGGAGAAGGCACAGGGAGACTTGGAAAGCTGCCAGGGGGAGCAATGTTCCCAGCTTGCCCAGAGAAATGCTTCCCTTCCCAGCGCACTGCCATGTGGCCTCAAAGGCTCCCAGCAACCAGCATTCATGGCTTGGGAGGCCAAGCAATTCCTGGGAGGATCAAACCCTGCCCACAGGCTGCTTACTTGGTTTGGATAGTAAAAACCTTCCTCTACAAGCATACACAGGAGGGCAGCGCTGGGCTTGGTTTTGAAGATGGGCGAGTATGATCTGAGCCCAGTGCCCATGGCCATGGTCTCTTCCTCCTGCATTCTCTTGATGAATTTTCAGATGAACTGTAGGAGAAGGGCAGGAAGCCGGGGATGTTGCATGGAGTGCTGCACACACGGTGCTGGGCTGAGCAGTGACAGTAGGCCCAGCCCAGGTGGGGGTGGCTGCAGGTACCTGCGCTGCTCTGCGGAAGCGGCCACGGCTGGATTCCTGCTCTTGTGTGCACTCCAGGGCTGCATCTGGCAAAGAGCAAGTGCAGCCAGAGCTGAGGGGCTGCAGGAGAGGCCGGGAAACACAGGCCAGCCCTGCGCTGCCCAGGCAGGGAGAGCCCTGGGATGGCCCAGGGGATGGAGCGCGGCCACTGCAGGGTGTCTGCCCAGGCCCTCTTCCGTCCTGTCCATGGGCATTTCCCCAGGGGATAGGATGGCATGGCATGGCATGGCATGGCATGGCATGGCATGGCATGGCATTGGGTCAAGCTGGCTGCAGATGCCAACCCTGTGGACCAGCTCTGCTGCTCACCCTCCTGCGGTGGCTGGAACGGCACCACCTCCTCGGTCTCCTGTGCTGGGGCAGCTCCAGGGCCTTCTTCCTCCTCCTCCACCCAGGCCAGCTTGGGCACTCTCGGGGGTCTCTGCTCCATATCTCTGACTGGATTTGTGGCTATTTGCAGGTGAGATGCCTTGCAAAAGCTCCAAGTCACCAAGTCCTGCCTGGAAGGCACCTCCAAGACAGAAGCCTCAGGAAGGCTGCAGGACGGCACGTCCTGCGCTCGGTCTCAAGGGCTCCTGCCACAAGGACAGGAGACTCCTGTCAAGGATTGGGGTCTGGCCTCGAAGGCTCCTGCAGAAGAGAAGCCTCAGGGAAACCACAGGTCAGCAAGTCCTGTGGTCTGGCCTCGAGGTCACCTGCAGGAATAACGCCTGGGAAAGGCTCCGGGTGGGACAGGAACGAGGGCGCTGTGCGGGGGCTCCTCACGGTACCGCTCTGTCCCGTTCTGCCCCGTTGCCTGTTCCCAGCAGCCGGGCAAGCTTCTATTTCCCACGTGTCACAAAGGGCCCTTGGACACCCGTTCTATGCCACAGTGACCGTGCTGCACCGTGTCACAAAGGGCCCCTGCACACACTGCCGCCTGCCCTGGGGCCGCCCACAGCCCAGCCAAAGTGGCCCAGGCTGGAAGGAATGCCTTGCCCCAGGTGTCTAAGGCAGCCCCACAGGATCTTTAGGAAGGGCTCAGAGCGTCAGCAAACGCTGCCCTGCTCTGCAGGCTCAGGGCAGCAGAAGGAGCCCCAGGGCTGCCGACGCAGCCGCGCTGGGAAGGGCACGGGGCCTTCCAGGGAAGCTGGCACAGCCTCCTTGGGACACCTCCCGGCCGGTGGCCATCCTAAACCCAAGGGTGTGACACAGACAAGGAATGTGTGGGCCAGGGCATGAATGCTGCTCTGAGCCCTGGGGCCCGGGCAGCGCTGACAGCAGCAGCTGTGGCAGAGTCCCTGCCCAAGCAGAGCTGCCACCCCCGAGCCCTGGCAGCGCTGGTGCCCGTCTCCTGCCCCAGAGACCTGTGCCCCTGGGGGGCTTCTGTGCCACAGGGAGCCAAAGCCCACGTGCATTGGGGGCTGATGGCAGCAGCACCTGCAGCAACTGCTGGCAACACTTGGTCTCTGTCAGAAGCTCTTACTCTGTGCTGGAATTATTTTCTCACTGAAGTCATTTCCTGCACCACAAAAACATCTTGGCCATGAAGACACAGAAGAATCTGGCATTAAGGAATCCTCACTTCAGGAAAGTTGTACTTCCCATTGCTCAGCTCAAGTAGTTCCAGAATTTGCAAACTTCCCAAATTTATTGGGATGGCCTGAGAATGTGACTGGTCTACAAGTTTGTGTCCCATCCTGAAGCAGCAACTCATTTGCCTTATTATCCATTGAATGTCTCTTAACAAAATATAACACTACAGAGAGCCAAAAAGAAGCCCATTCTTTGATTTGCAAATGGATTTTGTTGAAGGGATGATAATCTCTTAATTTTCTTAAGGAATAAAAGCTCTCATGGAATGAAAGACCACTCAGTGTTACAAGAGTAAGCCAAACAAATGAGTAGATGGCAAAAGGGCTGATCCTCCCGCAGTACAGATATCTAAGTGGCCAATAAAGTACAGCTCTCCCCTCTTGTTCCCTGCAGGGGAAACAGGACCATGAATAGAAATAGTCACAGATATTCTTTCTGCCCTCCATAACCAAAGCTGTGCCAAAGCATAGATGCTGCCTTCAAACTGACTCAAATTCCAGCCCAGACCTCTCACCTTCCAGACAACTCCTTCCCCAACACCCCACCAACACCCACCCCCCCCAAAATCCCACAGAGAAGCCCTCAACAGCCCAGCAGGAGCCCCAGCTGTGCCCGTCCCTCTGCAGAGCTTTCCCAGCCTCCAGCAGACGCCCTGGTTCCCTGCACGTGCCGTGGGATGGCACTCAGGAGGATCTGCTCCAAGGCCTTCCCCGGTGGCAGCTCAGGCTGCCAGGCCTGTGGTTCCTGGATCACCCTTCCCAGCGAGCCTTCCTGGGCACGGCTGTTCCATGGGTACCTCTGCGCTCAGCTCGGACTGCTCCACTCAGCCAGGGCTGCTGGGAAAGGATCCAGAGCAGCCTGGCCAGCTCTTTCTCCAGCTCCCTCTTCACTCTTGGGGGAGGTAGAACATCCCACAGGAAAGCAACTGGTGCCACAAGGAGTGGGCAGCATCAGGCAGCTCTGGGGAGGCACCTCAGCACTGCTGTATCCTGAGGGAACACTGCTGGCCATGCCCTGTGTGTATCTGCAAAAGCTTCAAATCAGCTGCCTCAGCTCCCAGGACCTCTCTTGGCCAGCATCCTGACGTGGATGCAGGGCTGCTGCCAGGCACTGCTGGGACCCAGCAGGACAGGAGCGGCTGTCTCGTGTCCACGGAGCAGCCCTGACACAGCCAGGGCCATCCCGAAAGCAGACAAACGCTCCCGGGTCAGCAGAGAGGAGCAAGGAGCACTGGGCTCGTCTCAGGGGATCTCAGCTGGGCTCACTCCACCACACGCCCCCATTTTGAGGCCTGCTGATGCCCAGCTGCCAGAAATGCCCACCTTGTTCTCTCCAAGATGCACAGGGAGAGCCAATGAGCAGGACACCTTGGGAGGCCTTTTCTGAGGCCAGGGACGCACCAAGATCAGCCAAAGCTCTCCACGCTGTCTGGCCCACACAGCCCAGCTCTGTGCTGGCCCTGGGCCACAGCAGCTCCCACCAAGCAGGAGGCAAAGGCATTTTGCCAAGAGTTGAAACACAGCAGTCAGAGAAGATGTGAAAAGTGTGTGTGTAAAGGCCTATTAATTCACAGCTCTCACAGAGAGCTTTTGGGCTCATGGCTGGACAGAGATGCTCCTGCTCACCCTCTGTCCAAAGGGAGGGAACACACCCTGCTGCAGGTGCTTGGCTTGGTCTCTGCAGGTCCAGGCGGATGCCAAATCTGCTCTTCACAGCCTTCTCCCTTGCCCTGCTCCTCTGCCAAGTGCAACGGGCCTCAAGGACTGAAAGGAGCACAGAGAGCCAAAGGGGGACACTCGCACCTGCCTCACTGGGAGCTCCCTGGGAAGCACTTTCCTTGAGAAGCAAGCCCCTTTCCTCCAAAGGCATTTCCCCAAATGTGTGGCTTTCCTGGGCAACACCAACACACCCTTAAGCAAAGCTGGCAAGGCTGAATGAGTCCAGGTCCTTTCAGGACAGGCACTCCAGCTCCAGCTCGTATTCCCCCAAGTGTGTGTCCAGGTGCAGGTTCAGAGGTGCAGCCCCAGGCCCTCTACAAACACAAGCTGCCCGCTGCCTCTTCCCCTGCCTCAGCTCCTGCCTGTGCTCACAGCACCAAAACCAGGCTGTTCCCAGCCAGAGCCCAGAGCTCTGTCCCCACAGGATGCTCTTGCCAGCACCTTCCAGGACTCTCTGCTGTGCACGCAGTGCTTTTCATGCCTGCTCCCAACAGGCTTTGGAACACAGAGCACAACCTGGCTGGCTCTGCCACCAGCACAGCCCAAACACAGGCGGAGGAAGAAGCAGCAGGGGTTGATTTGCGGCCATGCCCAAGAGAAACTGGAAGGGTGCCCTCCCTCTGGTCTCCCTTGGTTGGCTTTCTGACTGGCTCTGAGCCTGGGGCTGCCATTCCTCACTTGTGGGGACCAGAACCACAGCCGGGATCCTGGCACTGCCTGACAGCGCTCCGGGCACCGGCATGGCCGCGTGTCCGAGTCTTGGGCACCGTGCTGCTGCTTCATCTGCCCTTAGGCACACCCAGAGCTCCCTGCTAAGCCCGGATGGTCTCTGGTTCTGCCCTGTTCCTCATCCTGTGCAGGGATGGAGCACTGCTGTGCTTTCAGGAAGCTATTCTTGAAACCTTCCAGCATTCCAAGCTCCTTTGCCCTCCGTGGATCCTTGCCATAGAATCCCTCTCAGCTGGGTTTAGAGCATATTCAGGTTTGCTCTTCAAAAGTCCAGGGGCTCCAGGGAGCTCAGCAAGATCTGTAATTCCACAGTTTTTTGGAACTGGATCTTCAGCACAAGAACCTTTCCATCCTGATCTGCCCTCGTTCCTCTGTGTCTGTGCACAAAACACGGCGTGGAAGAGAATGGCAGCAGGGGCCTGTGTGTCCCAGGGCCCCAGATTTGCATCACTCCAGCTCCACAGAGATACAGGTAAAGTGAGGAAGCCAAACTGTTTATTAATGGAAGGCGAAGCAGAGGGATGAACTGGGAGGGAAGAAAGGGGATGGGCAGGGTCTGAGGGCTGGAGGGAGGGAGCTGTCAACAGGGAGGGAGAAGGCAGGAGCCATGGGAGCTTCCCACAGGCTCAGCTGTGCCAGTCATCAGCTGTGCCTGGAACTCCAGCTGATCCCCTCTGGTCTCCAGGTGGTCTCACCTTCCAAGGGATTGGAGGTCTTAAAGAGTCACTGGTTCTTCTGAGCCAGCAGATGAAAGTTCTGCAGCTCTTCCCTCAAACATCACCTGAACAAATGTGCTTATGCAGGAGGGGCTGTTGTCTTCACTCAGGGCTCAAAGGGCTGGAAGAGAGAGGAACAGAGCCACGGTCAGAACCTGGATGTGCAGGAATCCAAGGAGACCTTCCTGCCAGAGCCATCCCACCCAGCTCTTGCCATGGCCGCAAGAGAGGAGAGGCCAAGGGGATCAGCTGCAAAGTGATGGCCATGAATCCCCCTGCCTGCATCCCTGAAACCTCTGTGTGCTCTGCCCACGCCACCCCTGGTCCACACAGGGAGCAAAGCCCACCGCAGCCGGGGCAGGGATTGCAGCTCCCTGCCCAGGCATTGCAGCTCCCCCAACCAGCCCCTGCTGACAGCCCACTGCCCTCATCACCCTCACAGGGGGCCTGGAGCTCTTCTGCCCCATCCGGAGTGTGATAAATGAATTCACTGGATTCAAGGATCATACAATTATAAATTTATTATTATTATTATGCAAGCAAGAATAAGCAAAGTTCAGTGCTGCGCGGCCGGGAGTCTCCGCTCCTCTAGGCTCGCACCGTTCCTATCCCCAAAGTCCACCTTTTATTGCCTTTTTCTCCCGGGTCCAGGGATGACGTGGTCTGTCTTTTGCACTTGCTCGTTCAGTTGTTAGGGGGTCTTTTTCTGCCTTCTGGTGGTCGTGGGATAAAGGCTCCAAGTCTTCCTCTTTTAACCGCTGAGTGAACTTTTCCTTATAAGGCATACCTATACAGTGGAATTTTCAGAACACTATATGATTCCTGCAAGCCTAAGCAATTCTTGTGAGTTTAGGGATTGTTATTACAGCTCTCCTCTGTGACCTCTTAGGTGAACTTTTCTTTACCATGGAATTTCCAAAGCACTATATGATTCCTGCAAGCCAAGCAACCATATGTGAACCATATGTGGCTATACATTTAAAATCAGGTGGTTTTAGCTATTTAGTTATTGCTTTGATATTGTATAATTATTTAGCTATTGATTCAATTAATGAACAAATGTATTGCTACTTATTACACGGAGCACCCAGGCAATCCCTGGGAAAACAGGCTAACCAAACTAAGGCTGCTGTGGCTATTATCCAGTTTGCTTTATGGCTTAATGAGGTGAGGAATTCATGGATTTTTAACTTCCTCTGGAAGGCAGTCACATGGATTCAGAGCTATCACACACTAAGTGTATGGTTTTGGGGTTACTTTAATAATGGTCCTTACTGTGAGGAAATGACACGGGGGCAAATTTTTTCCCAGCCCTTCACCCAGCTCTTTGGGTCTGCCCCACCAGTTTTCAAAGGGTTCAGATCCACTCTAAATGCTAATGATATCATACAGTGGCTGGTGTTGCTGATAGGCCTGTTAAATTTAGCATTCAGAGATAAGGGAAGATTAACCTGGATAACCACACTGACACCTACCCCAGAGACAAGGGATGCTGCTGCCCCAGAGCCTGACCCTGCCCCACAGCCCACCTCAGAAATGAACCACCCAGGTTGGATGAGGATTCTAATGAAAGAGATGGGCCAGATGCTGAAGGAGTACATTTCCACAGCTGGTGAAAAGCCATCCCCCTGCCTCAAAGAGGGAGAGTCTGATGGTGCAGCAGTGGAACCCACAGATGTTACAACTGTCCAGGTTCCAGCTGAACTGCAAAGGCAGTCACAGCCAGCAGCAGTTGCCCTGGTGGAAACAAGGAGATCTAAGATGAAATCAGAGCACCCAGATGAGGATATGAAAGGAGGGCCTTCACAACGCCCAGGAGAGGCAACAGTTGAGGTCATCACCGAGTCCCTGATGTACAAAAGTCTCCATAATCTGCACAAAGACATTGTACGACAGGGATGTGAGGCTTATACAAGCTGGCTACTTTGGGTCTGGGACCTTATGGGTACAGGTGTCCAGCTGGATGGTGGTGAGGCAAGGAATTTGGGACCCTTGACCCAGGACTCAGGTATGAATCTGATTTTTGTAAGGGAGCCAAGGTCCCTTTCCCTCTGGGAGCGGCTTTTAATGAATGTCAGAGAGAGGTTTGTCCACAGGGAGAGAATGCAGGACCAGCACCATAGAATGTGCTGGAAGACTCTTGAGGAAGGGATCCAACAGCTGAGAGAAGTGGCAGTATTGGAGGTACTCTTTGGGAGGGATGGACAGCATGATCATGACCCCAACAAGGTCAGGTGCACAGGGCAAATGTTGTGGAGTCTGGCAAATCTGGGGCCAGCTCAATACACCACCTTTATTGCAATGATTAATGCCAATAACAAACGAGAGACAGTGGGTTCTGTTGCCAACAAGCTTAGAAATTATGAGAGTGTGATCAATGGCCCAATGCAGGCTCATGTCTCTGCCGTGGTCCAAGAACTCAGAGAGGAGATGAGGGAGATGAGGGAGGAGGTGAGGAGGAACAGTTCCCACATTGCACCAGTGTGAGTCACAGGCCCCAGAGTCAGAGCCCAACGTACCCCAGCTAGAGAGAGAGGGTACAGCCCACGGGCTGACCTGTGGTTCTTTCTGCAGGACCATGGGGGGGACATGGGAAGGTGGGATGGAAAACCCACTTCTGTCCTGGCAGCACAGGTACATCAGCTCAAGGAGGGAAACCCTAATCGAGGGAACTCAGTAAAGTGAAGGTAGTCCCAATGTTCCATGACTGAACTGCTGAGTATGATCCGTCAGATCCCCTGGAAGGAACCTCTACCATGTATGCCCAGGGTTAGAGGGGCCCTGCCTCTAGCCAGGGAGAGGCACGGGAAAACGGGAAAACCGGATTTTCTGGACAGTGTGGATCCGATGGCCTGGGGCATCAGAGCCACAAAAATACGATGCCTTAGTTGATACTGGTGCACAGTGTACCCTGATACCATCGGGACATGTGGGGGCAGAACCTGTTTCCATTGCCGGGGTGATGGGAGGATCACAGCAATTGACCCTGTTGGGAGCCCAGGTGAGCCTGACTGGGAAGGAGTGGCCGAAACATCCTATTGTGACTGGCCCAGAGGGCCCGTGTATTCTGGGCATAGATTTCCTCCAGAATGGCTGTTACAAAGACCCAAAGGGACTCAGATGGGCTTTTGGCATAGCTGCTGTAGAGGCAGAAAACATCAAGCAGTTAAACACCTTGCCTGGACTATCAGAAGGTCCATCTGCAGTAGCTCTCCTGAAGGTGGAAGAGCAACGAGTGCCAATTGCCACTTGACAGTGCACCGCCGGCAATATTGAACAAATTGAGATGCCGTGATCCCCATCCACAAAATGATCCGTGAGCTGGAGAGCCAAGGGGTGGTCAGCAAAACCCACTCACCCTTCAACAGCCCCATCTGGCCTGTGCACAAGTCTGACAGAGAATGGAGATTGAATGTGGACTATCGTGGCTTGAATGAAGTGACTCCACCGCTGAGCGCTGCTGTGCCAGACATGATGGAACTCCAGTATGAGCTGCAGTCCAAGGCAGCAAAGTGGTACCCACTGTTGACATTGCTAACGTGTTTGTCTCCATTCCTCTGGCAGCAGAATGCAGGCCTCAGTTTGCTTTCACCTGGAGGGGCGTGCAGTACACCTGGAACCGACTGCCCCAGAGGTGGAAGCACAGCCCCACCATCTGCCATGGACTGATCCAGGCTGCACTGGAAAAGGGTGAGGATCCAGAGCACTTGCAGTACATTGATGACATCATTGTGTGGGGGCACACATTAATGGAAGTGTTTGAGAAAGGAGAGACGATCATCAGGATTCTGCTATCAAGAAGAGTAAAGTCAAGGGACCTGCCCTGGAGATCCTGGGAGTGAAGTGGCAAGATGGACGGCATCAGATTCCCACTGAGGTCATCAACAAAATCACTGCGATGTCTCCACCAACTAGGAAGAAGGAAACACAAGCTTTCCTGGGTGCCATAGGTTTTTGGAGGATGCACATTCCCAAATACAGTCAGATCATGAGCCCTCTTTACCTGGTCACCTGCAAGAAGAACACTTTCCACTGGGGCCCTGAGCAGCAACAAGCCTTTGCCCAGATTAAGCAGGAGATCGCTCATGCGGTTTCCCTTGGCCCAGTCAGGACAGGACCAGATGTGAAGAACATGCTCTACTCTGCAGCCAGGAACCATGGCTTGTCCTGGAGCCTTTGGCAGAAGGTGCCTGGGGAGACTCAAGGCCAACCACTGGGATTTTGGAGTCGAAGCTACAGAGGGTTTGAAGCCAACTACACTCCCACAGAGAAGGAAATCTTGGCTGCCTATGAAGGAGTCCAGCCTGCCTCAGAGGTGATTGGTACAGAAGCGCAACTCCTCCTGGCACCCCGACTACCGGTGCTGGGGTGGATGTTCAAAGGCAAGGTTCCCACCACCCACCATGCCACCAGTGCCACATGGAGAAAGTGGATTGCTCTTATCACACAGCGCGCCTGTATAGGTAAACTGAATCGCTCTGGGATTTTGGTGGTAATTACAAATTGGCCCAAAGAAGAACATTTTGGTGTCACAGATGAAGAACAAGAACCAGTGACACGGGCTGAAGAGGCTCCTCCCTATAACCAACTTCCTCCAGAGGAAACATGCTATGCTCTTTTCACTGACGGTTCCTGTCGCATCTTAGGGATGAACCGGAAGTGGAAAGCAGCCATATGGAGCCCCACACGACAGGTCACAGAGGCCACTGAAGGAGAAGGTGGATCAAGTCAACTTGCAGAACTCAAAGCCGTTCAACTGGCCCTGAACATCGCAGAAAGAGAGAAGTGGCCAAAGCTCTACCTTTATACTGACTCATGGATGGTAGCCAATGCTCTGTGGGGATGGCTGGAGAGGTGGAAAGAGGCTAACTGGCAGCGTAGGGGAAAGCATATTTGGGCTGCTGAAGAGTGGAAAGATAGTGCTACCAGGGTAGGGAGGCTACCTGTGAAGTTCCGCCATGTAGATGCCCATGTCCCCAAGAGCAGAGCTAATGAGGAGCACCAAAACAACGAGCAGGAAGACCAGGCTGCAAAGATAGAGGTGTCCAAGATAGATCTAGATCGGGAACACAAGGGACAGTTATTCCCAGCTCGATGGGCCCATGATGCCTCAGGCCATCAGGGCAGAGATGCCACCTATAAGTGGGCACGAGACCGAGGGGTGGATCTAACCATGGACAGAATTTCTCAGGTTATCCATGACTGTGAGACGTGTGCTGCCATCAAACAGGCCAAGCAAGTGAAGCCCCTATGGTACGGTGGGCGATGGTCCAAGTACAAGTATGGGGAGGCCTGGCAGATTGACTCCATCACACTGCCCCAGACACGCCAGGGCAAGCGCTGCGTGCTGACCATGGTGGAAGCCACCACTGGATGGTTGGAAACCTACCCTGTGTCTCACATCACTTCCCAGAACACCATCCAGAGCCTGGAAAAACAAATCCTGTGGAGACATGGCACCTCTGAGAGGATTGAGTCAGACAATGAGACTCATTTCAAGAACAGCTTCATCAACACCTGGGCTAGGGAACATGGCATTGAGTGGGTGTACCATATCCCCTACCATGCTCCAGCCACAGGCAAAGTGGAGAGGTACAATGGACTACTAAAAACCCAGCTGAAAGTTTTGGGTGGGGGATCTTTCAAAAATTTGGAGCAGCATTTAGCAAAGGCCACCTGGTTAGTTAACACCTGAGGTTCCAGCAACTGAGCAGGTCCTGCCCAGTCTGAGTCCCTGAATGTAATAGATGGAGATCAAGTCCCAGTGGTACGTGTCAGAGGTTTGTTAGGGAAGACTGTGTGGATCAATTCTGCCTCGAGTACAGACAAACCCATTCGTGGCGTTGTCTTTGCTCAGGGACCAGTTTGCACATGGTGGATAATGCAAAGAGATGGAACAACACAATGTGTACCACAGGGAGATCTGATTGTGGGGTGAGAATGATATGCAATATCACTGTTTGTTGGATGTTACTGCCATTGTCTGTACATTACACCATACAGACATGAGACAGAAGGAAATGTGTAAGTGCTGAAGGTCTGGGCAAGTGGAAGATGGAGAAAGAAATGTGCAAGTGTCGAAGGTCTGAGCAAGTGAAAGATGGAGCTTTGAGTGAGTAAGGTGAAAGGGGGGAATCCTGCAGCTCTGTAGTATAGGGCATGGATTCAGTGGTCCAGCATGGGGATGTGATGAGGGCATGATGGGTATTGCTTGTAAATTTTGGGGAAACAGATGGAAATTTTGTGTGAATAAATGCATGATGTGTGGTAGTATGTTGATGATATGGGGATAAGGGGTGGAATGTCCTAGGGTAACGTTATGATGCTTGTATCCCCATTCATGTGTTCTGTTTATGCTGGATATTATGTTCTATGCCTCTAAGACTGGCTCTGAAGAGAGAAAGTTTTGTTTGGGTTTTCTTATCAGCCTGGTGGGACACAGAGACGGGCAGTACCATAGTGCTGCTTTTGCTTTTTGCCTTCGCTTTTTGCGTTGCTCTCTCACTCTTGCTTCTGCTTCACTTCTTGCTCTTGCTTCTGCTCATTACCTAGTTTAGCTAAACTGTCCAAATTTCGTCCTGGACTGTTTCTCCTTTCCTTTTTGAACCATCTCGAACCTGCTCCGGACTGGGAACTGGGAACACCGAGCGTTTGCACCTTGTGGCCTGCAGCAGCTGCCCCAGCGCCGGAGGGACTGAGAACAGAGCGACCACCCCCAAGAGAGAGTTTCTGAATTTCTCATCTTTTTCAGAGTGGTGTCATCCGGTATTGTTCATTCTGTGTGCTGGGGGGTGCTGTGCCCGTTAAATAAACAGGTTCTTTCCACTCCTCTCCGAGGAATCCTTCCCAAACTGGTTGCAGGGAGGGGCTGTGTGGGTTTGCTTTCTGGAGGGGCCCTCCTTTGGAGATTCTCTCCCAAATTTGCCTTAAACTAGGACACCCCAATATGGGATGGCAAACAGAATTGATTCAGACTGGGGAACTCATTTCACATCAAAGATATTGCAGAAAGTTGTTCAGGCCCTGGCAGTAAAATGGGAATTACACACTCCATGGCAACCATAGAGTTCTGGTCAGGTTGAGAGAATGAATCAAACTCCTAAAAGAGCTCTAGTTAAGCTAATGACTGAAACCCAAATGTCATGGATAAAATGTCTCCCTTTGGCTTTATTAAGAATTAGTACCCAACCCCAGTCAGATCTGGGGGTCCCACCCTATGAAATGATGTTTGGGTTTCCCTTCCTGACCTCACCCCAGAACGTTGCCACCCATGAGGAAGGGGAAGCCAATGCCAAGAAATAAGTGATGCCTATAGCCCAAACCTTAGAGGGGCTAAGACATAAAAGGGCAATTCCTCAAACTACCACCCTGGATTTCAGAATCCATAATATTAATCCTGGGCATTGGGTGATGATTAAGCCATGGAGAGATCAGCCTCTCACTCCTCAGTGGGAAGGTCACTTTCAGGCACTGCTCACCACCGAATCGGCCGTGTGAGCTGCAGAGCGGGGATGGACTCATGGCAACAGAGTCAAAGGCCCAGGAGAAGAACCAAAGAGTGGACTGTAACATCCAGGCTGGGTGAAACGAGATTGACTCTCAAGCAGAGACTGAGAGACAACCAGGAAAACACCAAGATGCCCAAAAAGCAGAGTCAAGCTTCCACCAGCCAGCTCGAGAACTGTCTTCCTGTTTTAATAGGTGAGAATTACCAGCAGCTGTTGAGGGGAAGTACACAAGGGACTGTAAAAGGTAATGGGACAGCTTCTTTAAGAAAATAAGACAAAGGAAGGAGGGCAAGGCCGGGTTGGCCCCTTTGTTTGCTACCAAGAAGGCTCCGTAGCCCTGCTGTGGGTAGCAACCCCGTAGGCATGGTAAGGTAGGGACAAAAGGCCATTCCAGACCTCTGTAATTCCTCAGTTGTCTTTTAATTCAACAGGGACTGGAGGGCAGGACCGAGTTGTCCTCTGTGCTCACCCCTAAGATACACCAACTATGGGTAGCAGCCACAGAGGCACGGTAGATGGGAGTCAAAGCCATCCTGGACCTCTGGGACGCCCTTTTGTCCATTCCAAATAGGTGTGTCTAAAGAAAACCTGTCTTTTCTTTTTTTCTCCTGTTCCTACTGTTCTTGCCCCCATCAACAGATGCTCGTATGACTCATTCAAAAGAAAGAGAAAATTTTTGACTCAATTGTTTGAACAAAATGACTTACAGAAAAAGGGGGTTTGTTATAGATGAGTAATTCTATGGTTGACTCTCACAATTAAGGGGTGAATATTAAATATATGTTATGAGAAGTTTTGTAGATGTACAGTTATCCTTCCCCTCCCCCTTGCATTGCTATCACAGGATGGCCTCAGTAGTTGGGGCATTTGGGAGGGTTGGCTTGTTCCTATGACAGCACCTGACCTCCAATCAAGGTGTGAGACAGTGATCTCCACCACTGGACAGTGAAGAAGGAGTTGATTGACAAGACTTTGGGAGGGGCTGGAGGTATAAAAGACAGAACATCCATTTTGTAGATGAGCACATGGTGACTGAATCCTTTGCTCCCGATGTGGTATCCTTTTCTTTCTTGATTCAGTCTTCTGTTGTATCTTGATAAGGTCTTAATAAAGCATTTAAACTTTTAAAAGTAAAAATCATTTCTCACATGAGGTTGGGGAATGTGGGGCAAGGTTGTCCACACTGGGTCAGCCCTCAAGATACAACTTCACTGACCTGGCCAGACCTCCTTAGGAGAGACCCTGGATCAATATCAATCACAGAATGCTGCAACCACCTGTTGTATAATCAGAACAGCAAAAAAAGACACCCTTTAAGATAGTAATACATATTTCTTAAGAGGTCTCTCTAATATTTCTCCATAACTGTAAAAGGAAATCTTCCTGATGAACTGCTCCAGACCAGAGGAAATCAAGGCAGAGCCATGGTTTGTCAGGACTTGCTTGATCCTAATGAGCCCTGAGGTGCATTTGGAGCTGAGTCTGGAACCTCAGGGCCTGAGAGGAGATTGCACAAACCTTGCCAGGAGTCAAAGTACGAGGAAAAACTCAAAGTGTCTCAAAGCATGATTGGGTCCCACTGAGGTCCATCCCAACCGAAGCTCCTCATGGACTGCTTGGAGAACTGGAGGCCAGGATGGCACAAAAACTTCTCAGAGACTCAGTGTAGAAAGGAAAATCCGAAGTACCTTAAAAATCTTGAGCATCTCAAAGCATTAATAAGCCCCACTGAGTGTCAGTACAAAGCTCTCCAGGGACTCGTTAAAGCAGATAATTGGGGCCATGATTGCACAAACCTCTCACAGAGTCTGGATCAAAAGGGAAACACCAAGTACCTTCAAATAACTGAAGTACCTTGAAGCATTAATGAGCTCCACTGAGTGTTGTTACTGACAAAGCCTCTCCAGGGACTAATTACAGCAGATAATTGGAGGCCAGGATTGCACAAACCTCTCAGAGTCTCCAAGGAAAAAGGCAAACCCAAAGTCCTTTGAAAAACCTGCAGTCCTTGCAGGGAGCATGAAGGAGCCCCCAGGGCCATTGCTGAGCAAGGCTCCCCGGGGACTCCTTGCAGCAGATCCTTGAGGCCACTGGGATGTGGGCTAGGGGGGGATGCTGAGGGCAGCACAAGGGGCTGACAGTGCCCAGCCTGGCTGGGGCTGTGCCAGGAGGCCCCAGGGCCTCAGAACAAGGTGTCTCCTCCCAGGCCTTGGTGGCACAGACCCTGCTGTGGCCCAGGGCACCAAGACTTGGCTTCTCTTTGTCCCCACCTGTCATCACTGCCTGCAGTTCTCTGCTCTGCCTGGGGCCTGGGGACACTTGCTCAGTCGTGTCCCTCTCTGGGACCCATTAAAAGTCCAAGAAAGTTTGGAGTTGGATTCTGCCGTGGAGTTCTGGAGAGGTTTCTTCAGCTCCCTCTCAGGGACTGATGTTCTGGGCCTGAGCACAAAGCCCCAGAGGGGCTCATTCAAGTCCTTGTGCTGTGTCTGTGCTGCTGAGCTGGGCTGGGCTCCTGGCCCAGAGGCAGCTCCTGGTCACCAAGAAGAGCTTCAAAAGCACATTTCTCTTGATGAGCAGCTCTTGTGCCAGCCCAGCAGGGCTGGGGCACTGCCTGCAGCCAGCCCGGGAACAGCACAGAGGCACAGAGAGCTTCAGTCAGTCAGGGCTGGGAAGGGGCTGAGAAGTGCCTGGGGCACAATCACTGCCAGCCCTTGGCACAGGAACCTCTGGCTGCAGGACAATGCAGCTGCAGCTCCTGGAGCCATCTCCTGCAGCTGGAACATGCCAATGCCTGCAGAGCCTGTGAGTACATTCTCTGCTTGTCTCTTGTGCAGAGCAGCCAGGGGTGCCCAGGGCTGTCCTGCAGAGCAGGGTCCTGCAGCCCAGGGCGCTGTGCTGGGGCAGGGACTCTGCTGCCTGCCAGGGACAGCTCTCAGCCAGCCCTGGCAGCTGCTCCCAGCGCTGGGGGACAAGATCTGGGTGGGGGGAGACAGCTGGTGAGGCTTGGGAGTGTTCTCCTTGTGTGGGGAGGATGCTGCTTTGTTCAGAGCTGCTCCCAGCATGTCCTTTAAGTGCAGAACATGTCCAAGTAAGTTATACAGAGACCACAGCAATGCAGGGACTGGATGAAAGAGGAAATCATGCTTTTTAAATCTATTTTCCTGGGTTGTCTCGATAGGAAATTGCACATAGATATTTATCTCTCAGTTCAGGTTTAAAAAAAACAAAACAATCCTCTCAGATGTTTATAAACCAGGCAGTTACAGAAATCAGCACAGAGACCCTTAGAGGCAGCATCAGTGCTGCTTTTCCAGCCTCCTCAGGGTTGCTCTTGTTAGCATTCCAAAACACATAATCACAGAAGTGATTATATGTGGTGCTTTTTATTCAAGAGCTCTGGGAATCAGGGTAGTTTCCACCCAAATCTGATTCTGACCATACATTCAAGGTGAACGTGTTTTATACTCTATCATTACTTAAATTTCATGTTAATTATTAAACTTATATTCATCTATTGTATACACAGATTTCAGCTAAACATAGCTCCCTTTAAATTTCCAACATAGTTTCCCATAATTCTTCCTTTGGTTATATAATAATTATATTTAATTACTAAACAATCATCACATCTAACAAATATACCTTTTATCATACTGCTTACACAGGTGCAGTGATCTGAGAAAACACAAAGCCCAATATTTTCAAAGACTATTTTTAACATTTTCCAGGGCTCCACTATCAATCTGAAGTTGCCATCAGAGCCTGCAGAGCCAGAGCTGCCCCTGGGCAGTGCCAGAGCTGGGAGGGCTCTGCAGGGCAGAGCTGAGCCCCCAGGGCTGGGCTGGGCTCTGGCAGCACTGGCAGGGCCCAGCCCTGGGCACAGGAAAGCAGCTGCTGGCAGGGACAGCTCCAGGCAGCAGAGCCCTGGGCAGGCAGTGAGGGGAAAGTGCCCCCAGCCTGTGCTGGGATATTTCAAGTCCTCTCCAAACCCAACTATTCCATGATTATTTTCTTACAGATCCCCATGCCAAGGCACCACAAATGTCCAACAGCAGCTCCATCAGGCACTTCCTCCTGCTGGCATTGGCAGACACGCGGCAGCTGCAGCTCCTGCACTTCTGCCTCTTGCTGGGCATCTCCCTGGCTGCCCTCCTGGGCAACGGCCTCATCATCAGCGCCGTAGCCTGCGGCCACCACCTGCACACGCCCATGTTCTTCTTCCTGCTCAACCTGGCCCTCGCTGACCTGGGCTCCATCTGCACCACTGTCCCCAAAGCCATGCACAATTCCCTCTGGGACACCAGGGACATCTACACTGGATGTGCTGCACAGCTCTTTTTCTTTGTGTTCTTCATCTCAGCAGAATATTTCCTCCTGACCATCATGTGCTACGACCGCTACGTGTCCATCTGCAAACCCCTGCACTACGGGACCCTCCTGGGCAGCAGAGCTTGTGCCCACATGGCAGCAGCTGCCTGGGCCAGTGCCTTTCTCACTGCTCTCATGCACACGGCCAATACATTTTCCCTGCCCCTGTGCCATGGCAATGCCCTGGGCCAGTTCTTCTGTGAAATACCACAGATCCTCAAGCTCTCCTGCTCACACTCAAACCTCAGGGAATTTGGGCTACTTGTCTTTTCCATCTCTTTAACATGTGGCTGTTTTGTGTTCATTGTTTTATCCTATGTGCAGATCTTCAGGGCTGTGCTGAGGATCCCCTCTGAGCAGGGATGGCACAAAGCCTTTTCCACCTGCCTCCCTCACCTGGCTGTGGTCTCCCTGTTCCTCAGCACTGGCATATTTTCTGACCTGAAGCCCCCCTCCATCTCCTCCCCATCCCTGGATCTGGCCCTGTCAGTTCTGTACTCGGTGGTGCCTCCAGCCCTGAACCCCCTCATCTACAGCCTGAGGAACCAGGAGCTCAAGGCTGCAGTGTGGAGACTGATGACTGGATGGTTTCGGAAACATTAAACTGCTGGCCAATTTCTGCAAATCACTTGTAATAAAAGTTGTTTTTGATACTTCTTGTTGGTTTCATTTTGGAGGTTCTTTTTCTTTGTTTTACTTTAATAATCTTTCTGATACTGTTAGATTGGATGTGACCTACACACACATGATTAGGGTCAAAGAAGAAAATGTTTTTATATTTCATGTTCTCTAGTTTATATACTTTTAAGAAAACATGATTTTAAGTCATTGATTACATCACAATAACTTATTATATTAATTAGAACAAAGCTATTAGTATCAATATAATTGGCAAAAGTTTTACAGAAAGTTAATAAGCTATGCATACACATCTACATATGCATCTAGTCTACCTAACAAAAATTTACATGTATCTTTTCTAATCTATTCCCATGCTAATCCTTTTCTTCTTTCTTGCTATGGATACACTCTAAAATCATCAATTGTTATTTCATCTATTAACTCAGCTTTGCTTGTAAGCTAGCTGTCAAGCCTGACTATATGGTCCACAGAGAAATGTTATTGTTTCTGCCATTTCCCCTTTTGTTTCTCTCCACCTTCCCAGTGGCCACAGACTGTGCCAATGAGGGGCTGTGCTCTTGGTGGCTTTAAATGAGCTAAAGGATCTCCCAGCAGAGTTTTCTGCAGAGATGCCCTTTTGTTGCCTTCTCTGGAGCTGCAGCAGCAATGTCTGTGTGCAGAGCTGGGGCAGATCAGGCCTGGCCCAGCAGCTGTGCCCAGCAGCAGCAGCAGCAGCAGCACTTGGTGTTGCCAGTGCTGCTGCCGTGGCCCTGCCCCGCTGCCCTGGTGGCCCTGGTGTTGCTGCAGGGCCTGAGTGCTCTCGGGGCCGGGCACAGCCCTGGGGGTGGCAGTGCCCGGGCTGCAGCAGGGACAGGCCATGTAATATAAATCACCTTTGACAATTCTTTTGGGTTTGTTTGTGGGTTTGTTCTTTTTTTCCCCATGTTTCAGTTTTTTAATATTGTCTACAAAGAAAAGCCATTGGGTTTGCCATTTCTCATTTTGTTTCTCTCCATCTTCCCTGTAGCCACAGATTGTGTCAATGAGGGGCTGCACTACGTGTGGCTTTAAAGGAACTAAAGAATCTCCCAGCAGAGTTTTTTCCAGAGATGCCCTTGTGTTCCCTTCTCTGGAGCTGCAGCAGCAATGTCTGTGTGCAGAGCTGAGGGCAGATCAGTGCTGGCCCAGCAGCTCTGCTCCTGCTGGCCACACCATTCCTGATCCAGGCCAGGAGCCATTGGCCTTCTTGGCCACCTGGGCAAACTGCTGCCTCATGTCCAGCCTGCTGTCCATCAGGCCCTGCAGGTCCCTTTCTGCCTGGCTGCTGTCCTGGAACTCTCTCCCCAGCCTGTAGCACTAGGGCCAAATATCAGGGCCTGGCCCTTGGATTTGTTAAACCTCACCTTGTTGGATTCAGCCCCTGGATCCAGCCTGTCCAAGTCACTGTGCAGAGCCCTCCGACCCTCCAGCAGATCAACACTCACACCCAGCTTGGTGACATTTGCGACAATGTCCTTGGTTCCATGGGGCCCCTCAGTGTCACAATGGCCTCTTGGTTACACCAGGCCCTACACTGTCACACTGGTCTCCTTGGTTCCATGGGGCCTCAAAATGTGACAATGGTCCCCTTGGTTCCATGGGGCCCCAGGGTGTCACAATGGCCCCATGGTCACAGGAGGTCCCACACTGTCACCATGGTCTCTGGGGTTCCACAAGTCCCCTCAGTGTCACAATGAACTCCTTGTTTCCACCAGGCTACACAGTGTCACAACGTTCTTCCAGATTCCTTGAGGCCCCATCGTGTCACAGTGGCCCCTTGGTTACACAGGATCCTGCAGTGTCACAATGTCCCCTTGGTGCCATGAGGCCCTGCAGTGTCAGAACGGCCCCTTGGTTCCACTGGGCCCTGCAGTCTCCCAATGGTCTCCTTGGTTTTGCAGTGTCAGAACGGTGAAACCCCTTGGTTACACGAGGCCCTGCAGTGTCACAATGGCCTCTGTGGTTCCACAAGGGCCCAGAGTGTCACGGAGCACTCCCTGGTTCCATTTGGTCCCACAGCACCACCATGGACCCCTGGTTCTGTGGGGCTGCATGGTGTCACCATGGTCCTCTTAGTTCCACGAGGCCCTGCAGTGTCACAATGGCCCCCGAGTGTCCCAATCATCACAGAATGACAGAATCAAATAGGCTGGAAAAGACCTTTGGGATCATCAAGTCCAACCGATGCCTTAATACTGCCTTGTCACCCAGACCATGCCACTAAGTGCCACTGGAGAGGGACAGTGACTCTGCCACCTCCCCCCTGGCCAGCCCATTCCAGTTCCCACTCACCCTTTCTGTGAAGAACTCCTTCCTATTGTCCAGCCTGAGCCTCCCCTGGTGCAGCTTAAGGCTGGGTCTTCTTGTCCTGCCCTCCAACAGATCCACACTCACACCCAGCTTGGTGCCATCTGCAATTTGTGAATGCTGGACTCGATCCCCTCACCCAGATCATCAGTGAAGATATTAAACAGGACTGGGCCCAGCACAGATCCCTGGGCACAGCACCAGTGCCTGGACACCACCTGGGTGCAGCACCATCCCCACCACTCTCTGGGCCCAGCCTCCAGCCAGCTCTTAAATCTCCCAGCGAGGAGGGAACCTGCCCAAGCTGTGGGCTGCAGCTTTTCCAGGGAATGCTGTCAGAGACAGAGTCAAAGGCTCTTCTGGAGTCCAGGCACACAACATCCACAGCCTTTCCCGCATCCACAGGTGGGTCACCTGGGCATAAAAGGAGACCAGGTTGGCCAGGCAGGACCTGCCACCCCTAAATCCACGCAGGCTGGCTCTGTTCCCTGGGCCATCCTGTGGGTGCCCTGTGGTGGCACTCAAGGTGATCTGTTCCATAACCTTGCCGGGCACCCAGGTCAGGCTGACAGGCCTGGAGCTCCCCAGCTCCTCCTTCCAGCCCTTCCTGGGGATGGGCTCACACTGGCACCTCCAGTGCTCTGGGCCCTCCCTGTTGAGCCAGGACTGATGGTAAATGATGGAGAGCAGCTTGGGGAGCTCATCCACAGCTCCCTCATCCCCCTAGGATGGATCCCATCTGCTCCCATACACCTGTGAGCATCTGAGTGGCTCAGCAGGTCACCAACTGCTTCCTCCTGGATTCCAGGGGGCTGTTCTGCTCCCTGTGCCCATCTACCAGCTCAAGAGAACACTTCCTGAGGACAGCCTGTCCTAATATTGAAAATTGACAAGATATTAAGTAGCTTAGTCTTTTACTTATCTTCAGTTTCTCTATTCTGAACTGCAATCAATAAAAAAGAATAGAGGTTCTCCTTCTCCCTCCTTTTGCTATAAATTTTTTTTAAAAACTTTTTTTATTCTTTATACAGAAACCGCCAGGTTAAGTTCTAATTGAGCTTTCACCTCTCAACTTATTTTTCTGCATAACCTAACAACATCCTTAAATGCTTCCTGAGTTGCTGGCCCTTTTTCCCTGAGTTCCGACAAAAGCTCCATGGGCAGCCAGGACAGTCATTTTCCTCACCAGCTCATCTTTTGCCACACTGGGACAGGCAGCTCCTTCCCCCTTAAGTTTACTTTCTTGAAATGTGTTCATCCTTCCTGGACCCCATTTGTTTTTAAGGGCTGTTTCCCTTAAAAGAATCAGTACCTGATTTGGTACTCCCCAAATCTGCATCCTGAACAGGCCAAAGTCTGCCCTTCCTAATTCCTGTGTACAAATTTTGTTACTGCCTCTCTTTCTTACCCAGAATATTGAAAACTTGAAAACCCCAATGTTCGAGTGGGTCTGGCTGAGCTAGCAGGACACTGAGGCTGCTGAACATCCAGTTCCCCTTCTCACACAATGGGCACTGTGTGGTTTCCATAGGCCTGGGGATGTGGAGAACAAGCTCCAGGTGTGAGCTCACCTGGTGGAGACAATTGATCATCTGGTAACATGAGGTCACAGAGTGGGCTATGACATCACAGAGTGGGGCATGTGAGGTCATTGATCAGCTATGACATCATAGACTGCCTCTGTGACATCAATAGGCAGAGGTCTAACATCCCAGAGCAGACTATGACATCACAGAGCAGACTATGACATCACAGAATTGGCTGTGACATCAGAGACCGCCTGTGTGACATTAGAGAAGGAGCTGTGAGCTCACAGAGCAGGCTGTGACATCCCAGAGGGGCTGTGTGCCATCCCAGCAGGGCTGTGTCAGGTCACTGGGTTGGTCACTCCACCCCAGCTCCCCCTCACAGTTTCTCCCAACAAGTCCAATGCTGTCCATGCCCAGTGGGGTCCCTGTCCCCCGGGATCCCCCCGGCCCACCTGGAGCCACAGCCTCCAGCAAAGGATGTTCCACAGGATCCACCCCAGAGCCTGACATGGGGACAAGGGGCCAGGGCTGTGTGACCAGGACATCAAGGACAGGGATTATCCAGGTCACTGTGGCCTGGCTTGGGTTGCCCAGGGCAGGAAAGATGTCTGGCAGCTGGAGCAGGGTCTGGGAAGGGCCTCCAAGGTGGGGCTGGAGCCCTTGGGCTGTGAGCAGAGGCTGAGGGAGCTGGGCTTGTCCAGCCCAGAGCAGGGAAGGCTGAGGGGCTCCTCATCCCAGCCTGGCAGTGCCAGCGAGGAGGGGATGGAGAACACAGAGCCAGGCTCTTCACCGGGGGCCTGGTGGGAGACAAAAGCCAATGGGTGGAAGGGGAAAGAGGGGAGATCAGCCAGGACAGGAGGAGATGAAATGAGTCAGGCTGCTTTCAGCATTTCCTCAACACCAGAGCAGCCTGACCTCCCTTCTCCATCCACCACTGACAGCTTTGCAAATCAGGAATTGTTGGAGCTGTTTTGCCCCCACTCCAGGATGAGCATTCTGATACAAGAACTTAATTGTGTTTACATCTGTAACAGGAGCACATTTTGTCTAAAATTACTTTTAGGATGGAAATCACTTGTGGATGGTGGACTCATCAGGCACTGCTGGGACATTGCACATAGCTCAGGGAAGAGCATGAGTGTTACTGAATTGTGTCCTGTTCAACTGTGCTCTGTTGGCCATGAAGAGAAACTTTGTGTTCCTCTGAGTCTCAGCAGTTCCTGATCCCCAAAGGACACAAACCTGATGAGTTGTGGTTCCCACTCCAGTGGTGGCACTTGCACCTCCCTCCATAGCCAGAGCAGAGCTCCCTTGTCCCAGAGAGTCCCTGGCAATGCAGGGATGAAGGAAACAGGACAGGCTGTGGGGATCTGGGGCAGAGCCAGGGAGAAAAAAGACTTTTGCATTTGATGGAGCTGTGCCTTCCCTTGGCTTTGGTGGCTGACAAGAAATGAACATCCCTCTGTGTCTCAGGCAGCTCCTTCTCCACGGAAAGCAGGTGGGAGTTGGAGCCAAGGAGCTGAAAGCTGCAGGTGCAGCCTGGGCTGGAGGGAGCTCAGATTTGCACAAGGCTGCTCTGAGTGCCTGGGCTTGGATGGGGGAAATGGTGGGGTGGGGGTAGGGACAGAGTCTGATTGATTGTCAGCCATGAAGGGTCTTGATTTTCATATCCATTCCAACTGCATGAGGAGGTACTTGGATTCAGTGTCAATTGGAGATTGCACACATCATTTAATTAACAGGGGAAAAAAACTAAACAGGACCCGAAAAATCTTTTTCTCGCTGTCTTTTTAAATATATTGCATTCACTTTGGATAGACTACTGAGATCTGTCTAATTAACCACAAATGATTTGAAAATTAAATTCAAATGATTCCCAGAGGCTTGGCTTGTTAAGATGTTCTGAATGTTAATGAGCCTTGGGACACTGAATTCCTGCACTGACGAGGTGAAGGCTGAACAAGCCTCTGGAGCAGGGAAATTCAGCAGCAGCCTCCAAGTTGCTGAGGATGTCAGCAGCCCCCACTGAGGCCATCCCTGCCCAGAGACCGTGGGGGAATGGGCAGACAAGGAGAGCGTCCCTGGGGCTGGGGCAGCACAACTCAGAGGCACCAGCGGCTCCAGCTGGGCAATGGAGTGTGGAATGTGGCTGGGAAAGCCCTGCCTGGGCTGGGCCAAGCAGGACACACAAGCCCTGACCCCCATCCACTAAAAAACTCACTCAATGAGACATTTAAAAGGAATTACAATTGTTTGTGTGCTCTGAGTTGGACTCCCTGGAGAAATACTGACAAGAAATCCTCAGGAGCTCAAAACAACCAAACAGCCTTTATTGGCAACTTTAGAAAATCAAAGAAATTTTCACAAAAGGTTTAATAGGACATTCAATCAACAAAAAACACTTCTCAAAACATTAATTTGGCCCATTCAACTTCACAAACTCTAAGCCTGTTCAATTTCATGTTAATCAAAATTTGCAAGAGGACAAAAATAGAAGAAGTATTTTTCTTTCTCTTTCTCAGAGAGAGAGAAAGAAAAATAAGATACAGAGAAGCACACACACAGATACCAACTCCTGGATTCCAGCACTGTTCAGATGGAAATTCCAAGAGGAATTTCAGGGTCAAGATGTGTGCTTGCCTTGTGGTCAGCCTTCAATACCCCTTGGTCTCCCTGGGCCCTTCCCCCAGGTGGGGCTTGGGCTCATTTGGTCCCTCAGGAGCTGGGCTGGGGCTGCAGAGGTGGCTGTGGAGCATTGCCTGTGCTGTGCCAGGGACTGGCAGCCACTGCTGGGCTGGGATAGAGGCTCTGGGGGGATTGGGGTTCCAGGGCAGGGCAGGGCTGGGCTTCCAGGGCAGGGCAAGGCTGGACCTGCCCCTTCCTCCCCCACACACAAAATGTTTTGAGCCAACAATCTCCTTCAGTCTGTCACAACAGGGAATGTTGGAGATGAAATCCCAATTCTGGCCATGGGCACCTGGACAAGAAGGCCAGCTCTGTTCCATAGGAAGGAAAGCACAGAGCCCCAGTGTTTGGAATGTAGGTGAAAGCCTCACTAGTCCAAGGCCAGCCAGACTTGTCAGGAATGGCAGATTTTGTCTGGGAGCAGTCTTTGGATTTAAGGAATTTTGGAGGTGGAAACACAATCTCAACCATTGGCACATGCAGAAGCAGGACAGTTCTTTTCCATAGGAAGGAGAGCATGGAGCCTTCCCCAGGGTTTTAGGGACGGGTGGGACATGACCCTTGTGAAACCATTTCCAGCCAGACTTGTCCTGACAATATTCCTATTGGAACTATACTTGGATATAAGGAAATTTGGAGGAGAAATCCTAATTCTGGCCATAGGTGCCTGGCAGAGAAGGACAGTTCTTTTCCATTGGGAAGGAAAGCACAGAGCCCCAGTGCTTCAGCAGCAGATGAGAAGAGACCTTCAACATGCCAAGGTCAGCTGGACCAGTCAGGTGGTCCCTGGGAGGCCAAGCCAGCCAGACCTGTTCCATGTCCTTTTGGTTTTATGGCGCCCATAGTGTCACAATGGCTCCTTGGACCCATGGGGCCCCGCAGTGTCATAATGGTGACTTGATTCCATGGGGTCCAGCAGTGTCACCATAGACCCTTCTTTTCATTGAGTTCCACAGTGTCACAATGGCCCCAAGGTTTCATAAGGCCCCAAAGTGTCACAATGGTCCCAACGATTCCATGAGACCTTGCAGTGTCACAATGGTCTCCGTGGTTCCACAGGCCCCACAATGTCACGGGACTCCTCAGTTCCATGAGCCCTGCAATATCACAATGGACCTTTGGACCCTGGGGGTTTGCAGTGTCACAATGGTCTCCTTTGGCTCCACAGTGTCACAATGAACCACTGATGACAGGAGGCCCCTCTGTGTCACCCTGGAGCTTTGGTTCCATGCAGCCCTGCAGTGTCACAAAGGCCTCTTGGTTTCACCAGGCCCCACAGTATCACAATGGTCCTCTTGGTTCTGTGGGGACCCCCAGGGTCACCATGGTCTCACTGGCTCCATGAAGCCTCACAGTGTCACAATGCTTTGCTTATTCCAGGGACCTCATAGTGTCACAATGGTCTCCATGATCCCATGGGTCCCCTCAGTGTCACAATGGCCCCTTGATTTCATGAGGCTGTGAAGTGTGTTAGTGGCCTCTCCATTGCTTCATGAGGCCTTGCAATGTCACAATGAACCTTTGGCTCCATGGGGTCTCGCAGTGTCACAATGGCCCCTTGGTTCCATGATACCCCAAAGTGTCACAATGGTCTCCACAGTTCCATGAGGCCCCGTGGTGTCACAATGGACCCTTGGTTTGATGGGGCCTCTCAATGTCACAAAAATCCCTGCATTCCATGGAGCCACACAGTGTCAGTATGGTCCCCTTGATTCCGTGAGGCCCTCAAAGTGTCACAATGGTCCCTTGGTCTCACAGGGCCCCACAGTGTCACAATGGTCCCTTGGTGTCACAGGGCCCTGTGCTGCTGCATTCCTCCCTCCCCTTCTCAGGCCACCCTGCCAGCTGAGAAATGCTCCTTGGGGCTCGGCCTTGGCCAACAGCCCCTGGGCTCAGCTCCTCTGCAGCTCATCACAAACACTGTCTGCTCCAGGCACTGCTGCTGCCCAACCAGCTCCTGCTTTCTGGAGGAGCAGCCCTGGGAACTGGTTTTGTTCCCTCAGTGGCACAACATCCCTGTTCTCACCCTGCCAAAGAAAGCTGTTGGTGCCCAGTGCGGCCAGGATGAACCATTGCTGGGACTGAAGCCCCTCTCTTGGGGCCCTGCAAACAGCGCTCCAAAAGGAGCCCTTGGAGCTCTCCTGGGCCAGCGACTCCCTCTGAGTGGGGCCTCTCCCAGCCGGGAACTCTCCCGTTTGCTGCACTCGGGGATCCCCAACAACGACGGAGCCTGGGCCTATCCCCCCACTCCTCCAGGCTCAACCCTTCACCTGCTGGGGAGATGCCAAAGGATCCACAGGGAGCATTTCCTGCCCTCAGGGGAATTTCTCCCAGGCGCCTTGCACTGACTCTTTGTGTCTGTGTGCACACAGGCGTGCCCGTGCTGGGGAAATGTGGCAGAAATGCTGCTCTCTGAGGGGTTTGAGTGCCTTGGATAGCTGAGTCAGTCAGGCCTGTAAGTGAGGTTAAGTCATGAGCTCTAAGCTAAGTTAAATGCTGTTAAGAGTTGTTCTTTTGCTAAGTTGCTTAATATAAGTTATAAGCAGAGTTAAATACTGTTAAGTGTTATTCCTCTGTTAAATTGCAAAGTCATAGCTTAAAAGTTAGGTTAAATACTGTTAAGTGCTGTTCTCCTGCTAAATTATGTAGTTGAAGGTATCAGTTAAGGTTATGTTAAGTCCTATAAAGTTTGAGCTCTGTTAAGCTTTTGGGAAATATTCCTTTTGCCCTCACTGCCCTTGTGTCTCATACACACACACAGGGACAGTTCATGGTTCATTTCTGGTTTGATTGCCTGGATTTGGTTTGGTTTTGTTGTTGCTTTGTTTTCTTGGTGTGCCTGAGGTGTCCAGTCAGAAGCAGAGTGACTCTTGCCAAGGAATTTTGTGCTGCTGTCCCTTAATATTCAATCTGGTTTTTGCTGCTCCCTTGCTGGGGATTTTTTCAGCGCTCTCAAGGCCTCGTTGGTACCAGGGTGAAGGAGCCCTGGCCCAGGCTCTGGCCCTGGGGACACGGGGATGCTGCCGGGGGGTCCCTGTCCCCCTGTCCCACCCCCAGGGCCCCAGCCCCCTGTCCCCGTGTCAGGCTCTGGGGTTGATCTCGTGGAACATCCTCTGGGGGAGGCTGCAGCACCGGGGGTGGGGGGACCCGGGGGGACAGGGGACCCCGCTGTGCACGAGCAGGGTTGGACTGCTCTGGGGGGAACTGTGAGGGGGGCCGGGGCAGAGTGACCTCCCCAGTGACCTCACACAGCCCCTGTGATGTCACACAGCCATCTCTGTGATGTCACAAAGTCACCCGTGATGTCACACAGCCCCTGTGATGTCACACAGCCATCTCTGTGATGTCACACAGTCTTCTGTGATGTCACACAGTCCCCTGTGATGTTACACAGTCACCTGTGATGTTACACAGCTGCTCTGTGATGTCACAGAAGACTCTGATGCAAAGCGTCACACTGCAATGTCACAGTTTATTCTGTGGTGTCACCGGCTGCTCTACGATGTTACACAGCCACTGAGTGATTTCACAACCCACTCCCGCATGTCACAGAGCCACCATCTATGACGGCACGATCTGCTCTATGGCCTCACACTACGATGTCATAGACAGATGTGTGATGTCACAATCCCCGCTGTGATGTCACAAAACCCTCTCTGTGATGTCATACTGACACTCTGTGATGTCACAGCACACACTTTGACCTCACAGCCAGCTCTATGATGTCATACATCCATGCAATGATGTTACAGCCTGCTCTGGGATGTCACAGAATCCCCTCTATGATGCTGTAGCTGCTCAGTGACCTCACACAACAATCTCTGTGATGTCATAACCCAATCTGTGACCTCACACAGCCCACTGTCTGCTGTCACACAGCCCCTTGGTGACATCACAGCTGCTCTGTGCCTCCATGACACAGCCACAGAGGAGCTGCTGTGACACAGCCCCCTCTGGGACATGCCACAGCCCCTCCAGTGCTGAGCCCCTGGGAGCTCTGTCTGTGCCCTGCTGGTGTCCCTGAGGGGCCCTGGCAGTGCCCCAGCCCTGCTGGGCTGTGCACAGGAGCTGCTCCTGGCCAGAGCTGTCTCTCTGCAGCTCTGCTGCCCTTGCCAGGAGCTGCCTCTGGGCCAGGAGCCCAGCCCAGCTCAGCAGCACGGACACAGCACAAGGACTGTAATGACCCTCTGGGGCTTTGGTGCTCTTTGCATCAGACTCAGTCCCTTACAGCATGCTCAAAGAACTTCTCAAGAACTCAAAGTGAGGTTTCTCATGCATAAAATTGATCCTTCTAACGGACAGGATTGAGAAAGCATCCCCCGGTTCCAGGTAGAGCAGAACACTGGTGGCAGTGATGACAGGTGGGGACATGCAAGGCAAAGGTGTCTCTGGTGCTGAGCAAACCTGCGCCTCTGTCCCTGCAGGCTGTGGGCATCCCCCGGCTGTCCCACCTGGCTGGCCCCTTCCTTTGCTGACAGCTCTGCCTCCTGCCTGCCTCTGCCTGCCCACACAAAGCCTTGGGCTGCTCCAGGCTCCTGCTGGGGGACGTGCTGCACCACAGCCCTGCCCTGGCAGGGAAATTCCTTTCTCCTGGTGTCCACTCTGGGCCTCCCCAGCTGCCCTTGGTGCTATTATGTCTTCTTCAGGCTCATTCCCCCTAGAAGAAAAGCTCCAGCCTCTCTGAAACCACCCTTCCATCCCTCCCAGGCTACCCCTGTTCTGTCCTCAGTCTCCACCCCACTGACCCCAGAGCCTGCAGACTCTCCCTGCCGGTTTTGTGATGAGGCCTCCAAACCCAATCTTGGGAGAATTTTGGAAAAAAAATAAGGTCTGTGAAAATGGAAAAATAGTGATTAAAGTTATTTTCTCCCAAATCTTGCCTTGACAGAAAAAGGGCTAAAATCCTTAAAGAGAATGAGGGTGGCTTTACATTTTTTAGAAGGAGGAAATATTTTACAATTATGAGAGTGGTTCAAAACTGCAAGTGTACATCCAGAGTAGTGGATTCCCCTTTACAGGAATTGCCCAAGATCAGGAACTTTGTGCAGCCTGACCCAGTGAAACCCTCTCATCCCCAGTGACAGAATTCCTTCTTGTGTGGGTTCTCTGCTGTGCTGGGTGCCCTCACAACGTTTCTGGCCAGAATGTCTGCTGAGGGCAGCCAGGCTGCTGCAGGGGCAGTGACCTCACAGCCATCACCATGGCAGCCCTGTCCCCTGGGCCTGGCTCTGCCCTTTCCTCTGCCCCTGCCTTGGCTCTGCTGGCATGAAGAGTTTTGTCATTGATATCTTGTCCCCAAGGTGCTGGGGCCAATGGCTTCCCAGTCAGGCTCCTGGAGCAGAAGTGGCTTTTCAGAGGCCAGTCAGGAATGAGCCCTGAGGCAGCAGCTCTGCAGTGGTGGCCACCAGGCCGGGCTGCCAAGGGAGGCTTCTGGCCATGGCCTGCAAGCAGCTGCTGCTGCCAAGGTGCCTTTGGTGCCTCAGGCTCTCCCTGGCACAGCTCCCAGCACGGCACTCTGCCCTTGTGCCCGAGGCCTTCCCTGTGCTGGGGCTGGCCTGGGGCTTTTCCTGCAGTGGGACCTGCCCTGCTGATGGCACAGGAAAGGCAGTTCCTGCTGGAGCAGGAGGCTCTGCCTGCAATGGGCTCCAATGACTACAGCAAGGCCCTGTTGACTTCAAAATTGCTTCCTAGAGCACAATATTCTAATATGTGTTATAGCTCCATCACTGTGGAGTAAATAACTGTGCTAGTGATATTTCCATCTGATCATGATCAGAACAATTCAGAGACATATTTATATAAATCTATCTGGTATTCTATGATTAATCCTGTAGGACAAATTGTGTTAAAGTTCAATTCCACCTGTCCAATACTTTCGACCTTTAACAAAGTCAGGGGCAGGAATGTGATCCAGTCGCTGCCAGTCTCCTTTCTTAGAAGGAATTTTAGAAGTCTAGGGGTCCTGCAGGGGTTTGAGAATCCATGGTGGCTGTTGGCTGTCATTTCTCCACCTCATGCCTCAGAAGGAGTTTCTCCAATAAAGAAGCAAAGCTTTTGCCTGAAGCTCCCACGGTGCCGCTGACAGGAACCCCTGTGAGTGTCTGGGACATCCCGGCTCTTTGGCAGCCTGGGGACTCCTGGGATGTCACCGTGGAGCCCCCGTGAGTGCCTGTGACAGATGGGTGCCTTTGCAGCCCAAGGTGGCCTGGGATGTCACCATGGAATGGCTGTGACTGCCTCTGACCACAGGGCTCTTTACCATCCCCAGAAAGCCCTGGGAGGTCTCCATGGAGCCCCTGTCTCTGCCTGTGACATTGCAGCTCTGGAACAGCCTGGAGACTCTTGGAATATCCCCATGGAGCCCCTCTGAGGGTCTGTGGCAAATCTGACCCTTAGCAGGCCACCATCACCAGCCCCCTGTTGCTATGGTCTGTTTCCATGGCAACCATCACCAGCCCCCTGTTGCTATGCTCAGTCCCTTGGCAGCTCCATGGCAACCCCATGCCAGGGGTGGTTGCCATGGACACCAGCTCAGGCCTGCAGCCAGAGCCCATTGCCATGGCAACCATGGGCAGCCCCAACTCCAGGCTGATGGGATCCCAGAAGCACAGAATGGGCTGAGCTGGGAGGGACCCATCAGGATCCTCCAGTCCAACTGCTGGCCCTGCACAGGACACCCCAACAATGCCAGCCTGGGCCTGGCAGCGCTGGCCAAACGCTGCTGCAGCTCAGAGAGCCCTGGAGCTGGGACCCTTCCCTGGGGAGCCTGGCCAGGGCCCCAGCAGCCTCTGGGCAAAAACCTTTTCCTGACATCCAACCTGAGCCTGCCCCAACTCAGCTGCAGCCGCTCCCTCCACTCCTGTCCCTGGGCACCAGAGGGAAGAGGTTCCCACAGCCCCAGCCAGGGACCCGCTCCCAAGGCTGCTGCCATGGCCACCAGGGCTGGCACCAGCTGGGATGCTCGGTTTCCACAGGCCGGGCTTCAGGAATGGGATTCCCCAATTTCCTGCTCCCGCTAAAACCGCGCTGCCCTCGCTGCCCTCCCGCCTCCCATGGAAAGCACAAAAGGCAAAGATCCTGGGCTGGGATAAGAACAATTTATTGGGAACAACAACGAGATAAGGAACAAATGGAACAGAAACAATATTGATAACAGAAGGGGTAAATAAAACTGTTTACAGGGAAAACTAAAACACAACTCACTGCATCTGCCTGGCCACAATTTCCCATGTCTGGAAAGGACACCCTTCTCCTCAGGGGTGAGAGAGAGAGAGAGTCCCTTTCCTGCTCCTGGCAATGCCCTGAGGTGGGAGTGAATGTAACGACAGGACCATGGCCAGACCCTCATTTTTTTCAATGCCACATCATGTCACTGGGAGGGGCAGGAAGAGGGACAGGTGTCTTCCCCACATGGATCACAGGGAACATGGACCACTGGGGCTCTTCCCAATGTGGGACCTCCAATGGAGGATGAATTTGGAGCAGTGAACGCAGCTCCTCCTGAAACTGGGGCATTTGCAGGGCTTCACTTACCCATGACTCTGTTTGTGTCTGGTGAAGTTACAGCTGAAAGTGAAGCTCTTCCCACACTGGGGACACTCGTAGGGCCTCTCCCCAGTGTGGATGCGCTGCTGGTGCCTGATGAGGTGGTATTTCCGCTTGAAGCCCTTCCCACAGTCAGGGCAGCAGAAGGGCCTCTCCTCTCAGTGAATTCGCTGGTGCTGGAGGAGATCGGAGCTTGTCCAAAACCTCTTCTGACACTGGGGACCCTCGTAGGGCCTCTCCCCAGTGTGCATGCTCAGGTGTTTCACAAAGATGGATCTGCAGCTTGAAGCCCTTCCCACATCCCCACACTCGTAGGGCCTCTCCCCAGTGTGGATGCGTTGGTGGATGATGAGGGCAGAGCTGCAGCTGAAGCCCTTCCCACACTCCCCACACTTGTAGGGCCATTCCCCAGTGTGGATCATCTGGTGGCAGATCAGGGTGCGGCTCTGCCTGAAGCTCTTCCCACACTCCAAGCACTTGTGGGGCTTCTCCTCATTGTGAAGCTGCCCATGGGCCACCAGCTCAGAGCTATGGCTGAAGCTCTGCCCACCTTCCAAGCTCTGGGTGGGTCTTTCCTCCTCAGAGGACCCTGGGATGGGTTTTGAGCCCCTCCACCTGTTGGATCTCTGGGGCTTTTCCTTTACATTGGAATTCTGCACCGTGGAGCCACTCAAAATGGCCTCTTCCATGAGGTTCTGCTGTGGGGATTTGTCCTCCCTGGTCTCCATCCTCAGCTTCTTCCCTGGGGGAGGAAGGACAAGGAGAGGATGGGATTTGCCTCCGTGCCAGAGGGAAGGGGAAGGAGATCCCCCCAGAGCATCCCCAGCAGGACGGGGTTGGCAGCAGGGTTGTCCTGCAGCCAGGGGCTGTGCTGGGCTGGGAGATGGAGCAGGAGAGAGGGGGAAAGGGGCACTGACTTCCTCCTCACCTGCCTGGCTGTCCCGGGGATCCTTCCTGCTCCTCACAGCCTCCTCCTCCATGGAGTCAAGGTTTGGGAATGGGAAATCCTGCTTTGGGAACCAAACAAAGGGTGCACACATTGTCTTTTGTACAGGATTTAAGGGAAACCTGGGGGAGAGTCTAAGTCAGAATTACAATTTAATAAGAAAATGAAGATCAAGGCAATGCTACAGAAACACTGCCTTAAACTGACAGAGTCAGGATATAACCTGACACCCTGTTGCTGGTCAGGGTGGTGGCAGCAGTCCCATTAAATGGTGGCTGCAGTCCTGTTGCAGTGATGAACGTGATTCTGTCCAAGCAGTGATCCCGTAGAAGGGTCTGGTCTTCCTCTGGAGGTCCAGTGGTGGTTCTGGAGCTCTTGTCCTCTGGGAATCCAGTAGGCAAGCTGCTCCTGGTGCTGCAAGGCTCAGCTTATATCCAGGTAGGAATGCTTGGATCCTCCCCCATGGGCGGAGCATCCCACAATGGGATGATGGAATTTTATCAGTCCTGCAGTGACACACAATGGCCCATTCACAGCAGATATCTCCCCTGGAAGGCGTTATCAGGGCTGACTCATGGAAGAGATCAAGAACACTGCCCCACCTGTTTATAGCAGTTGATGAAGATGGGGATTGAAAACATGCATTGGGTTCCATCTTACACTGCAACCTGAAACAGTGGGGGAATCCCTGCTCAGGGGGTGAACACCACCCCCCTTACCCAAACTGGCTCAGGTGTGAAACCCCCGCCCTGGGAAGGCCACACGCATAGGGGACAATGTCACACTTGCCCTGCCCCAGGGGAGGTCTCTGTCCCTGTCACTCCGTGGCTGTCACCCCTTTTCTCTTTCACAGGCTGGGGGGCTTTGCCAAATCTAAGGATAATTTTTTTTTTTTGTCCCTGTCACCTTTGTGACACCTACACAGAGCTTTCCCTTCCTTTTCATAATCTTTTCATAAAACAAGTCTCGCAATATATTGGGCTTAATTTCCACTTTTCTTTTATCAGAATGTGCCAGCAGCTGAGCTGGAGCTGTGCAGGACCAATGGATTTTGGAATTGCCACAAAATACTTCTATTGTGAGTTTAATAAATTTTGGGATTTGTTTGCATTTTCACCACAAGTGACTTGTGGGAAGAGCAAATTCAAGGCATTTTCTGTAGAGTTAACTTTGATTTTTGTCAAGAAACAACTTTACTTTGTCCCATGCCCAGGGAATGCTCAAGGGGTCTCTGAGCCTCTCACACTGGGGGATGCTTGGGAGGGGCTTGGGGGGGGGGGGGTGTTGTCCCTGTCCCTGTCACCCCAGGACATTCCCCAGGGGTTTGTCCCTGTCCCTGTCACCCCAGGCCATTCCCTAGGGGTCTCCAGCATTCTCACCCAGGGAATGCCTGGGGGGTCTCCCTCCCTCTCTCCCCTGTGCCAGGGGGTGCTCGGGGCAGTCTCTGTCCCTCTCAGCCCAGGGGATGCTCGGGGCTCTCTGTCCCCTTGCCCTGGGGGATGCTCGGGGGGTCTCCATCCTTCTGGCCCCAGGCAATGCCGGTGCAGGGCTGGGCACCAGGGGCTCTGTGTCCCTCTCACCGCTGAGGCTGCTCGGGGCTGGGGGGGCTCTGCCACCTTCTCACCCCTGGGGCGGCCGGGGGGGTCTCTGTCCCTCTCAGCCCTGCTGTGACCCCACCCAAACATCATCGGGGCCACAGGGACAGAGACACCCCCAAACCCCCAGAAGGGCTGAGCCTGGGATTTGGTTTGGGGCTGAGGATTTAGGAAGGGGCTGGAATTGGGGCTGGGATTGGAGTAGGGCTGAGATTTGGATTAGAGCTGGGAGTGGGGTTAAGGCTAGACATGGGATTGGCTTTAGGGCTGGGGTTGGGATTGGGTCTGGGGCTAGATGAGTTTGGGACTGGGATGGGATGAAATACAGAACTGTGAGTGTGTCTAAACATGGAGAGAGATTGAGACCAGGATCAGGGTCAAGTTTGGGACTGAGCTCACCCAGTGTGGGACAGGGGGGATGTCACTGTGTGAAGGTTTGGGGAAAACTGTGGACTGGGGAAAAACAAGCTGTGAATGCCTTCAGTTCAGGATTCCTCTTGCCCAAGTGCATCTCTGGAAGTCACCTTATGTCCAAAAATCAAGAGTGAATAAAAAAATCCACCAGGAGTTTCCCATTTCCAGTCTCATCCCTCTGGGGTTCTGCTGGTCCCCCATCTCAGGGCTGCTGGGGATCCCATGGGTCCTGGGGATCCCCCCTCTCCAGGGTCCTGCTTTTGGATTCTGGGAGGTTTTGGAGTCTCAGGGTCCCCGTCTCCAGCCTCCCCTCAATCCAGCCACTTGGGGTTCCCCCTTCTTTCCACCACCCTCTCCTGCTTTAGGGCAAATTTGGTTGAAAACCCCCAAAAGGAGTTTCCTCTAGAATTCAGATTCAGCAGCCCCACCCTCAGACAGTTCGGGAAAATATTTCCTTGGAGAAAACTGGAAAAAAACTTTATTTACCAGGCAAAGCATTCACCAGCAGAAAAATTGAACAATATTAAGCAATAAAACCTCCTGCTGCTTCAAAATAGATTACAAACTCCACAAGTCCCTCCTTGGGCTGTAGCTCAGTGCACTCAGTCTCTTATCAGTCTCTTATCAGTCTTTTATCAGTCCCTCCAGCGCTGGAAATGCCTTGGTCCACACCCAGCCAAGTGGGCCACAGGTGGGAGCTGCTGTTGTAGTGTGTTTTTATATTTTGTAATACTTTGAAGTAGTTTTGTTTTGTATTCCAATATTTTTCCCAAATGGTTTATCCCAGACTGTACTCCCCTCCCTTTATCTGTGTTATCCCTCTCCTGGGATGAGATCATTCCCTAAACCCCCACCCTGGCTCTCTGTCTATCACTCAGCATCCCAGCCCCCCATCCAGAAGTTTCGGTCCAAGTTGTCGAGTGATTTGCCAGAGGCCAGGGGTCAGCCCCCCAGGCCTAGTCCCATATGCTGTCCGATATGCCTGTCCCCCAGTATCTATCCCCCAGAGATACCTATTGGTCAGTAAATGTTATCTGCTTTTGGTTTCCTCCCCCCTTTAAATGTGAACTCCGGACATCCCCCGGGGCTCTCGGCAGGAGGCCCCCTGAGGTGCAGGAGCTCCTTCGGGACTCCTAGAATAAAACCTTGGATTAACCCCTGCTGAGAGTCGGCCCCTTCTCTTCTACCAATGTCTCTGCTGTCTCTGCTGCAGCGAAGGCAACCAGCCTAAGTGCCCTCAGTACCCTCGGGGCACAGAGAGTGATTCCCTGCTGTCGGCCGTGTCGGGGCTGCCCTCCCCGGTGTCTGCCGACTCGGGACTGGCCCAGGGTTCCTGAGAGGCTCGCAGAGAGACCGAGACAGCTTGGCACCCAAACGTGCGTCTCTGAGACCATTCCCCGGAGCTCAGGGACGGGGCTCGGACATTCTTTCAGACTGTTCGCAAAGCCTTTGGCCGGCAAGCTACCTCAGAAGAACACACTCCGTTTTAGTGAGTTGCTCTCCTGTGGAGGAAACAGGTAGCTTTTGAAGTACCCTCAAAAGTCAGTTTCAGGTAGAAGTCACCATCCCAGGACCTCCTGTTTTCCTGTCCTACAGCTGGATTGGTAAGTTTTACCTTTTTCCTGTTTCTCCCCTCTTTGGAAGGGGGCTGTTTCCCTGTCTTTGTTTTCAGGCTCGCCGTGGAGAGCCAAAGTTTCTTTTCTCTATTTTTGGCAGGCTGCCAGCTGCAGGCCTTTTTTTCCTCCCCCCCCCCACCTGGGTTGGTGAAATTTGAGATACAAAATTTAACATCACAGCCACAATGGGTGCAAGGCTTTCTGTATCTCACAAAGGTGTCTACTATCATCTTTTGAACATTCTTAAGAGTGAAAAAATCCGATTTTCAAAATCAGATGTTAAACAATTTGTTAGATGGCTGTTTCTTCACTTTCCCGATGTATCAACTGAAAATATTAGTGATTTGGCTTTTTGGGACAAAATTGGTTATGAGTTATTGAAAGCAGGGAAGTCAGGTGACACATCTCCGTCAAAATTTGCTTTTTTAGCCCTGCAGATAAGAAATGTTGTAAAATCTAATTTAAAGATGCAAGAACAGCCATCCGGGAACAGTTTCAACACCTCTGTTTCCCAGAAACCCGATCTACCCCCCTCCAAGTTATGTTCTCCCTCTCCTAACCCTCTTTCCTCACCCCCAGCCCCGGCACAGGGCATTCTGAAGAAAGTTACACTCCCTAGCTTCCCTCAGAAGCTCCCTGTCTCCAACCCGGACAGTTCTGGCCAGACTCCCCGGGACCCTACCCTTTTCCCTGCTTCCCCAAGTTGTGAAACCCCGTCCCACAATCTTAGTGCCCGCCTTTGTACCCCCGATCCGCTTCAAGTAACTTCCCCAGACCATGATGGTGGATACCACATGGCAATGCGTGGTTCTTCTTCTTCCCACAATCCTTTTCGTTCTCCCAACAACCCATTCTGCTTGGAACACCCCGCCTCCGAAACCCGCCCTCCCCGTACCCTCCCCCCGGCCCCGGCCCCCCCTCCTGCTCCGGCTCCGCCCCCCTCCGCCCCCTCACGGCTTTGCCCGCCCACCGCGGCCTCCCTCCGCCCCTCCCACAGCCCACCCTCCGGCTCCCAAGTCAGTGTAACCAGAGATGCTGAGCTCGGCAGCCAGAAGCCGGAAACATCACTGCTTCTTTCTGCAGCCCCTGTGTCATATATTTCAGATTTAAACGGGGGGATTCAGCCACATTATACCCCCCTTTCTGTTGATTCTGTCAAAGAACTTGCCAAAGCCCAAAAAGATTTTGGTAGATCAAGTGAATATTTTAGACGACTCCTTAAAGCTACACTGTTTGCTAATATTTTAACCCCCGCTGATATCAAACACCTTTTTTCCTGCCTGTTATCCTCATCTGAATATCTTTTGTGGGATGCAGCATGGAAAAAAGGATTGAGAGAAATTTTACCAGCTCTGTGGGCTGATGAAGCTACTGCCCATGATGTTTATGGTAAATTGATATCTCTCGACCATCTCTGTGGACAGGGGGAATGGGAGGATGGAGCAAGTCAGGCAGAGGGCATTCCCAGAAAGGTTTTCAAAGAATGTGCTAGAGCAGCTGAGAAAGCTTTCTTTGGGCTCCGTCCTGGTGTTCCGCTTGAAAATTATTTGAAAATAACACAATCTTCATCTGAGTCCTTTTTGAGTTTTGTGGAAAGGTTGAGAAAAGCTGTTGAATTGCAAGTTCAGAACGAAAGAGCCAGGATGGAAATCCTCACCGAGATTGCTAAAGAAAATGCCAATGACAAGTGTAAAGCTGCCATCCTGAGCCTGCCTCTCGAGCCAACACCAACACTACAAGCAATGTTAGAAGTGTGTGAGAGGAAAGTTACCATCACTCTTGCTGACCAGGACGAGAGACCAAAACCACAGAGAAAGATTCAGCTGTGGACGCCCCTGATCCACTATCCACCAACCAGCTTCAGCACGTCACAATGCCACAAGAGAGAATCTCCAACTCTAATCGACCTTGCCATCTTTGTGGGAAGTTAGGGCATTGGATGCCTGACTGCCCTCTGAAAAAGCAGTTTTTAGATTTTAAATACAATAACCTTGAAGATCAGAATTCCCCAAAAGACAACCTTTCAAAAAACTGAATAAAGAGCGCTCTTTTTCCCAGCGCTATGACAAAAATAGGGTGTGTTCAATTCCAGCACAGGACAGGGCCGAGCCTGAGCGCGGCCGTCAGCACCAGGACCGGAATGCATTTCATACGGCAGCGCACCAGCAATGTCAACACAAACCCACTGGCAAAGGTAAAAAAGTCCTTGCCATGAACATTTTGGGGACAGTAAAATGGTTCAATGTAAAAAACAAATACGGTTTCATAACCCGGAATGATAACAAAGAAGATGTGTTTGTTCATCAGACTGCTATAAAAAAGAATAACCCCAGGAAATATCTCCCCAGTTTAGGAGATGGAGAAATTGTGGAATTTAATATAGTACAAGGAAGAAAAGGCCCCCAAGCAGCCGATGTGACAGGACCTGGTGGAGTTTCAGTACAAGGTAGTAAACATGCTCCAGACTACAAACCTGTAAAATATTATCTACATCATAGAAGTCCTCCACATGTCTACCAAGGAAATAGAACTCAAAACCAACAACCATCAAGCCCCAGGAACAGCCTAAAAGCAAGAAAAGCACAGAACACGGGCAAGCTGCCCTGCATTCAAAAGCCCATGTCAATAATAAAAGAACCTTTCAGTCCGATAAGTCCCACTTCTTCTAATACCCTTCCCCAATTCCTGTGGCCTTCCTACCCCCCTCCCACTTTCCCCTTCTTCTTTCCATTGTCCTATTACCCCTTTTTTATGTTCCCACAAATTCCTACCACCCTCTCCCCTCTCCCATGGTCTCCCTCCACTAATCCCTATCCCCAGAGTTCCTTTAGAATACCAGAGGGAGCATGAAGTTTCCCTAAAGTAACCATCCTTTTCTTAAACTAATGATTTTTATTTGGAGTTTCCAACAGGCACACCACCACCTACACTGCCTTGTGCAGAGTCTATCACAGCCAACCACTTTACCACAGGAGACAAAGAAACAGCCCCTGCTGAAAAAACCTTTTCCTGACTCAGTTTCTTGAAAAACCGTGTCTTTTCAGTGTTTCCCCTTGATCTGAACTCAGCCCCTCTACCATCAGAATGAGCCCCATCCTTCTGCTGCTCATGTTGACAGCCATCCATCCAAGTCAGATGTGGAAGAGTTTGAAGGTCTCTGTTGCCTGAATCTTTGCCTGAATCTGTCATCCAAAGCTGAGGATGTCCACAAAATCATCAGAAAGACGCAACAAATGGTCCAAGACATCAAGCAAGAAACAGCAGACTGGATGGATGGACTTTCCCAAAAATGGGGACTCTCGGGCTGGGTCAGATCCATATTGAAATCTGTATTTTTAGTTTTGTTTGTTTTTCTTGTTATTTTGATCAGCTTCGGGATCATCAAGAGCATCGTGACCAAACTGATATCGAAAGCTATTTTCCCTTTAGAGATCAATCAGGTGACTGTTCCTACCTCTTCTGAGGAAGAGACAGAAACCTCTGCAGAATTTACAAAACAGCCTTGGTTTGCTGATGCTTGATATCACTCCGAGCTGAAACTTAATGTTTAGGTACCTCTCCTTTTTTTATGTAAACGAAAAGAGGGAGATGTTGTAGTGTGTTTTTATATTTTGTAATACTTTGAAGTAGTTTTGTTTTGTATTCCCATATTTTTTCCAAATGGTTTATCCCAGACTGTACCCCCCTCCCTTTACCTGTGTAATTCCTCTCCTGGGATGGGATCATCCCTAAACCCCCACCCTGGCTGTCAATCACTCAGCATCCCATCCCCCCCATCCAGAAGTTTCGGTCCAAGTCGTCGAGTGATTAGCCAGAGACCAGGGGTCAGCCCCCCAAGCCCTGCCCCATACGCTGTTTTATATATCTATCCCCCAGCACCCATCCCTCAGAGATACCTATTGGTTGGTAAAATGTTATCTACTTTTGGTTTCCACCTCCCTTTAAATGTAACCTTGGGACATCCCCCGGCGCTCTTGGCAGGAGGCCCCCTGAGGTGCAGGAGCTCCTTCGGGACTCCTAGAATAAAACCTTGGATTAACCCCTGCTGAGAGTCGGCCCCTTCTCTTCTACCGATGTCTCTGCTGTCTCTGCTGCGGCGAAGGCAACCAGCCTAAGTGCCCTCAGTACCCTCGGGGCACAGAGAGTGATTCCCTGCTGTCGGCCGTGTCGGGGCTGCCCTCCCCGGTGTCTGCCGACTCGGGACTGGCCCAGGGTTCCTGAGAGGCTCGCAGAGAGACTGAGACACGTGCCGGTGCCCGGAGCGCTGTCAGGCAGTGCCGGGATCCCGGCTGTGGTTCTGGTCCCCACAAGTGAGGAATGGCAGCCCCAGGCTCAGAGCCAGTCAGAAAGCCAACCAAGGGAGACCAGAGGGAGGGCACCCTTCCAGTTTCTCTTGGGCATGGCCGCAAATCAACCCCTGCTGCTTCTTCCTCCGCCTGTGTTTGGGCTGTGCTGGTGGCAGAGCCAGCCAGGTTGTGCTCTGTGTTCCAAAGCCTGTTGGGAGCAGGCATGAAAAGCACTGCGTGCACAGCAGAGAGTCCTGGAAGGTGCTGGCAAGAGCATCCTGTGGGGACAGAGCTCTGGGCTCTGGCTGGGAACAGCCTGGTTTTGGTGCTGTGAGCACAGGCAGGAGCTGAAGCAGGGGAAGAGGCAGCGGGCAGCTTGTGTTTGTAGAGGGCCTGGGGCTGCACCTCTGGAACCTGCACCTGGACACACACTTGGGGGAATACGAGCTGGAGCTGGAGCTCCCGTCCTGAAAGGACCTGGAGTCATTCAGCCTTGCCAGCTTTTCTTAAGGGTGTGTTGGTGTTGCCCAGGAAAGCCACACATTTGGGGAAATGCCTTTGGAGGAAAGGGGCTTGCTTCTCAAGGAAAGTGCTTCCCAGGGAGCTCCCAATGAGGCAGGTGTGAGTGTCCCCCTTTGTCTCTCTGTGCTCCTTTCAATCCTTGAGGCCCGTTGCACTTGGCAGAGGAGCAGGGCAAGGGAGAAGGCTGTGAAGAGCAGGTTTGGCATCCGCCTGGACCTGCAGAGACCAAGCCAAGCACCTGCAGCAGGGTGTGTTCCCTCCCTTTGGACAGAGGGTGAGCAGGAGCATCTCTGTCCAGCCATGAGCCCCAAAGCTCTCTGTGAGAGCTGTCAATTAAAAGGCCTTTGCACACACACTTTTCACATCTTTCCTGTCTGCTGTGTTTCAACTCTTGGCAAAATGCATTTTCCTCCTGCTTGGTGGGAGCTGCTGTGGCCCAGGGCCAGCACAGAGCTGGGCTGTGTGGGCCAGGCAGCGTGGAGAGCCTTGGCTGATCCTGGTGTGTCCCTGGCCCCAGAAAAGGCCTCCCAAGGTGTCCTGCTCATTGGCTCTCTCTGTACATCTTGGAGAGAACAAGGTGGGCATTTCTGGCAGCTGGGCATCAGCAGGCCTCAAAATGGGGGCGTGTGGTGGAGTGAGCCCAGCTGAGATCCCCTGAGAGGAGCCCAGTGCTCCTTGCTCCTCTCTGCTGACCCGGGAGCGTTTGTCTGCTTTTGGGATGGCCCTGGGTGTTTCAGGGCTGCTGCGTGGACACGAGACAGCCGCTCCTGTCCCGCTGGGTCCCAGCAGTGCCTGGCAGCAGCCCTTCATCCACGTCAGGATGCTGGCCAAGGGAGGCCCTGGAAGCTGAGCCAGCTGATTTGAAGCTTTTGCAGATACACACAGGGCATGGCCAGCAGTGTTCCCTCAGGATACAGCAGTGCTGAGGCGCCTCCCCAGAGCTGCCTGATGCTGCCCACTCCTTGTGGCACCAGTTGCTTTCCTGTGGGATGTTCTACCTCCCCCAAGAGTGAAGAAGGAGCTGGAGAAAGAGCTGGCCAGGCTGCTCTGGATCCTTTCCCAGCAGCCCTGGCTGAGTGGAGCAGTCCGAGCTGAGCGCAGAGGTGCCCATGGAACAGCCGTGCCCAGGAAGGCTCGCTGGGAAGGGTGATCCAGGAACCACAGGCCTGGCAGCCTGAGCTGCCACCGGGGAAGGCCTTGGAGCAGATCCTCCTGAGTGCCATCCCACGGCACGTGCAGGGAACCAGGGCGTCTGCTGGAGGCTGGGAAAGCTCTGCAGAGGGACGGGCACAGCTGGGGCTCCTGCTGGGCTGTTGAGGGCTTCTCTGTGGGATTTTGGGGGGGGTGGGTGTTGGTGGGGTGTTGGGGAAGGAGTTGTCTGGAAGGTGAGAGGTCTGGGCTGGAATTTGAGTCAGTTTGAAGGCAGCATCTATGCTTTGGCACAGCTTTGGTTATGGAGGGCAGAAAGAATATCTGTGACTATTTCTATTCATGGTCCTGTTTCCCCTGCAGGGAACAAGAGGGGAGAGCTGTACTTTATTGGCCACTTAGATATCTGTACTGGGGTGGATCAGCCCTTTTGCCATCTACTCATTTGCTTGGGTTACTCTTGTAACACTGAATGGTCTTTCATTCCTTGAGAGTTTTTATTCCTTAGGAAAATTAGGAGATTATAATCCCTTCATCAAAATCCATTTGCAAATCAAAGAATGGTCTTCTTTTTGGGTCTTTGTAGTGTTATGTTTTCTAAAGTGTCATTCAGTGGATGATAAGGCAAATGAGTTGCTGCTTCAGCATGGGACACAAACTTGTAGACCAGTCACATTCTCAGGCCATCCCAATAAATTTGGGAAGTTTGCAAATTCTGGAACTACTTGAGCTGAGCAATGGGAAGTACAACTTTCCTGAAGTGAGGATTCCTTAATGCCAGATTCTTCTGTGTCTTCATGGCCAAGATGTTTTTGTGGTGCAGGAAATGACTTCAGTGAGAAAATAATTCCAGCACGGAGTAAGAGCTTCTGACAGAGACCAAGTGTTGCCAGCAGTTGCTGCAGGTGCTGCTGCCATCAGCCTCCAATGCACGTGGGCTTTGGCTCCCTGTGGCATAGAAGCCCCCCGGGGGCACAGGTCTCTGGGGCGGGAGACGGGCACCAGCGCTGCCAGGGCTCGGGGGTGGCAGCTCTGCTTGGGCAGGGACTCTGCCACAGCTGCTGCTGTCAGCGCTGCCCGGGCCCCAGGGCTCAGAGCAGCATTCGTGCCCTGGCCCACACATTCCTTGTCTGTGTCACACCCGTGGGTTTAGGATGGCCACCAGCCGGGAGGTGTCCCAAGGAGGCCGTGCCAGCTTCCCTGGAAGGCCCCGTGCCCTTCCCAGCGCGGCTGCGTCGGCAGCCCTGGGGCTCCTTCTGCTGCCCTGAGCCCGCAGAGCAGGGCAGCGTTTGCTGATGCTCTGAGCCCTTCCTAAAGATCCTGTGGGGCTGCCTTAGACACCTGGGGCAAGGCCTTCCTTCCAGCCTGGGCCACTTTGGCTGGGCTGGGGGCGGCCCCAGGGCAGGCGGCAGTGTGTGCAGGGGCCCTTTGTGACACGGTGCAGCACGGTCACTGTGGCATAGAACGGGTGTCCAAGGGCCCTTTGTGACACGTGGTGACACAGGAGCTGGCGCTGACAAGAGCAGGCCACAGTGGTCAGAGCACGCGACGGGACAGGATGGGACAGAGCGGTGCCGTGAGGAGCCCCTGCACAGCGCCCCTGTTCCTGTCTCACCCGGAGCCTTTCCGAGGCATTAATCCTGCAGGTGACCCCGAGGCCAGACCACAGGACTTGCTGACCTGTGGCCTTCCCGAGGCTTCTCTTCTGCAGGTGCCCTCGAGGGCAGAGTGTGGGACTTGGTGCCCCAGAGGCATCTCCCAACCCTGCTGTCAGTGCCCTCGAGGCCAGACCACAATCCTTGACAGGAGTCTCCTGTCCTGGTGGCCGGAGCCCTCAAGACCAGAGTGCAGGACTTGCTGTCCTGAAGCCTCCCTGAGGCTTCTCTCTTGAAGGTGCCTTCCAGGCACCACTGCAGGACTTGCTGACTCAGAGCTTTTCTGAGGCATCTCTCCTGCAAGTAGCCACAAATCCAGTCACTGACATGGAGCAGAGACCCCCGAGAATTCCCAAGCGGGCCTGGGTGAAAGAGGAGGAGGAAGAAGGCCCTGGAGCTTCCCCAGCACAGGAGACCGAAGAGGTGGTGCCGTTTGACCTGCTGCAGGAAGGTGAGTGGCAGAGCCGGGCCACAGGGTTGGTGCCTGCAGCCAGCTTGGCGCCATTGCATCCCATCCCATCCCATCCCATCCCATCCCATCCCATCCCATCCCATCCCATCCCATCCCATCCCATCTCCTGGGGATGTTCCCGTGGACAGAATGGAACAGGGATGAAGAAGACATGGAGCAGAGACCCCCAAGAGTGCCCAAGCTGGCCTGGGTGGAGGACGAGGAAGGCCCTGCAGCTGCCCCAGCACAGGAGACTGAAGAGGTGGTGCCGTTCCAGCCACCGCAGGAGGGTGAGTGGCAGAGCTGGGCCACAGGGTTGGTGCCTGCAGCAAGCTTGGTGCCATTGCATCCCATGCCATGCCATGCCATGCCATGCCATGCCATGCCATGCCATGCCATGCCATGCCATGCCATGCCGTACGATCCCCTGGGCCATGCCCATGGACAGGATGGAAGACGGGCCGGGCAGACACCCCGCAGTGGCTGCGCTCCATCCCCTGGGCCATCCCAGGGCTCTCCCTGCCTGGGCAGCGCAGGGCTGGCCTGTGTTCCCCGGCCTCTCCCACAGCCCCTCAGCTCTGGCTGCGCTCGCTCTTTGCCAGATGCAGCCCTGGAGTGCACACAAGAGCAGGAATCCAGCCGTGGCTGCTTCCGCAGAGCAGCGCAGGTACCTGTAGCCACCCCCACCTGGGCTGGGCCTACTGTCACTGCTCAGCCCAGCACCGTGTGTGCAGCACTCCATGCAACATCCCCGGCTTCCTGCCCTTCTCCTACAGTTCATCTGCAAATTCATGAGGAGAATGCAGGAGGAAGAGACCATGGCCATGGGCACTGGGCTCAGACCATACTCGCCCATCTTCAAAACCAAGCCCAGCGCTGCCCTCCTGTGTATGCTTGTAGAGGAAGGGTTTTACTATCCAAACCAAGTAAGCAGCCTGTGGGCAGGGTTTGATCCTGCCAGGAATTGCTTGGCCTACCAAGCCACGCATGCTGGTTGCTGTGAGCCTTTGAGGCCACATGGCAGTGCGCTGGGAAGGGAAGCACTTCTCTGGGCAAGCTGGGAATGTTACTCCCCCTGGCAGCTTTCCAAGTCTCCCTGTGCCTTCTCCAGGTGCCTGCCATGGTGAGGTTCATCCACCAGTGGCTCGTGGCCAATGATTGTGCTGAACCCAGGCTGGATGAGGCCCTGCTGGATCTGACGGAAGCACAGCCAGATGACGTAGTCATGACGCTGCTACGTGTGGCCCCGTCCTGTGACAGGTATGGGGCCCACCTGCCCAGAGGGCTCAGGCCTCCCCAGCCCATCAGCCTGTACAGCCTGCCGCAGGTGTCTGAGCAACAGAGACTTCCAGGGCCCTCTGGCTGCTGCCTTTCCCAGCCCTGGCAGGTCAGCCCCTGAGCCTGCTGCCATGCTCCCTCCCTGCCCCTCAGGGCTCTGTCCCCACAGGCCTGGGCTGCCTGGCTGCTGCTGGCCAGGGCCAGTGGGCAGAGGCAGAGCTGGCAGCCAGCTCAGCTCCCCACGGTGCTGTGGCTGAGACCCCCCTGAGACAGAGCTCTGACCCCCCAGAGTTGCCATGGCCATGTGGAAGACCATCATGGGCTCTGCCAGGACTGCCGAGCTGGCACAGCTGATCCTCCTGGATGTGCTGGGGAGCTGGCCAGAGCACAGCACGTGCACCTCCGATGGGGACCAAACGGGTGTCTTTAACCTGGCTGTGAGTTTCTGCAAGTGGCCTTTGCTGGCCCCAAGGCCGCCTCTCCAGCAGCTCTCCATCCTCCTTCCCCCACTGCATCTGCCTGCCTCAGACGCTGGCCTGAAACCTGGCCCAGGGGCAGCTTCAGGCCCAGCAGGCCCCGTGCTCCCCCTGCCAAGGTCTCTGCGGGCCTCTCCCTGCCACGCTCGGGCCCTGCCACACGGACGCCTGGGCACTGAGCGCTGTCTCGGGGGCCTTTGTCCCTTGCAGGCAACCGTGGTGATGTGGAAGATCCTGCAGGTGCCCTGTCTGCCACGGATATTGAAGGTGTATTTCCCCTGCCTATTTGTGCAACTGCTCTTCCAAGTGTTCTCCAGCACAGAAGAGATGCCAGAGGAGGTCGATGCCTTCTGGAAGCGATGCCAGCAAGAGCACGGCCTTGCCACCAGCCCCAACAGGTGCTCCATCCCACTCCTCCTGTCCCTGCCACGTGGCCTGCCAAGGAGCCAGTGCTGCCAGCATGACCTGGCCTTTGCTGTGCACACAGGTTTGCAGTGCGCACCCTGAAGTCCCTGCTCTGCCTTCTCTGCTGTGAGGATGTGGTGGTAGCAATGGAACACAGGTGTGGCTGGGACACGCTGCTCTCTCTTGACACCCACCATTTTGCCGTGGCTCTGCTGGCCAGGTGAGAGCCCCTTCTCCCCACGACCTCTGACACTTATGCTCTGTGCCCGGGGTGTCCTGCAAAGTTTCCTTGTTCATGGGCCAGAGGGCCTTGTCACTGCGGGACAGCCAAGCAGACTGGAAAAGGCTGGGAGAGGAGGGTGCCCATGAGAAAGCAACTCCCGAGTGGCCCAGGTCCCCTTGCTGGAAGGGTGGTGGGGAAAGATGAGAACTCTGAGAGTCACTCCTGGGAGAGATTTGCCCCACTGGCTCAGGGTCTTGTTTCCTTTTTCCTCTTTTTAGAGAAATTTCCCATTCAGCCCTACACTTTTGTTCCGGGATTGCATTCTACCTGCTCGCCATGCTGGGCCAAGAGATGCCATCCTGGGATTTCCCTGCCCTGGCATTCCTTGTGGAGGTGAGCCTCAAGGCCAGTGCTGCCTCCCAGCTCTCTGCCCTCTCGTAGGCACAGCTGCCAGAACGGTGCCCGTGCCCTGTGCTGCTGCCTGGGCCCAGCCCTGTGCGGTTCCGGGCTCCTGCCGGCCGGCTCCCTGTCACTGCCCTGTGCCTTTCAGGTCCTCGAGTGCCTGGACTTGAGGGAATGCAGTGACAGTGTTCTGCAGATCATGGCACAGAACCTGCAGAGCAAGCACAGGGCCAGGCGTTACTTGGCACTCAGAGGCCTGGTAGTGCTGGGCAAGAATCCCTTGATGGTGAGAAGGGGGCAGTGGCTGAAGCCGTGCAGGCAGCGTGGGGCCGGACAAGGCAGTCGCTTGGCCTTGCCTGGGCTTGGGGCGCTGGGGCAGCTGCTCCCAGCTCTCCTGCCTCCTGCTTCAGCTGCCCCAGTGCTTTGGGACAGGCCTTTGGCCTCTGGGCCCTGCGGCAGCAGACTGGCCTTTCACAAACTTGTGTTCTGCACAGGCTGAAAAAATGGGGAGCCTGAGCGAATGTCTTGTGGAGCTCCTGCAGGAAAATGATAGCCACATGATCAGGATGACCATTCTTCTACTCTGATATTTGCTCCTGGATATTGGGGGTGCCCCAATAGCCACCCCCATTGCCCTGCAGCTGGCTGAGGCGCTCCTGCCACTCTTTGACCACGTACGGCTCTGTGCCCACAGCCACGGCCGCCGGCTGCTGCCCGGACACTTGGTGCCCTGTGCAGATGCAGGCCTGTGCCCTGGGGGGCCTGAAGCAGCTGATGCTGAGGTCTTTTGCCCTTCCTCTCATACAGGATGATATCCGGGTGCAGCCGAGCTCCATGTGTGCCTTTCAAGAGATGCTGGATTTATTAAGAGAAGATGGAAGAAAGGCCCTGAAGTCCCACGTGCGCCAGAGCCTGGTCCCACTCTATGTCCACTGCCATGATGAGAATCAGATTGTTGCTGAGGTGAGGACCTGTGGCCACCTGCTGTCCCCCTGGCAGGGGACTGGGCTGCCTTCTGCCCTGGCACCTTGCGGGCTGCAGCCTCCTCCAGGCTGGGGCACTGGGATGCTCCTGTGCCCTGGCCTGTGGGGCCAAGACCGCGTCTCTGCTGCTCTCCAGGCCTCCCGGGAAACACTGCATTCTGCAGCCAGATTCCTGAAGAGGCGGAATCTGGAACAAATGCTCCAGGTGGATCAGACATGGAGGTTTGGCGAGTGCATGGTAAGAGAAGCTGAGAACGCCTAGGCTCGGCCTGGAGAAGGCCCCTGAGGGCGGTGCTCAGTGTGCGGGGCCGGGCCGCTGTGCCCCTGCCCGCTGCTGCAGCCAGAGGCCGCGGGGGCTCTTCTCCAGGCTGCCGTGGGCCCGAGCCGGGTGCCCATGGAGCCCCGGCCTGGCGGGGCTGCGGGCCGGCACCGCGGCTCCCCGGGCAGCAGCCGACCCTCTGTCCCATGCCCTCGGTAGCCCTTGGCCAGCGGCTGATGGCCGCGCCTCAGGCCTCTGCGGCCAGGGGAGGCCGGGGCTGGGCGCAGGAAGCGCCCGGACCAGGGGCTGAGCCCGCGCCAACCCTTCCCTCCTGCCGCTCTCTGCAGCTGGCAGAGGACAGGAGCCGAGCGGCCGAGCACCTGCGCCGGGCCCTGCGTTACCTGCAGAGCCCACAGGAGCCCCTGCGAGAAGTGGCCATCAGGTTCATGGGTGAGCCACGAGCCCGCGCTCCCTCCCCGGCCCGGCTCGCTGCAGCTCGGCCCCAGCCCCGCCTGCTGCCCTTGCTCGGCCCTGGCCCCGCCTGCTGCCCCGGCAGCGCCAGCCGGGCCCGGTGCCATGGAGCCCCGCCAGGGCTGGGCATTGCTGCTGCCGCCCTCTGGCAGCCGTGCCCAGGGGCGGCAGCGTGCCCCAAGGGCTGGGCTGAGCCCTGCCAGGCCAGCAGCCCGTATGGCCACAGCGCCGGCAGCACCGCTGGCAGGGAGCTGTGCTGCTGGCGCCGTGACAGGCTCTGTCTTCACAGGCATGGCCGGCCGGCACCTGAGGGGGCAGCAGCAAGAGCTGCAGCTGATCTGCACTGGTGAGTGAGGCCAGCGGGCTGGCAGCAGGGGCTGCCGGGGGGAGAGCTGCAAGCCCTGCCCCGGCTGCGAAGGGCTCTGCTCCTGGGGGTAGAGCACACTGAGATTTCAGGGCCACGTGGGCCATTGCTGGCCAGCAGCTTCGGGCTGATCCCCTTGCTCCCTGCTCCCTCCTGGCCATGGCAAGAGCCGGCTGGGATGGCCCTGGCAGGGGGCTCTCCTCGGCTCCCCGCAGATCCGGCATCTGACCATGGCTCTGTTCCTCTCTCTTGCAGCCCTGGATTGACTGACGGAGGACATGAGCAGTGCCGTGTCAGAGCTGGCACTTGAAACACTGCATGTCCTCTGAGCAACAGCCAGTGAGCGATATTCCATCTTCCAGAGGCTGCACGACCAGCTGCACAGGGCATGGATCACTCGGCCTCGTCTGTCACGGCTCAGCTGGCTGCACTGCTGGAGCTCTGAGGACACTTGATCCGGGAGGCTCTCTTTGCTGGGGCAGCCTGAGCCAGTGGAGATTTTTACTTTTCTTTAAGATTTTTCTTTTCTTCAATTCTATTTTTTACCCTATGTAAATATATACCATGTTATAATATACACACCCTCAGGAGATTTTCTTTGCTGCCCAGGGTCTGTAGGGCATAGGGAAAGTGGAGAAAAGTGTGCTTCTACTTAGCATGCTGCCCATGCATGCAGTGCTGCAGGGAAAATGGCCAGAAGCCCCTTGGCCTGTGGTGGTTCTGCTGAAGCCTTTGTGCTGCCCACAGAGCGGCTGGGCAGGGGCCGGAGCTGCGGGGATCCCTGCCAGAGTGGTGCCTGGAGATGGCCACAAGCCCTGTGCCAGGCAGGAAGCGCCATCCGTGCCCTCCTGCCCGTCTGCTGCTGGCGGCCTTGCCGAGGGCTCCCAGGTGCCTCTGGATGGGGCTGCTCTGGAGCTGCTGTGGGGCTGCGGCACTGCTGCCGGGCAGCTTGGCCGGGCTGGGTCAGGGCCTGAGGGGCTGGGGCGCTGGCAAGCCCTGAGCAATGGGGCTGTCAGAGGCCACAAGCAGCCCCCTGGCAGCCGCCTTCTTCCTGCCAGAGTTGACTTGCAAGACAGATCCCGGGAACTCTGCAGCTAACAGCATCAGTGTTGTTGGAAAGCCAAATGCAGGGAAATGTCAGACCTTTGGTCCTGTCAGCAAAGCTTAGAATTAAACCCAGGATTTGATTTGAGACCTTGGAAAGGGCTTCCAAACTCAGGTGCTAGAAGCCAGAATGCGGATTTCTAGTTTCTAGCAGAGACACGGGGAGGAAAGTTGAAGTGGAGGAATGCTTAGAGTTTTAGAGTTCAAGATCTAGAAAAAATCAAAGTAGTTACAACAGTAAACAAGAAGTTTAGGATGCAGTGCTGTAGGTTTGTTGCATCATGGCATGATTGTCTAAGGAAGCTTCTACTGTAGCATGATGTGGGAAGCCAGGAAATTCCTCGGGCTGCCCTGCAGGACTCGAGACCATGTCAGAGGGCTCAGAGACCTTGGCACAGAGCCCAAGACCCCTGTGCCTTTGATTTAGCCCTTGGAAAAAACAATTCCCAACCTTGTATGAAGAATGACAAGCCACAAAATGAAAGGGAATTTATCACAGAGTGGAAAAATAGATTTTGGGGGTTTTTAGAATGGGGCTTCAGGGGGCAAGTTGGAGGAATCTGGGCATGTCCAGCCTTTCTCCTTCTTCTTCTTGGCCTCCATCTTCTGCTGTGATGTTGGCACTTTTAGATTGGTTACGAGTAGAAGCTCACTGTCTAACATAGATGATAGGTATGGGAAAGTAATTGTAAATATTGTGCAGGTAGTTGTTTTTAGTATAAAAAGATAACACCGCCCCGGGGGAGGCAGAGTGCCTTAGACTGTCTTGCTGAGCAGACCTCGGCAGGACAGGAGAAAGAATTTTATAGATAAGATACAATCAACAACCTTGAGACCGAGAAATGAAGAGCTCTTACTCCTTCTTCGACCACCGGGCTGGGAAAAGAGACTTTCTAACTTATCTCGGGCTCACTCTGACCAGCTAGAGACCCCGAGAGCATGAGTCCCTAAGAGGAAATATTGAAGGATTGGCTCCAAAACATAAATATCCTTGTTGGCCGTGTCTTCTTGGCCAAGAAATCCTTCAAAGCTCTTGGAACTACAAGTCTTGTGGCCCTGTGAGCCATGCGGTGGAGATGGGAGCCAAACTCACCCTTCCTGTCTATGTAGAAGAGAAGAAAAAGCAATGGCATCATCTAAAAAATTCAGAGGTCTGCTCTTTAGCTCATTCCAAACTCCTTCAACTCGCCCAAAGTGGGATTTAGCTACAAATAGATGACAGGGACTCTTAGTGCTGCCTCTTTGACTCCAGAGCAGCTGCTTTAGTATCTTTCCCATAACCCTGTGTAGTTGTGTACCAGCAAGGTCTCCTTTGAAGAAACTTTCCCAACTGACTTGCATGGAGGTTTGTTTGAAGGGTGTTTGAGGGGAAAGGCTCCCAGCAGAGGTCTGGGCTTTGGCCTAGCTGTGTCCCCTGCTGATTGTGAAGTGTGCCATCAGCTGCAGGGCTTTCTGGGCTAAAAATATCATCAAGTCACTTGGACTTGCTCTTTTTGGCCTCTAAAAGCTGGACCAAATTTTGGGGCAATTTTGGAGACCTCATCTATGGGTGGATGGAGCACCTAGGATTTTCCCAGTTGCTGGGAATGGTTCTCCAGGTCCCTGGACTATCCAGGGCCCTGGTAAGTTCCAGCTCCACACATGCCTTGGCAATCACAAGCAGAGGAACCCAGACCTTTTTTTGCTGCCTGTGTCACTGCACCGGGGCCATGGGATGGGCACACGCAGCCCTTGTGCTGGAGCTGAGCTGCTCTGCCCAGCACTGGTGGCCGCCATCCAAGCTGGTTTTGCTTGTCCTGGTTCCCTGACAGCTGAGACCCTGGGCAGAGCCCTGAGAGCCTGGTCTCACCCCAGGGGAAGGAGCAGGGGCCCCTGGAGAAGCTGTACTGGGTGGGGATGCTGCTGCTGCTGCTGCTGCTGCTGCTGCTGCTGCTGCTGCTGCTGCTGCTGCTGGAGACAGCCAGGATGACATCAAGGATGACAAGCTCTTCCTCAGCCTGGCCACTGGAGGCTGAAGGTGGTGGACTTTGATTCTGGCACCTTCTTCAAAGCCAGGCTCCACAGGGAATTTGCAGATGAGTCCCCAGCGGGGAAATTCTGCCAGATTTGGGCATGGCTCAGCCTGGCTGGGAAGCAAAGGTTCCCCCTTTGCTGGGGCAGATGCAACTCATCCTTCAGTCGCTGCCCAGCTGCTTTTTGGCAGGGCTGTGGGCATGGGCTGGGCTGGGTACGAAATGGGAGTGGGCTCCTGGCCCTGCCAACAGCCCCCAGCACCCACCGTGCCCCGGGCTGGGGCTGGGGCTGGGGCAGCCAGCCCGACACAAACAAAGCCCCATGGTGGGAGCAGAGGTGGGACTCCAGAACCTGTGCAGGGGCTGCTTTGCTGTGCAGGCAAGGAAGGGCTTGGGCTGCTCAGCTGCCCTTGTTTTCTTTGGGATCACCGTGATTTTGGGAGCAGTGCACAGGGGAAGAGAGAAAGTGTGGGCTTCCCTCAGCCATGGCTGGGTTTTTCCCTACCATGTAGGAGTTGGGCCTTCCTCAAGGCCCTGACAGAGATAAGAGTTTTTCCTGTTTTTCTTGCTTTCGCTTTTTGCATCTAATCTCTTTTCAATAATGTGTTGTTTGTTTTTCCAGAGGAAGCGTTCTAGGTGGTCCAGTGTGGATGGAGAAGTGCTTGGGAGCAGCTGTGGTGTTGATGGGCCCTGCCCTTGGAGAAGGCTGAGGACATGGTTTGGGAGCAGCTTTTCTTGCAGCCGTGGCTGGTGTGAGGTGGGTCCCTGTGTGCTTGGCAGGGTGGGATCAGAGCTTTTGGGAGATGGCAGCGAGCACAGGAGCATCCTGCTCTGGGCAGCTGCTGAGGGCTGGATGTGCCGTGGCTGGCTGCAGGCTGGGCACATGTCCTGCCCTCCTCCTCTGCTGCCAAAGGCAGCAGGGATGGGCAGCTCTGGGCACAGCTCTGGGCACAGCCAGCACGGCCTGGGCACCGCAGGCCTTGGCACAAGGGCACAGGAGCCCTCAGCTGACGGGCACTTTCTGCTTTCTCTCCTTGCAGCCGGGCTCTGCGGCTGTTGAGTCTGCTCTGGGCTCTGCCAGGGCTCTGCTGGGCTCAGCCCTGGGCCCAGCTGGGCTGGCTCTGCCCTCACATTGCTCTGACAGCTCTGCATCAGACGAGCCCGTTGTAAGCACAGCGCCTGAGCTTTCTGCTTTGGCAGCTGAGTGAGACTCTGCTGCAGGCCCAGAGGTTGCAGCTGGGGACACACATCCAATTGGCAAGGACCCAACAGTCCCAGCTGAACGCCTGGATCTGTACAGGCTTTTTTGTCTGTCCCATTCTTCCTTCTTGATTGGCTGGAATGGTGCAGTTGCACTTTCTTCCTCCTCTAGAAGTGCCACGAGTGGGCCAAAGCTGGTGAGTGGGCTGTGCTCCTGAGGCAGTGCAGTCTGGAGCTGGTGGATGGGGAATTGCCCTTCTGCACTGCCAAACCAGAGCAAAAAGCCCTAAGTGGCACTTTGTGTCTTTAAGAAATCCCTGACAGTTTTAAAGGGAATGTGCAACTCATTTCCAGGCTGAGAAGGAAGGGCATCTTCTAAAGGATTTGGGGTTTGACAGAGTTTCCATTCCCAGTCCTGCTTGGAGCTGGCAGGGTACAAAGCAATTTTCCATTGCTTCACCCAAAATTTAACAATGTTGGAAACAAACTCAGAAACTTTTAAAAAAGGGTGCTGAAGTCATCAAGATGGATCCATGGCATCAGCACATTTACAATGTAAATAAATGAGTTCTCTTTTTAAAAAGATCATTTACCTCCTAATGCAAAGAATGTAACTTTGCATTTATGTTTTGTTTTTTTCACTAACATTATGTTATATTTTTTCTCTAACACTTGGATTTTATTCTTATCTTGTACAATTTACCTATTTTTTTCCTTTTTCCTTTTTTTTCCTTTAAATAGAAAACATGTCCTATAAAAGGAATGTCCTTTGCTCCTGGTTCCTGTGTGGAGCAGCTCCCTTCCTGCTGGCTGAGCTGCTCAGGCAGAGCCCGGCAGCTCCTGGCCCTGCAGGGCTGAGGCTTTTCCCCGTTGCTGGGCACAGACTGATGGAGCAGCACTGCTGAACACGGGCACACAGAGGGACCAGGAGCAGCTGCCTTTGGCCACCTGAGGCTCCAAGGCCCAACCTCTGAGCAGCCAGGGCTGGAAGAGACTGGCAGGATCTGATCCCTGACTCTGGGCCAGGGCTGCACAAATGACCCCACAGCAGCAGCAGCAGCAGCAGCAGCAGCAGCAGCAGATGGAGCTGACTTTCAGCACAGCCCCTGCGCCTCTTCCCTCCCGTGTGCAGCGGTGTTACAGCAGCCTGAGGCACCTGGGAGCCCCCAGTGCCAGCAGGGACTTGAGATGGCAGCCCTGGGCTCCTGGAGGCTGTGCAAGGAATGGAGCTGGGCACTCCCTGTCCATGGGGAGCTTGCAGATGGAAAAGGCTGCTGTGCCCAGGCAGCTCCAAGGGCACAGAAAGGAGGCTCTGGAGCACTGGATCTGTGCCAGTGCCACAGTCCTGGGCAGCAGCCAGCCAGCCCTGGGGAACAGAGGGCACAGCATGAGGGACAAAAGCAGGCAAGGGCAGAGACTGGAGAGAGCCAGAGCCAGGAGCTTGAACAGCTGCTCCATTGCACTCTTGGAGAAAGCTCTGGGCTGGTTCCAAGTGCTGAAAGGCGTGAAGGGCAGAGAGGAGGCCACAGCAAACAATGCTCCTGTTTGCACAGCCTCCCCTCTCCGTGTCCCAGAAGGAATTGGATGGAATGTATTCTTCTCTCCAAGTCGTCTCGTTCAGCATGAGCAGCTCAGCACCAGGAGCTGAAGGAGCTGAAGCCTCAGGCCACAGGAGCTGGGCAAAAGGGAACTTTTGGAGCAAAGTAATGCTGCTAAAATAGCCCCAGCTGAATGTAGTGGATAGAATCATGGAATCACAGAATCCTTTCTGTTGGAAAAGCCCTCTGAGCTCACCCAGTGCAGCCGCTCACCCAGCAGTGCCAAGCCCAGCACTAAACCACGTCCCTGGAGTGCCAAGGCCTGGACAGCAGCCCTGAGTGAGGCCTGAACAGCAGGCCCTGAGCCCAAGGTGGCCTCTGGATGAACCTTCCAAGCAAAGGTTATCTTTGTATCTGCTCCCTAATGAAATATGCATGGTCATTAGCACTGTGATAGATGTAGCCACTCATTAGTGAAACATGTATTGACCTTTGTGTATTTAGAAGCCGGACAAGGCCATGAAATCTGACATCTGGCCTTGTTTGGGGCTGAATGGTCAAAGTCACCTTGCTTGGTTCCTCCTGGGGCCCTGGCCAGCCTTTGGGAGGGAGCCAAGAGGAGGATGAAACCAGATGTTGCCACACTAGAAGTGCTGTCAGTTTGTCCATTCAGCACTGTCAGAGCTGGGCCCTCTCTCAGCGGGGTTGGAGCCTCACCTGTGGCTGGAGGCACCTGCAGGAATTGCCAGTGCCCAGGAGTGGCTCTGCAGCCCTTGGCTGTGACAGCTTCCCCAGCTGCTGTGTGGGTCTGGGCGATGGTAAAGGCTGAGGGTAACTGGGGCTGGATCTTTCTCAATCACTGCAGGCAATCTTTGGTGGGGATGTTTGGGTGCATTGCTGAGCTGCTCCTGTTGAGATTCTTTGCTGCTTTGAGCTGCAGGAAATGACACTGATTCCTTCAGTTGGTGTCTGTGTCTTTGGTGCTGACCCTGCCCACTGGTAAAACAAAACTGGCCCAGTCTGGCCAGATCACAACAAAATGTCACTTGTTCAATGTCAATGTGAGGAATCAGTGCCATCAGAAATTCCCAGATGGGAAGCCCTTCCCTGGAGTTCCCTGGCTCTGGAGTGGGCTGAGGTTGGAGGCCCGTGGGAGCAGTCGGGCAGTCGGGTAAAAGAGGCTGCACCCCTGGATGGCTTCAAATGCATCCAAAAATTGCACATGGAAAAGGAAAAGAACTTGTGGATTTGGGCAGACAAAGATGAATTTGTTAAGAGTCCATTGGAAACAGCACCTTCAGAAGGAACAATTATTGGAATGCCCCCACAGAGAGCAAGAGAAGAAGGTTTTAATCCTGAGCTCAGATGCATTTGTGCAAGTGAAATATCAATATAATAAATTACTATATACATATTTGTAGGATAATAGGATCTTAATATATATTTATAGATTTATATATATATATATATATGTCTATATCTATCCAAATCTATATCTATATCAATATTTCTATATCACTATTTACATATAAAATTATAATAATGTGAAGTAGTGCTGACAATACTAATTTGGTAGCTTTGGCTGCTCAGGGATTGTGGTGGTTTGACAGGAAATGTGTTTTTTGAGATGCTGTGTTTTTGGCCAATGGATATTCAGATTTTAATATTGGCATTTAACCTGACCATTGAGACATGGACACGCCTCTGAGAACACGGGGTTAAAAGCAGAGCTCTCCCCTGGGAGGGTCCTCTTGGGTTTCCGGCGGGAAAGAGTTCAGGTCTCTCCCCCGGCCCAGCTGCTGGCTGGGCAGGGGGAGGGGAAAACCATGTGGCCAAGAGAGGTAGGCCTGAGCCCCGGGGTGGAAGGGTGGAAGAGAGAAAGAGAGAGACACCGGGAGCCATCGGGCAGCCCCCCCTGAGAGATACAGAGAGAGAGAGAAAGAGAGCCGCTGCCTGGGACTGTAACCTTGAGACTTGATAAACATGGGCCTGCGCCGGCAGCACGGCTGGGATGGAGAAGAGGGGGGGGTTCAGCCGGCCGCTTGTAGGAGCTTTTAACCCCTTTTTGGAGAATGAGAACTTTACAGATCATTGACCTCTCCTAGAAGATAGAGTGGAAGATGAGGAAGGAAATGGGCCAGTGTGAGCGAGGTCTGGGCGAGTGAGAGATAGTAAAAGAATAGAGAAGAATCCTAGTGGGAAGAGATGATGGAGTGGCTTTTGCTGGACTCTTTTTGTATAGCCATGGACAGAACCATGTTCCTTGTGATACAGAGACTGCATTCTAGGGGGAGGCAATGGCCTCAGGACCAAGAGGGTTCAGTGTTGGTGCCCCTCGGCCCCAGGGGGTAAAAATATGGGGGGGACAGGTGTCCCAAAAGGAGAGATTGTGGGGACAGGTGTCCCAAAGGAGAGACTGTGCCTTTTTTGGATCAGGACAGAGCATCCTTAAAAGACAACCCTAGAAGCAGTTTTGGTCCGTGTTCAGTGGTGAGAGCACTGGACATGGAAAGGAAGAAGTCACGACGGCAGATGTACTCCGGGCGGTGCCACAAGTGACACAGGAACACACGAGGCTTCGACTGTGTTTCCAGGGGAAGCCCATGGTACAAGAAGGACTCCTCTCCTCTTGATGAACTGAGGATTGATTGTCTAAAAGGTGGTGCTGGACTGAGAGTTGGTGATTTGAGGAACAAATGTATTGGGTTGGAAATTTGGTGGGGGAGGAGGAAATGCATTTGTAAAGTTTTCATTTTCCCTGTGTGTGTGTTCCTTTTTATCTGTAGTTGTAGAGTAGTTAATAAAGTTCTGGTTCTTTTCTTCCCTAAGTAGGAGCCTGCTTTGCTTATTCCTGGTCACATCTCACAGCAGAAGCCAGGGAGAAGGTATCTTCATGGGGGCACTGGCATTGTGCCAGTGTCAAACCATGACATTTTTGGTTTCCCTGACCGGGAATCGAATTTTGGGGGAGTGATAAGATAAAGTTGTGAGTAAAGCTGTGAGATGGGACCAAAGAAGAATAAGAACAAAGCATGTATTGAGTTAAAATCTGGAGATGAAGGTTTTCTTGTTTTGTAGAAGTGTTGAAGTGTTTTGTAATTTTGTTAATAATTTTAGAAAGTGTGTTCTCAGAGGCGAAGGGTGGAATGTGGTGGTTTGACAGGAAATGTGTTTTTTGAGATGCTGTGTTTTTGGCCAATGGATATTCAGATTTTAATATTGGCATTTAACCTGACCATTGAGACATGGACACGCCTCTGAGAACACGGGGTTAAAAGCAGAGCTCTCCCCTGGGAGGGTCCTCTTGGGTTTCCGGCGGGAAAGAGTTCAGGTCTCTCCCCCGGCCCAGCTGCTGGCTGGGCAGGGGGAGGGGAAAACCATGTGGCCAAGAGAGGTAGGCCTGAGCCCCGGGGTGGAAGGGTGGAAGAGAGAAAGAGAGAGACACCGGGAGCCATCGGGCAGCCCCCCCTGAGAGATACAGAGAGAGAGAGAAAGAGAGCCGCTGCCTGGGACTGTAACCTTGAGACTTGATAAACATGGGCCTGCGCCGGCAGCACGGCTGGGATGGAGAAGAGGGGGGGGTTCAGCCGGCCGCTTGTAGGAGCTTTTAACCCCTTTTTGGAGAATGAGAACTTTACAGATCATTGACCTCTCCTAGAAGATAGAGTGGAAGATGAGGAAGGAAATGGGCCAGTGTGAGCGAGGTCTGGGCGAGTGAGAGATAGTAAAAGAATAGAGAAGAATCCTAGTGGGAAGAGATGATGGAGTGGCTTTTGCTGGACTCTTTTTGTATAGCCATGGACAGAACCATGTTCCTTGTGATACAGAGACTGCATTCTAGGGGGAGGCAATGGCCTCAGGACCAAGAGGGTTCAGTGTTGGTGCCCCTCGGCCCCAGGGGGTAAAAATATGGGGGGGACAGGTGTCCCAAAAGGAGAGATTGTGGGGACAGGTGTCCCAAAGGAGAGACTGTGCCTTTTTTGGATCAGGACAGAGCATCCTTAAAAGACAACCCTAGAAGCAGTTTTGGTCCGTGTTCAGTGGTGAGAGCACTGGACATGGAAAGGAAGAAGTCACGACGGCAGATGTACTCCGGGCGGTGCCACAAGTGACACAGGAACACACGAGGCTTCGACTGTGTTTCCAGGGGAAGCCCATGGTACAAGAAGGACTCCTCTCCTCTTGATGAACTGAGGATTGATTGTCTAAAAGGTGGTGCTGGACTGAGAGTTGGTGATTTGAGGAACAAATGTATTGGGTTGGAAATTTGGTGGGGGAGGAGGAAATGCATTTGTAAAGTTTTCATTTTCCCTGTGTGTGTGTTCCTTTTTATCTGTAGTTGTAGAGTAGTTAATAAAGTTCTGGTTCTTTTCTTCCCTAAGTAGGAGCCTGCTTTGCTTATTCCTGGTCACATCTCACAGCAGAAGCCAGGGAGAAGGTATCTTCATGGGGGCACTGGCATTGTGCCAGTGTCAAACCATGACATTTTTGGTTTCCCTGACCGGGAATCGAATTTTGGGGGAGTGATAAGATAAAGTTGTGAGTAAAGCTGTGAGATGGGACCAAAGAAGAATAAGAACAAAGCATGTATTGAGTTAAAATCTGGAGATGAAGGTTTTCTTGTTTTGTAGAAGTGTTGAAGTGTTTTGTAATTTTGTTAATAATTTTAGAAAGTGTGTTCTCAGAGGCGAAGGGTGGAATGTGGTGGTTTGACAGGAAATGTGTTTTTTGAGATGCTGTGTTTTTGGCCAATGGATATTCAGATTTTAATATTGGCATTTAACCTGACCATTGAGACATGGACACGCCTCTGAGAACACGGGGTTAAAAGCAGAGCTCTCCCCTGGGAGGGTCCTCTTGGGTTTCCGGCGGGAAAGAGTTCAGGTCTCTCCCCCGGCCCAGCTGCTGGCTGGGCAGGGGGAGGGGAAAACCATGTGGCCAAGAGAGGTAGGCCTGAGCCCCGGGGTGGAAGGGTGGAAGAGAGAAAGAGAGAGACACCGGGAGCCATCGGGCAGCCCCCCCTGAGAGATACAGAGAGAGAGAGAAAGAGAGCCGCTGCCTGGGACTGTAACCTTGAGACTTGATAAACATGGGCCTGCGCCGGCAGCACGGCTGGGATGGAGAAGAGGGGGGGGTTCAGCCGGCCGCTTGTAGGAGCTTTTAACCCCTTTTTGGAGAATGAGAACTTTACAGATCATTGACCTCTCCTAGAAGATAGAGTGGAAGATGAGGAAGGAAATGGGCCAGTGTGAGCGAGGTCTGGGCGAGTGAGAGATAGTAAAAGAATAGAGAAGAATCCTAGTGGGAAGAGATGATGGAGTGGCTTTTGCTGGACTCTTTTTGTATAGCCATGGACAGAACCATGTTCCTTGTGATACAGAGACTGCATTCTAGGGGGAGGCAATGGCCTCAGGACCAAGAGGGTTCAGTGTTGGTGCCCCTCGGCCCCAGGGGGTAAAAATATGGGGGGGACAGGTGTCCCAAAAGGAGAGATTGTGGGGACAGGTGTCCCAAAGGAGAGACTGTGCCTTTTTTGGATCAGGACAGAGCATCCTTAAAAGACAACCCTAGAAGCAGTTTTGGTCCGTGTTCAGTGGTGAGAGCACTGGACATGGAAAGGAAGAAGTCACGACGGCAGATGTACTCCGGGCGGTGCCACAAGTGACACAGGAACACACGAGGCTTCGACTGTGTTTCCAGGGGAAGCCCATGGTACAAGAAGGACTCCTCTCCTCTTGATGAACTGAGGATTGATTGTCTAAAAGGTGGTGCTGGACTGAGAGTTGGTGATTTGAGGAACAAATGTATTGGGTTGGAAATTTGGTGGGGGAGGAGGAAATGCATTTGTGAAGTTTTCATTTTCCCTGTGAGTGTGTTCCTTTTTATCTGTAGTTGTAGAGTAGTTAATAAAGTTCTGGTTCTTTTCTTCCCTAAGTAGGAGCCTGCTTTGCTTATTCCTGGTCACATCTCACAGCAGAAGCCAGGGAGAAGGTATCTTCATGGGGGCACTGGCATTGTGCCAGTGTCAAACCATGACAGGGATGTAACACTAAATACCCTACAGAACAGGACTGGCCAGGACCCTAATGTCAGTGGTCAACTTTGTGAGATTGTATACAGTGAAAAACGGAGGAAGGGAGGAAATTGGCTATTTTTACAGGGTTTGCTGATACTGTGATGCAGAGTGCTTTGTCTGTTCCTGTGAAAAATACAGTGATTAAGCCTGCAGGGTTTTTAATGTACCAGACTATGCACAAGCTGCAAGATTGGTTGAAAGGGTGAAGGGGTTGTTTAAAAAGCAGTTGAAAAAATGAGGAGATGGGAACCTTTGCCCATGGAGAACCCATCTCCCAGATGTGCCCCATGCCCTTAACAATGGCCCACTGGGGAAATGGAAACCCCCTGGCTGTGCACGGCTGCCCCCAATTTGCAAATCCAACCATGGGCAGTGAGACTTGGGCTGCCTGGGAAATTGTTCTGGCTGTGATGGCCCCTGGCAGGGCCAGCCCAGAGGCTTCAGGGCTGGGCCTTCATGCATTGGAATTAATTAGGAGAAATTCAAAGCAAATGAGAGCTATCAATACTGAAACAGGAATTCAGATTCCTCCAGGGCACTTTGGTTTGATAACTTCTCACTCGAACTTGGCCTTGCAAAGTGGTCCTGTCATGGCAGGAGGAATTATTGTTGCAGATATCAAGGAGAAATTAAAGGAATTGTGTTAAACAATAGTGACCAGGATTGGATTAGTCAACCCCATGACAGGGTAGCACAATTATCAATATTGCAATTTTAAGAAGGATTGTGAAGAAAGGAGATCCACCTGCAATCACCACCGTTTGTGGAGATAAAGGGTTTGGATCCAGCATCCCTAATAATGGAGCCAGAGTGTGGGTCCAGAGGCCAAAAGGCCCTCCCGAGGCAGCTGAAGGAGCAGCTCCTGGGAAAGACAACTCTGAGTCCTGAAACCTGGGCAGGAACAATGGGAATGTGTCCCTGCAGCCAAGCGTTCTGTGTGAGAACAAGTAGATCTGACAGGATATTGTTTTACACATCCTGCCAGACCAAATCTCCCTGTTTGCCCCAAAGGCCCCTTTGGGAAATGCTCTGATCCACGGGGCTCCATGTGAAGGCTGCTGTGACACTGAGGGACTTGCACAGGAATTGCATCCAGGGGCCTGGGTGCCCCTCAGGGACTGGGACCCGGCCCCTTCCAGCCAGAGGGGAAAGGGCCCCCCCAGGCCTTGTTAGCCACAGACAGCATGGTAAAGCTGAACAGCAAAGGGCCTGGGGGCATTATTCTGGAATTAACATGGTGCCAGCTGCATGGACAACAGAATTCTTGTTCCTAACTCGGATGAGATTGAGAAAAATGGATGAAGAACGGTGTCACTAAAGTACTGCTGGTGTCTGTAAGTTGTACCTTGATAGTCAGCCAGAATCTTTGTCTGCCACAAACACCTCTAGTGTTTGACCAAGGGGTTAGTCATCAAAATGTAATGATGAGTTCTGATGGATTGCTGAGCTTCTTTTGTAATCCTTTGTTAATGATGATGTGCTTTGCTGAGCTTATCCTTTTGTAATTCTTTGCAGCTGTGCATGATATAAATGACACAATTCCTTAAGTTGGTGTCTGTGTCTTTGGTAGTGACCCTGCCCACTGGTGAAACCGGGCCCCCTCTTGCCTAAGTGTTACCTGGGAAGGCAAAAACCCTCCCTCCAAAATTCCCCCCTTTCTCCTTGTTCCCCCCCTTCATACCCTGAGCATGATGTGCTCTGGTCTGGGCTGTGCCCGGGGTCAGTTGGGGTCACCTGTCCTGGCTGTGTCCCCTGCCAAGCTCCCCCGCAGCCCCAGCCCCTCCCCAGCGTGGCTGGACGAGGGGCAGGACAGGCCTTGGCTGTGCTGCAGCTCAGCAAGAACAAAACCATCTCTGCGTGCTCAGCCCTGTGCTCAGCACCCGGCCCAGCAATGTCTCAGTGCCAGGGGCTGTGCCCTCAGTGCCTGCCAGGGCTTTCCATGGCAACTGCCAGGACAGGTGACCCAGGAGTCCCCCCCAGTGCCGGTTGCCATGGAAACAGTGCCCAGCCCTGCCCCTTTCTGTCTGGCTGACCTGGCCTTTGGCCCTGGCAGTGCCCTTGGCTGCTGCTTCCTGGTGCCCGAGCGGCCAGTGCGGCACAGGGCAGGTGGCCATGGCACAGCCCCCAGCAAGGGATCCCCTCTGGCCCTGGGCACTGACACAAGCCCTGAGCAAGGTCCGGCTCCGGGCATTGGTTGCCTTGGCACCAATCTAAGGAACGGGTCCCTGTGGCCGTTGCCATGGCACCTGGTGGCACCAACGAGTGTCACTGCAATTGTACCTGGAACAGCCCTGGCACCGCTTTGTCCTCAGGGTTGCCATGGCAGCCCAGGGCAGCAACAGCTCTGCAGGCAAGGGGCCATGGAACCTGGCTGCAGAAATGGCTCCTTGGGCTGCTTTCCAAGGAAACCTGAACTGATGGGGGTTCCCATGGCACCCAAAGCCAGCAGTGGGGTCAGTGCAGTGTCCATGGCAACAGTCCCTTGCAATGGCTCAGTGCAGGTTGGGATGATGATCCACCCTCACAGCTGGCCCAGGGCAGGTCTGGAGTGGTCTCGGTGGCACCTTGGGCTTGGCACACACTTGAGGAGGATGTCTGTTTTCAATGGGGAAACTCAAAGAGTTTTAGATTGCTTGAAAAACTAAAAGATGAAAAGCTGCTCTTTGGCTTTGTGCAGCCAATTCTCTGAGCAAAGCAGGTCCCAGGTGAGTGAGGAGAGACAGGATGGGGTTGGGGAATGTGGAGCAAGGTTGTCCACACTGGGTCAGACCTCAAGGCACAGCTTCTCTGACTTAGCCAGACCTCCTTAGGAGAGTCCCTGGATCAATATCAATCACAGAATGCTGCAATCACATCCTGTGTAATAAGAACAGCAATAGAGACACCCTTTAAAATAGGAATGCATATTTCTTAGAAGCTCTTTGAAATATTTCTCCATAACTGTAAAAGGAAATCATCCTGATGAACTGCACGAGAGCAGAGGGAAATCAAGGCAGAGCCATGGTTTGTCAGGACTTGCTTGATCCTAATGAGCCCCGTGGTGCATTTGGAGCTGAGTCTGGAACCTCAGGGCCTGAGAGGGGATTGCACAAACCTTTCCAGGAGTCAAAGTCAGTGGAAAAACTCAAAGTGTCTTGAGGCATGAATGGGTCCCATTGAGGTCCATCCCTAACAGAGGCTCCTAATGGACTCCTTGGAGGAGAGAATTGGAGGCCAGGATGGCATGAAATCCTTTCAGAGACTCAGTGTAGAAAGGAAAATCCAAACTACCTTAAAAACCTTGAGTATCTCAAGGCATTAATGAGCCCCACTGAGTGTCAGTACAAAGCTCTCCAGGAACTCGTTAAAGCAGATAATTGGGGCCATGATTGCACAAACCTCTCACAGAGTCTGTATCAAAAATGAAACACCAAGTACCTGCAAATAACTGAAGTACCCTGAAGTATTAATGAGCCCCACTGAGTGTTGTTACTGACAAAGCCTCTCCAGGGACTAATTACAGCAGATAATTGGAGGCCATGATTGCACAAACCTCTCAGAGACTCCAAGGCAAAAGCCAAGCCCAAAGTCCTTTGAAAAACCTGCAGTCCCTGCAGGGAGCATGAAGGAGCCCCCAGGGCCATTGCTGAGCAAGGCTCCCCAGGGACTCCTTGCAGCAGATCCTTGAGGCCACTGGGATGTGGGCTAGGGGGGGATGCTGAGGGCAGCACAAGGGGCTGACAGTGCCCAGCCTGGCTGGGGCTGTGCCAGGAGGCCCCAGGGCCTCAGGACAAGGTGTCTCCTCCCAGCCCTTGCTGGCACAGACCCTGCTGTGCCCCAGGGCACCAAGACTTGGCTTCTCTTTGTCCCCACCTGTCATCACTGCCTGCAGTTCTCTGCTCTGCCTGGGGCCTGGGGACACTCGCTCAGTCGTGTCCCTCTCTGGGACCCATTAATAGTCCAAGAAAGTTTGGAGTTGGATACTGCCTTGGAGTTCTGGAGAGGTTTCTTCAGCTGCCTCTCAGGGACTGATGTCCAGGGCCTGAGCACAAAGCCCCAGAGGCTCATTAAAGTCCTTGTGCTGTGTCTGTGCTGCTGAGCTGGGCTGGGCTCCTGGCCCAGAGGCAGCTCCTGGTCACCAAGAAGAGCTTCAAAAGCACATTTCTCTTGATGAGCAGCTCTTGTGCCAGCCCAGCAGGGCTGGGGCACTGCCTGCAGCCAGCCCGGGCACAGCACAGAGGCACAGAGAGCTTCAATCAGTCAGGGCTGGGAAGGGGCTGAGAAGTGCCTGGGGCACAATCACTGCCAGCCCTTGGCACAGGAACCTCTGGCTGCAGGACAATGCAGCTGCAGCTCCTGGAGCCATCTCCTGCAGCTGGAACATGCCAATGCCTGCAGAGCCTGTGAGTACATTCTCTGATTGTCTCTTGTGCAGAGCAGCCAGGGGTGCGCAGGGCTGTTCTGCAGAGCAGGGTCCTGCAGCCCAGGGCGCTGTGCTGGGGCAGGGACTCTGCTGCCTGCCAGGGACAGCTCTCAGCCAGACCTGGCAGCTGCTCCCAGTGCTGGGCAGAAGCTCTGGGGGGAAGGAGCCGCCCTGAGCAGGGCAGGGTCTGCTGCTGAGAGGGGCTGGGTGGGGCAGGGCTGCTCCCAGCTCCAGACCAGCCTGGGCACAGCTCCAGAGGGCACTTCCCAAAGAAGGTAAGCCTGGGATTGCTGTAAAGATCAGGAGCTTTCCTGAGAATGTTTTCCATTTCCTGCTTGGAGAAGGATGGGAACATTGGGGTGATGACAAAAAGATTTTTTTTATTTTATACAATTTTCATATATTTGTAGCTCTACAAATTACTATTACATAGTTATAAATCTATATTCCTTTTTTAGGTCTATTAAACTCTTAATGAACTCTATTACTATTATATACATCTATAACTATAATCCTTTATTAACTTTATTATTTTCCCTAACCTTTTTCTTTGATTTTAGAAAAATAAGGTGACTGTCTAAATGCATTCCTGAAATATATATAGTATACAATACATATAGTATCCTGTATAGTCTTATTATCAGGAAGAGGACCTACAAGAAGAACATTTTGATTTTTTACCAGAATGTGAGCAGTCATAACAAAAAGTGAAGGCAAAGAAGCCCTTGGACCTACTCCAATGGATTGAGCCAGGGGTGTGTAACTGGGGTAAGTGAATCTCCTATTGGATGTTCCTGTTAAAGATCCTAATTAATCAACCTTAATAAATTTTTGAAATCAGGTCCCAGGTGTGCCCCATCCCCACTGGGACACCTGGAAGCTTCCAATTTATGTCTGGTTTTTACTTTACTGTTCTAACACTGTTGCAAGGGAATTTTTTTCTCTTTTGATTATAAAAAACAAGGGGATGAGAGAAGCAGAACAGGAATTATAATCCAAGAATCCCAGGACATTCTGAGTTGAAAGGGACACACAGGATCATCAAAGGAATGTTTGATCTTTTACAGGGACTGCAGAACTGTAAATTAAGTTGATCAGTGTCTCTGCTGGGAGCCTCCCAAAGGGCCCTCAGCCACTCCTCAGCCCGGCACAGCAGCAGCATCACCTTTGCAGGGCCCAGCAGGGCTCTCCTGAGCTGCCCTTGCCCAGCTGCACACAGAGCCTGCCCCAGCCAGGGCCCTGCACACAGGCAGGTTTCTGTAGGGCCCCAGCCAGGGCACACAGGCTGGGATGGGCTCTGTGAGCGCTGGCAGGGACAAGGCTCCTCTCAGGAGGGAATGTCCCGGCCCAGGGAGATGCTCAGGGAAGCAGAGGGGGCTGGAGAGAGCAGGGCTGGGGCAGGAGGGCACTGTTGGTGTGTGGGAGGTGCCGGGCACAGCTGGGCACGGGAACACTGTCCTGAGTGCCCGGCTGTCTCTGCCCTGCCCTCTCAGGCACAGCACCACAACATCTGCTCTTGGTTCTGCACTGCCCTGACATTGGCACTGTTATCTGCTGCTCTCAGGGAGGCTCTGGCATCTGCAGCAGCTGAGTCAGGCACTGCCCTTGGCATTCCTGCCAGGCAGGGATGTCCATGGGAATGGGGTGTCCAAGCTTCCCTGGCACCTGTGGGGCTGTGGGCAAAGCAGTCCATGGGAAAGGGGAATGAGCTGAGCCCCCTCCCTGAGATCCCATCATGGGCACAGCCAGGAATCTCCTTGATGTGCCCTGCCAGGCTCTGAGCTGCCCTCCTGGGTGCAAATCTGTGCCAGAGCCTCTGGGAGTTCCTGAATGTCCCACGGGCAAGGGCAGAGCTGCCACAGCTGAGGAAATGCTGCTGGGTTTGCCCAGGGAGCTGTGAGTGTCCTTGGCACAAGGGGGTGCTGAGACCTTGCCCAGAGACCTTGAGAGAGGGAGAGACATTCAGGGATCCCTCTGCTCTGGGCAGGGTCTGGTTTATCCCAGGGTGACCCAGGAGTGTGATTGTGCTCTGATTGCAGCCAAAGGTTTTCCCACCGCAGGTAGAAGGGTGAGTGTGTCCCAGCTGTAGGCATTGTCTACAGGGAATGGCCCAGGTTTGGCTCCAAGCAGCCTCTCCTGACTTGTCACTGTCCTTTCTCCATGAACAGGTGCCCATGTGCAGCCCCAGCAAATGTCCAACAGCAGCTCCATCAGGCACTTCCTCCTGCTGGCATTGGCAAACACGCGGTTACTGCAGCTCCTGCACTTCTGCCTCTTGCTGGGCATCTCCCTGGCTGCCCTCCTGGGCAACGGCCTCATCATCAGCGCCGTAGCCTGCGGCCACCACCTGCACACGCCCATGTTCTTCTTCCTGCTCAACCTGGCCCTCGCTGACCTGGGCTCCATCTGCACCACTGTCCCCAAAGCCATGCACAATTCCCTCTGGCACACCAGCAACATCTCCTACACTGGATGTGCTGCACAGCTCTTTTTCTTATTGTTCTTCATCTCAGCAGAGTATTTCCTCCTGACCATCATGTGCTACGACCGCTACGTGTCCATCTGCAAACCCCTGCACTACGGGACCCTCCTGGGCAGCAGAGCTTGTGCCCACATGGCAGCAGCTGCCTGGGCCAGTGCCTTTCTCAATGCTCTCATGCACACGGCCAATACATTTTCCCTGCCCCTGTGCCATGGTAATGCCCTGGGCCAGTTCTTCTGTGAAATCCCACAGATCCTCAAGCTCTCCTGCTCACACTCCAACCTCAGGGAACTTGGACTTATTGTAGTTATTTCCTGTTTAGGATTTGGTTGTTTTGTGTTCATTGTTTTCTCCTATGTGCTGATCTTCAGGGCTGTGCAGAGGATCCCCTCTGAGCAGGGACGGCACAAAGCCTTTTCCACCTGCCTCCCTCACCTGGCTGTGGTCTCTCTGTTTGTCAGCACTGGTGCATTTTCCTACCTTAAGCCCCCCTCCATGTCCTCCCCATCTCTGGATCTGGCCCTGTGAGTTCTGTACTCAGTGGTGCCTCCAGCCCTGAACCCCCTCATCTACAGCCTGAGGAACCAGGAGCTCAAGGCCGCTGTGGGGAGACTGATGAGTGGATTCTTTCAGAATTGTTAAACTTCTGGCCAATTTCTCCAAATTAATTATAATAAAAGTTATATATGATGCTTCGTGTTGATTTGGATTTGGGGTGTTTTTTCCATTGTTTTAATTTTTCATATTATCTACAAACAAATATCAGTGTTTGTGCCATTTCTCATTTTGTTTCTCTCCACCTTCCCTGTGGCCACAGACTGTGTCAGTGGGGAGTTGTGCTCTCAGTGGCTTTAGAGGAACTAAAGGATGTTCCAGCAGAGTTTTCTGCAGAGATGCCCTTTTGTTGCCTTCTCTGGAGCTGCAGCAGCAATGTCTGTGTGCAGAGCTGGGGCAGATCAGTGCTGGCCCAGCAGCTGTGCCCAGCAGCAGCAGCAGCACTTGGTGTTGCCAGTGCTGCCGTGGCCCTGCCCCGCTGGCCTGGTAGCCCTGGTGTTGCTGCAGGGCCTGAGTGCTCTCGGGGCCGGGCACAGCCCTGGGGGTGGCAGTGCCGGGGCTGCAGCAGGGACAGGCCATGGGCACTGCTGGGGCAGCGCTGACACCTCAGGCCAGGCCCTGGGGGCTCCAGGCTCCTTGCCCAGGCTCTCTCAAGAACACGGCCAGGCCAATGCTCAGCACAGAAACCCCCATGAGCAGCCCCAGGATGTGGGCATGGGGAGAGGAACCTGAGGGAGCACAAATGCCTGGGGCCAGCAAGGGATGGGGGACACCAGGGAAACCACTCAGCTTTGTCCTGACCTCTGCAGTCAGCCAGAAATTTGTTCCCATGAGCTGGGAGTTTCCTGTCCCTCTGCAGACGCTGTTGCTCAGAGCCAGGGCTGCCTGGCAGCCACCCCCAAACTGCCCTGAGCATTTCCTTGGCTTCACCTTTGCTTTCTTTACTCTTCTGGTACAAATTTCTACCTATTGCCTACTCCTGTTCCCTCCCCTGCAAACAGCCCATCCCTGTTTGCCCTTTCCTCTCTGGCCCCACTCCCCATTGCAGTTCCTGACTTGGCACCATAAAAATGTCCCCCAGCCTTCTTGGCCACCTGGGCACACTGCTGCCTCATGTCCAGCCTGCTGTCCACCAGTCCCTGCAGGTCCCTTTCTGCCTGGCTGCTCTCCAGCCACTCTGTCCCCAGCCTGTAGTGCTGCAGGGGTTGCTGTGGCCAAAGTGCAGGACCTGGCACTGGGACTTCTTATCCTCACCTTGTTGGATTTGGGCCCTGGATCCAGCCTGTCCATGGCCCTGTGCAGAGCCCTCCTACCCTCTAGCAGATCAACACTCCCAGACAACTTGGTGTCACCAGGGTTCCATGAGACCCCAGAGTGTCCCAATGGTCTCCATGATCCATGAGGCCTCCCAGTGTCACAATGTCCCTTTGGTTCCATGGGATCCCTTGGTGTCACCAAGTCCCTTGGATCCTTGGGCGCTTCAGTGTCATCATGGCACTTGGTCCCCCAAGGCCCTGCAGTGTCACAATGGATCCTTGGTTCCATGAGGTCTGGCAGTGCAGCAATGCTCTCCTTGGTTTCACAGTGTCACAATGGCCTCTTCGTCCCAAGGGCCACCACTGTGTCAAACATGTTTCCTTCATTCCATGAGTCCCTGAGGAGCAGCCCTGGCCCCTTGGTTCCATGGGGCCCTGCAGTGTCACAATGGTCCCATCATGACACCAGGTCCTGCTCTGTCACAATGCTCTGCATGGTTCCACAAGGCCCTGCAGGGTCACAGTGGCCTCTTGGTTCCAGGAGGCCTCAGAGTGCCACAATGAATTCCTTGGTGCTGCAGTGTCACAATGGAGCCCTGGTGACACAAGTTCCTGCAGTGTCACCCGGGATCCTTGGTTCCATTGGACACCACAGTGTCACAATTGTTCCCTCAGTTCCCAGAGTCGTTGCAATGGAGCAATGGCCCCTTGATTCCATTGTCCCCAAACTCTCCCAAGGGTCTCCTTGGTTCTGCAGTGGCACAATGGACCCTTGGTTCCACAAAGCCCTGCAGGGTCACAGTGGCCTCAGTGGTGCCACCAGGACCCAGACTGTCACCATGGACTGTCGCAGACATCTTTCATGAAAAATCCTTTCTTAGGATTTTTCCTTGTGACAAGCTGCAGTTCAGCAACCAAAGTAAACAATGGTTATCTGCTGCTGTGGAATGCAACAGGTGATTGGTCTCCTGTGGGTGTTTGGATTTTCTTGACCACTCATGGCAGAGCTGGCTCTTGCTCTGTCTGAGACACAGATCTTTGTTATTCATTCTTTTCTATTCTTAGCTTAGCTAGCTGCTGAAGAAACTTTTCCTTTCTATTGCTTTTTAGTATAGTCTTAATGTAACATATATCATAAAATAATAAATCAAGCCTTCTGATCATGGAGTCAACATTCTCGTCTCTTCTTCATCCTGAAAACCCTTGTGACCACAGTCACAATTGGTGACCCCCGACTGAGGAGGACAATCATCACTTGGTGAGACCACCAGAGGAGCATTGCTGCACTGGGTAAACCCTGAATGTGTGGCATTGATGGTTGCTTCACAAGTGACCACAGAAGTGGATTCTAGCCAGGAGCTGAAGAACTGAAGATCCGAATTTGGACAGAGTTCACAGCAAGGCTGACCACAAAGAGAACCTTCTGAAAAGCCTCCAGGAAGATGTTCGGAAAGCTCAGCAGAACCATGCAGATAGCCAGAGAGTCCTGGACACTGTCACAAGGTACTGTTGGTTTTTCCCCTCCTAAAGATGAGGTCATTCATAGTTTGTGGCTGCTCATCTGGAGGACTCCTCCCCTAGAGGATGAGGTTCCATTCTCCCCTTCAGAGGAGAAACTTATTGCCCTCTGGCAAAAATGGGGTGAAGAGGACAGAATTCTCCTGTTGGAGACATATCTCTATGAGTTTTTTCGATGGGCGAAGCTCTTTGGTTTTTTTACGAATGTGCTATATGCCCTCGATGTGTTTGTCTGGGAGTGTATGGGCTCCATTTTCCAATTCTTTTTATACCGGGGGTTCGGATGCCCCTTGATTTATCCAACCTTTTTGAAGCTCTTTCTAGTCTTGAAACGGAGAGCAGCTGTTTTTCCCTGGATTGCTAACTGCAAGGGCAAAGCCCCGTTCCCCCCAATTCCGGGGGAAGACCCTTTGGAGGGGGACGCTCTGCTGCTTTCCAGCCCCCCTGAACCACAGTGGGGGGGCGAAGTTTCACCCGCAGCCGAAGTTTTTTTTACTGCGTCTTCGGAGCATGCTCAGACGGAGCCGTTTGTTCCCCCCTCCCGTTGCTCTCAGGGGGGATGGGAGTGGGCGGCGCTGCCCCGGCCAGCGCCACGGGCACCGCCCCGGCCAGCGCCACGGGCACCGCCCCAACCCGCCCCGCGGGTGCGGGCGGTTCCCCCCGCGGCCCGTCCCGCGGCCGCCCCTCCGGGGGAGCCTGTGGGCGCTCCGGCCGCAGTTCCACCGGCTTCCCTGCCTGCATCTATCTCAGAGACACCGCTTCCCGCGGCTGCGCCGATGTTGCTGGGCAACAGCGATCCACCGCTCCCCCCGGCCGTCCCGCCGCCTTCTGCGACTGCGGTTCCGCGGCCGATGTCAGAGTCCGGCGCAGAAGAAGCTGCCGACCCCGTGCCGCCCCCGCCGCCCCCGCCGCCTCCCCAGGCGGCCCCGCTGCCCGCCCCTGCGGGGACTCCGTTCTCCATGTCTGCGTCAGAGGCTGCCTTGGAGCCGGCGGCAGCAGCAGAGGCGCCTCCTGCATCCAGCGTGACTTCCTCCCCGAGTTTTTCGGGTTGTCCCGGGGCTGCCCCTACGGGGGGAGCTGGGACAGGGGAAGAGGGCGTCAGCCTGTCCTTCCGTGGAGGAGGCATGGCCCGACAGCTGGCTGTGGGCGCAGCGCGGCTGCCTGTTTTCAAGATCAGCATTCTTGGCGGGTTGGGGGTTTTTTGGTCCGGGGTTTCCCCCTGGGGGATGCGAATCTCTCTGCCGCCCCTCGCGCGCCCCAGCGGCGAGGGGGAGGTGGGTCCCGAAAGTTCTGCCCCTGGTCCCCAGCCCAGAGGGGGTGGCGGTGGTGCCGTGAGGCAGATGGGAGGAACACCTGGTGCATTTGCATTGCAGAGGCAGAGGGCACAGCAGGAAGCGAGCATCGCTTGTCTGCTGTGGGGAAAGGACATCCCCAGACCCGAGACGAAGTTTCTCGGGACAGCTTCTGTCTTCCCATTGCCGGCATGCCTCGGTGATTTTGGGGAAAGGAAGCGTTTGGTCACCCCTTCTGCCATTGTACTGGCAGCAGGGTGCGGGTCTGTGCCAATGCAGAGCCTGCCTCGGGGGCTGGGCCTGGGCTGTCTGGCTTGGTTGCTTGGGCCAGGGCCACCTCCCAGCCTCCTGTTGAGTTTGGGGGCTTTGCTTCCCCCTTCTGGTCCTGGGCCACCTTTCAGTGGGCCAGGTCTGGGGTTCCTGATCCTTCCACATGGGCCAGGGCCCCCAAGGGCCTCTCTCTGGCTCCTCTGCTGCTGCTGCTGCTCTTTCCGACAAGACAAACAAACAAACCAAAAAAAAAAAAAAAAAAAAAAAAAAAATTTAAATTGAATAAAAAAGGGTGAAAGAGCTGGCAGCAGCTCAGAGGCATTGAGGAGCCAGGGATTGGCTTCAGCCCAAGTTGTTCAATGAAGGGCTGTGGCAAGACATTTCAGAAATTTTCTAATTTTCTCAAAATTGTTTGAAGACTGTCAATGGACTTTTGATAAATATTGATGGACCTTTCTGTAGCAAGCCTGTTTCAGGACCAAAAGAAACTTTCAGATATGGCAAAGAGGAACATCTTCAAGCCCTGGACTTTTCCTGAAACTCAGCTGCTTGGACTTGAATTTTCTTTGCATTGTTTTTGCATTTTCTTATATTATAGAATTGTTTTAGTAATATGATAGAATTTTATGTTCTACAGGTGAAGAAATTCCCAGTGCATTCCACAGGAGCACTTGAGTGGAGTTTGATTGGCAACAGATAACCTGTCAAGCGTTTGTCTTTTTCTTCGGCATGAGTACAGCAGAGAAAATTACAAACACTTTTTCCTTTTAATTTAACTAAATAAAAAAAGGTGACATGTCGCAGACATCTTTCATGAAAAATCCTTTCTTAGGATTTTTCCTTGTGACAAGCTGCAGTTCAGCAACCAAAGTAAACAATGGTTATCTGCTGCTGTGGAATGCAACAGGTGATTGGTCTCCTGTGGGTGTTTGGATTTTCTTGACCACTCATGGCAGAGCTGGCTCTTGCTCTGTCTGAGACACAGATCTTTGTTATTCATTCTTTTCTATTCTTAGCTTAGCTAGCTGCTGAAGAAACTTTTCCTTTCTATTGCTTTTTAGTATAGTCTTAATGTAACATATATCATAAAATAATAAATCAAGCCTTCTGATCATGGAGTCAACATTCTCGTCTCTTCTTCATCCTGAAAACCCTTGTGACCACAGTCACAATGGACTCCTTGCTTCCATTCAGCCCCACAGTGTCACCGTGGCCCCTTGGCTCTGTGCTGCCATGTCGTACACAGTGTCACCATGGTCCTCTTGGTGCCACCAGGCCCCGCAGTGTCACGATGGCCCCTTGCTTCCCCAGGGCCCTGCAGGGTCACAATTATCAGAGAATCAACCAGGCTGCAAAAAATGTTAGAGAGCATCAAGTCTAACCTGGGACCCAACACCACCTTGCCACCCAGGCCATGGCACTGAGTGCCACATCCAGTCTTTCCTGAAAAATCTCCAAAGACAGTGATTCACCCACCTCCCTGGGCAGCCCATTCCAAAGCCCAGGGTTCCAATGTGTGATTCCAATGTGAAGAATTGTAAAGAATATTTCCTAATGTCCAGCCTAAATGTCCCCTGGTGCAGGTTTAGGCTGTGTCCTCTTGTCCTGTCGCTGTTCCCTGGGAGAAGAGCCCGACCCCCACCTGGCTGCACCCTCCTGTCAGGGAGTTGTAGAGTTTGATGAGGTCTCCCCTGAGCCTCCTCTTCTCCAGGATAAACAACCCCAGCTCCCTCAGCCGCTCCTCACAGGACTTGTGTTCCTGACCCCTCCCCAGCCTTGTTGCCGTTCTCTGGACATGCTCCATCCCCTCCATGTCCTTCCTAAATTGGGGAGCCCAGAAGTGGACACAGCACTCGAGGTGCTGCCCAACCTGTGCTGAGCACAGGAGAAGAATCCCTGCCCTGGTCCTGCTGGCCACACCATTCCTGATCCATAGGAGTGCCAGGGGTTGGATGAGGGAAATGGTGGGGAGGGGGTGGGGAAAAATTCTGATTGATTGTCAGCCATGAAGGGTCTTGATTATCATATCTGTTCAAACTGCTTTAAAAGCTGCTGGGGATCAATATCAATTGGACATTGCTGAGATCAATCTATAAACAGGAAAATAAAACTTAACAGAACAAAACTGTACTCTTTGCATTGTTTTATACTATTGTATATTCACTTTGAGTACACTTCTGTCATCTGTCTAATTAACCACATTAAGAACTGAAAACTTGAAATATACCCCAGGGCCTTTTCTTGTTCAGGTATTCTGAACAAATGTTTATGAGCTCTTCTCACTGAATTCCTGAACTGAAGAGCTCAAGAAACAAGAAGTCTCCAGAGCACTAAAATCCATCAGCAGCCTGCAAGTGGTTGAGGATCCGTCCCCATCAGAGCAGCCGTGAACAGAAATGGGCACAGCTTTGTGGCTGCTGTCCCAGCTTTGGCATGGGCCCTGGGCCTGGAGCAGGAGCAGCTCTTGAGGGCCCCAAGGCCGGGGCTCTTGTGCTGCCCTGGGCAGATGGGATGGCAGCAGGGGCTGCAGAGCTCTCAGCACCTCAGGCCGAGGGGAGTGGGGCAGCCAGGGAGCCTCCTTTGGCCTTGGCCAAGCACCTTCCCCCATGGCTGGGGCTGAGTCCTGTGGCAGCTGCAGCTGCTGCTGTGCCCTTGGCAGGGGCTGAGGCCGTGGGGCCAGTGCCCAGAGCAGCCTGGCCTGAGCAGAGCTGTGGGGCCAGAGCCGGCTGGGCTGGGCTGGGCTCAGAGAGGCCCTTGGTGCTGCCCAGAGCTCAGGGCAGCTGGCAGAGCTTGCAGGGAGCTGGGCTCAGAGAGCCTGGCCCAGAAACCATCAGTGTCCATCTCAGCCTGGCTGAGCGTGCAGGGGCCAAGAAGAGACGCCTTTCCCTTGCTTGTCCCCAGCTGTCATCACTGCCTCCAGTGTTCTGCTCTACCTGGAACCTGGGGACATTTTGTCACTCTTGTGCCTCACAGGAATCTATTTAAAGTACAAGAACCTTCAGTGTTTCAATTTAAGTTTGAGTTCCTGAGAAATTTTTGAGCCCTCTCTGGGGGACTGACTGATGAAAAGAGCACCAAAGCCTGAGAGGGCACCTCTGTGGCTGTGTCATGGAGGCACAGAGCAGCTGTGATGTCAGCAAGGGGCTGTGTGACAGCACAGAGTGGGTTGTGTGAGGTCACAGATTGCGCTATGACATCAAAGAGGTTGTTGTGTGAGGTCATTGAGCAGCTACATAGAGGGGATTCTGTCACATCACAGAGCAGGCTGTGACATCATGGCATGGCTGTATGACATCATAGAGCTGGCTGTGAGGTCAAAGTGTGTGCTGTGACATTACAGAGTGGCAGTATGACATCACAGAGAGGGTTTTGTGGCATCACTTAGGGGGTTGTGACATCACACAGCTGTCTGTGACATCACAATGTGAGGCCATAGAGCAGATCTTGCCATCATAGAGGGTGGCTCTGTGACATCAGAGCGTGGATTGTGACATCACTGCCTCTCTGTGTAACGTCACAGAGCAGGCTGTGACATCACAGAACAGATTCTGACATCAAATGGTGGCTTTCTGACATCCCAGGGTCTTTTGTGACATCACAGAGCAGCTGCATGACATTCCAGGGTGAAATCCCAGAGTTTGCTCCATGACATCACAAGGGTGCTGTGTAATGTCCCAGAGTGAGCTCTGACAGCACAGGGGAAATGTGACATCACAGAGAGGGGTGTGTGACATCACAGGGCTCTGTGACATCACAGGGGGCTGTGTGACATCACAGAGATGGCTGTGTGACATCACAGGGGACTGTGTGACATCACAGGTGACTGTGTGGCATCACAGGGGCTGTGTGACATCCCAGGGGCTGTGTGAGGTCACTGAGGAGGTCACTCTGCCCCGGCCCCCCTCACAGTTCCCCCCAGAGCAGTCCAACCCTGCTCGTGCACAGTGGGGTCCCCTGTCCCCCTGGGTCCCCCCGCCCCCGGCGCCGCAGCCTCCCCCAGAGGATGTTCCACGAGATCGACCCCAGAGCCTGACACGGGGACGGGGGGCCGGGGCCCTGGGGGTGGCACAGGGGGACAGGGACCCCCCGGCAGCGTCCCCGTGTCCCCCAGGGCCAGAGCCTGGGCCAGGGCTCCTTCAACATGGTACCAACGAGGCCTTGAGAGCACTGAAAAAATCCCCAGCACGGGATCAGCAAAAACCAGATTGAATATTAAGGGACAGCAGCACAAAATTCCTTGGCAAGAGTCACTCTGCTCCTGACTGGACACTTCAGGCACACCAAGGAAACAAAGCAACAACAAAACCAAACCAAATCTAGGCAATCAAACCTGAAATGAACCAAGAACTGTCCCTGTGTGTCTGTGACACAAGGACAGTGAGGGCAAGGATAAAAGGAATACAGCCCAGAGGTTTAACAGAGCTCAAACTTAACAGGACTTAACTATAACTGATAGCTTAAATGTCACAATATAGGCAAAAAGAGCAGCTAACAGTATTTAACCTAACTTATAACCTATGACTTTGCAATTTAACAGAGGAATAACACTTAACACTATTTAACTTAGCCTAATAATTTACATTAAAATAACAACTTAGCAAAAGAACAACTCTCAGGAGCATTTAACTTAGCTCATACCTCATGACTGAACATTTCGTACAGGCCTGACTGACTCAGCTATCCAAGGCACTCAAACCCCTCAGAGAGCAGCATTTCTGCCACATTTCCCCTGCACGGGCACTCCTGTGTGCACACAGACACAAAGAGTCAGGGCAAGGCACCTGGGAGAAATTCCCCTGAGGGCAGGAAATGCTCCCTGTGGATCCTTTGGCATCTCCCCAGCGGGTGAAGGGCTGAGCCTGGAGGAGTGGGGGGGATCGGCCCAGGCTCCATGGTTGTTGGGGATCCCCGAGTGCAGCAAACGGGAGAGTTCCCGGCTGGGAGAGGCCCCACTCAGAGGGAGTCGCTGGCCCAGGAGAGCTCCAAGGGCTCCTTTTGGAGCGCTGTTTGCAGGGCCCCAAGAGAGGGGCTTCAGTCCCAGCAATGGTTCATCCTGGCCACACTTGGCACCAACAGCTTTCTTTGGCAGTGTGAGAACAGGGATGTTGTGCCACTGAGGGAACAAAACCAGTTCCCAGGGCTGCTCCTACAGAAAGCAGGAGCTGGTTGGGCAGCAGCAGTGCCTGGAGCAGACAGTGTTTGTGATGAGCTGCAGAGGAGCTGAGCCCAGGGGCTGTTGGCCAAGGCCGAGCCCCAAGGAGCATTTCTCAGCTGGCAGGGCGGCCTGAGAAGGGGAGGGGGGAATGCAGCAGCACAGGGCCCATGGAACCAAGGGAGCATTGTGACACTGTGGGGCCTCATGGAATCATGGAGAGCACTGTGACATTGCTGGGCCTCATGGAACCAAGGGGACAGTACTGACAATGTGTGGCTCCATGGAGTGTAGGGATCACTGTGACACTGAGGAGCCCGATCAAACCAAGGGTCCATTGTGACACCACGGGGCCTCATGGAACTGTGGAGACCATTGTGACACTTTGGGGTGTCATGGAAACAAGGGGTCATTGTGACACTGCGAGACTCCATGGAACAATGGAGACACCGTTAAGACACTTGACAGCCTCATGGAATCAAGGGGCCATTGTGACACTGAGGGGACTCATGGGATCATGGAGACCATTGTGACACTATGAGGCCCCTGGAATAAGCAAAGCATTGTGACACTGTGAGGTCTCATGGAACCAGTGAGACCATTGTGACCCTGGGGGTCCCCACAGAACCAAGAGGACCATTGTGATACTGTGGGGCCTGGTGAAACCAAGAGGCCTTTGTGACATTGCAGGGCTGCATGGAACCAAAGGTCCAGGGTGACATTGCAGGGCCCGATGTCATCAGTGGACCATTGTGACACTGTGGAGCCGAAGGAGACCATTGTGACACTGCAGGGCTGCATGGTACCAAGGGGCCATGGTGACATTGTGGAACCCCATTGAACCAAGGGTTCATTGTGACACTGCAGGGCTGCGTGGAACCAAAGGGTGACACAGAGGGGCCTCCACTCACCAATGGTCCATTGTGATTCTGTGGAGCCAAAGGAGACCATTGTGACACTGCAAATCCCCAGGGTCCAAAGGTCCATTGTGACATTGCAGGGCTCATGGAACAGAGGAGTCCCATGACATTGTGGGGGCTGGGGAACCACGGAGACCATTGTGATACGTTGTGGCCTTCTGGAACCTAGGAGGAATTGTGACACTCTGGGACCCCATTGAACCAAAGGTCCATTGTGACACTCTGGGACCCCATTGAACCAAGGGGACCATGGTGATAATGCAGGGCATCATAAAACCAAGGGAACAAGGAACAGGTCTGGCTTGTTTGGCCTCCCATGGACTGCCTGACTGGTCCAACTGACCTTGGCATGTTGGGGGTCCCTTCTTATCAGCTGCTGAAACACTGGGGCTCTGGGCTTTCATTCCCAATGGAAAAAAACCTGTTCTCCTCCAGGCACCCATGGCCAAATTGCGATTTCGCCTCCAAATTTCCTTATATCCAGGGATTGTTCCCATAGGAATATTGCCAGAACAAGTCTGGCTTTTAATGGTTTCACAAGGGTCACTTCACATCAGTCCCCAAAACACTCGGGAAGGCTCCATATATTCCTTCCTATAGAAAAGAACTGTCCTGCTTCTCCAGGTTCCCATGGCCAAGATTGGGTTTCCACCTCCAAATTCGTTATATCCAAAGATAGCTCCCAGACAAAATCTGCCATTCCTGACAAGTCTGCCTGGCCTTGGCTTTGTGAGGCTCTCACCTGCCTTCCAAACACTGGAGCTCTGTGCTTTCCTTCCTATGGAAAAGAACTTTCCTTCTCATCCAAGAGTCCATGGCCAGGAATGGCGTTCCACATCCAGCATTCCCTGTTGTGACAGCCTGGAGGAGATTGTTGGCTGAAAATATTTCGTGTGTGGGGGAGAGGTGGGGGCAGGTCCAGCCCTGCCCTGCCCTGGAACCCCAATCCCCCCATAGCCTCTATCCCAGCCCAGCAGTGGCTGCCAGTCCCTGGCACAGCACAGGCAATGCTCCACAGCCACCTCTGCAGCCCCAGCCCAGCTCCTGAGGGAACAAATGAGCCCAAGCCCCACCTGGGGGAAGGGCCCAGGGAGACCAAGGGGTATTGAAGGCTGACCACAAGGCAAGCACACATCTTGGCCCTACCTCCTCTTGGAATTTCCATCTGAACAATGCTGGAATCCAGGAGTTGGTAGCTGTGTGTGTGCTTCTCTGTATCTTATTTTTCTTTCTCTCTCTCTGAGAAAGAGAAAGAAAAATACTTCTTCTATTTTTGTCCTCTTGCAAATTTTGATTAACATGAAATTGAACAGGCTTAGAGTTTGTGAAGTTGAATGGGCCAAATTAATGTTTTGAGAAGTGTTTTTTGTTGATTGAAAGTCCTATTAAACCTTTTGTGAAAATTTCTTTCATTTTCTAAAGTTGCCAATAAAGGCTGTTTGGTTGTTTTGAGCTCCTGAGGATTTCTTGTCAGTATTTCTCCAGTGAGTCCAACTCAGAGCACACAAACAATTGTAATTCCTTTTAAATGTCTCCTTGAGAGAGTTTTTTAGTGGATGGGGGTCAGGGCTTGTGTGTCCTGCTTGGCCCAGCCCAGGCAGGGCTTTCCCAGCCACATTCCACACTCCCTTGCCCAGCTGGAGCCGCTGGTGCCTCTGAGTTGTGCTCCCCCACGGTCTCTGGGCAGGGATGGCCTCACTGGGGGCTGCTGACATCCTCAGCAACTTGGAGGCTGCTGCTGAATTTCCCTGCTCCAGAGGCTTGTTCAGCCTTCAGCTCTTCAGTGCAGGAATTCAGTGTCTCAGGGCTCATGAACATTCAGAACACCTTAACAGGCCAAGCCTCTGGGAATAATTTGATTTCAGTTTCCGAATCTTGTGTGGTTAATAAGAGAGATTTCAGAAGTGCATTCAACTTAATACGTTCTATTTAAAAAGACAGTGAGAAAATATTTTTTAGGTCCTGTTTAGGTTTTTTTTTTTTCCCCTGTTAATAGCAATCTCCAACTGACACTGAATCCAAGTACCTCCTCCTGCAATTTGAATAGACATAAAAATCAAGACCCTTCATGGCTGACAATCAATCAGACTCTGTCCCTACCCCCACCCCACCATTTCCCCCATCCAAGCCCAGGCACTCAGAGCAGCCTTGTGCAAATCTGAGCTCCCTCCAGCCCAGGCTGCACCTGCAGCTTTCAGCTCCTTGGCTCCAACTCCCACCTACTTTCCGTGGAGAAGGAGCTGCCCGAGACACAGAGGGATGTTCATTTCTTGTCAGCCAACAAAGCCAGGGGAAGGCACAGCTCCATCAAATGCCAAAGTCATTCCTCTGCTGGATATTAAATCCACTTTCCACAGCAGACAGTCTCAGAGCAATGGAAAACACCTTCTGTGCCCAGCACAGATCCCAAGGTCCCCCCAAACCCTCCCTGCCCCGATTCTGCCCAGATTTGCTCTTTGCACACACGAGTCTCAGGCTGAAGTCAGGAGCTCCCTCCATGCCCAGAGGGAGGAAAAGAGAGAAAAGGCATGAAGAGCTCTCCTGTGCAGAGCCAAGGTCCAAGTGCAGCCCCTGCAGTGGGAACCACAACTCATCAGGTTTGTGTCCTTTGGGCTCAGGGCCTGGTGACACTCAGAGGCACAGAAAGGTTTCTTGCCAACAAACACAAGCTGAACATTTGAACGGTTAAATAACCATCACAGCTCTTCCCTCAGCTCTCTGGGATGTCCCAGCAGCATCTGAAATGTCCCCCATCCACCAGGAATTTCTGTACAGGAACAGTTTTAGACAAAGACATAAGAAAAGGTAATTCAGTGATAGATATAAACACAATCAGGATGTTGACTAATGTGATATTTATTTGAATTTAAGAAAGACTAGGCAACTCCCTGCAGGTCAAAGCATGAAACCAGTCAGTTGAGAGGCACTTGAATGACCAGAGAGCATCTGGAGGAGAAAATCTGGAAGGAATGGGAAGAATAAAGTTCCGGAGAGCCTAGTGAAGAGATGCCCTTAGACATGGCCACTTAAACAAGAGAGCTGAAAACACATGAAGGAAGAGCGAGAGGAAATATTAGACAGAATATTGGTGACACAAGTAGAGGGGAAGATCAGTATTTTATCTTATCCTATTATTAGAAGAATCCAGTAGATCCAGGAAATTCCTGTTCCTGATGGGAAAATATTGCCATTTCTTAAAAGGACTCAAATGACCCTGATAATAAAGATTTGCTTGTATATTATGAAACTAACAGGTATTAAAACCTGTGCCCCTTTCCAGGCAGACATCAGTTGTCTGCCCATGGACACCCAGTGCCACTTGTGCCCTGAGGTGCCCAGCTGGGATTGGATCTCTCCCAGAGCACCTGAGGGAGAGCAGAGCATCTTGCAAGCTGCAGGTCCCTGACAGCCCCGCAGGGCTCCTGTCCCATCAACATCTGCTCTGCTCCAGTCTGAAACAGGGCCCAGCATGGTGCCGGGATCATCAGAGAGCTGAGGTGTGTGCTGGAATTCAATGGCCTCCCCATCCCGCAGCAGCCCTGCATTTCCCTCCTGCAGCCTTGGTCTCCAGCCCAGCCATGGAGGCTCTTTGGGCTCTGGAGTGTTGCTGCAGCCCCCAGGGGCAGCTGAGCTCTGCCTTTGGCACAGTCAGGCCTGGCCAGCACAGGCCATGCTCAGCAATTGCTTGTGTGTGCCTGGCCTTGCTGTCAGCCCCGGCAGCGGCTGCGTGGCCCCTTTGTGGCCCTGTGCTGGCCCAGCCATGGTGGCCCAGCCCCTGTGCAGGCCCAGCCCAGGCCAAGAGCATTGCGGCTGGGAACGGCCCCTGTGCCGTGGTGCCCACAGCAGCCTTGGGGCTCTGTGCCCCATACCCTCCCTGCTGGGCAGCCTCTGCCAGCTCCTGCAGAGCCCCTGGCATCTGTGGGGCTTCACAGACAGCCCTGCCCCGGGCTCTGCCCACCTCTGGGCCAGCAGAGAGGCAGCCAGGGCTGGCCATGGCCGGGAACAGGCCCTGAGCCCCGCAGGAGGATGGAGCTGAGCCACAGCCAAACTCAGCCCAGGCCAAAGCTGCACTCAGCAGCCAGGGCTGCCAACGCATGGTCACAGAGCCTGGCGCTGACAAATGTCCTGGGCCCCCTCCCTGCTCTGTCCCTGCCACCAAGGGCACAAAGCAGCCTCCTCTCTGGGCCACCTGCCTTTTTGCAATGCCTTGCACAGGCGCTGGCCCTGCCCCACAAGGCCTGGCCTGAGTCCTGCCCCTGCACGCTCAGCCAGGCTGAGATGGACACTGATGGTTTCTGGGCCAGGCTCTCTGAGCCCAGCCCAGCTCCCTGCAAGCTCTGCCAGCTGCCCTGAGCTTTGGGCAGCACCAAGGGCCTCTCTGAGCCCAGCCCAGCCCAGCCGGCTCTGGCCCCACAGCTCTGCTCAGGCCACGCTGCTCTGGGCACTGGCCCCACGGCCTCAGCCCCTGCCAAGGGCACAGCAGCAGCTGCAGCTGCCACAGGACTCAGCCCCAGCCATGGGGGAAGGTGCTTGGCCAAGGCCAAAGGAGGCTCCCTGGCTGCCCTGCTCCCCTGGGGCTGAGGTGCTGAGAGCTCTGCAGCCCCTGCTGCCATCCCATCTGCCCAGGGCAGCACAAGAGCCCCGGCCTTGGGGCCCTCAAGAGCTGCTCCTGCTCCAGGCCCAGGGCCCATGCCAAAGCTGGGACAGCAGCCACAAAGCTGTGCCCATTTCCGTTCATTGCTGCTCCCATGGGGATGGATCCTCAGCCACTTGGAGGTTGCTGATGAATTTTATTACTCCAGAGGCCTCTTCTTTCATGAGCTCTTCACTTCAGGAATTAAGTTACAAAGCCTCCTAAACATTTGTTCAAAATACCGGAGCCAGAAAAACCTCAGGGAATAATCTATGTTTTCAATTCTGCTGTGATTAATTAGACAGATTTCAGAGGAGTATTTTTAGTGAATCCGCTATATTAAAAAAAAAAGCCAGGAGAATTGTTATTTCCTCTTTGGTTTTCTTTTCCTGTTAATAGATTGATATCAGCAATGTCCAACTGATACTGACCCTCAGCACCTTCTAATGTAGTCTGAATAGATATGAAAATCAAGACTCTTCATGGCTGACAATTAAAAAACACTTTTTTCCCAACACCTCCCCACCATGTCCCTCATCCAACCCCTGGCACTCCTATGGATCAGGAATGGTGTGGCCAGCAGGACCAGGGCAGTGATTCTTCCCCTGTGCTCAGCACTGCTTGGGCAGCACCTCAAGTGCTCTGTCCAGTTCTGGGCCCCCCAATTTAGGAAGGACATGGAGGGGCTGGAGCGTGTCCAGAGAAGGGCAACAAGGCTGGGGAGGGGTCTGGAGCACAAGTCCTGTGAGGAGTGGCTGAGGGAGCTGGGGTTGTTTATCCTGGAGAAGAGGAGGCTCAGGGGAGACCTCATCACTCTCTACAACTCCCTGACAGGAGGGTGCAGCCAGGTGGGGGTCGGGCTCTTTTCCCAGGGAACAGTGACAGGACAAGAGGACACAGCCTTCAGCTGCACCAGGGGACATTTAGGCTGGACATTAGGAAATATTCGTCACACAGAGGATGATGGGGCAATGGCATGGGCTGCCCAGGGAGGTGGGTGAGTCACCATCCCTGGAGGTGTTTAAGGAAAGACTGGATGTGGCACTGAGTGCCATGGTCTGGGTGACAAGGTGGTGTTGGGTCCCAGGTTGGCCTTGATGTTCTTCAGGGTCATTTCCAGCCTGGTTGATTCTCTGATGATTGTGACCCTGCAGGGCCCTGGGGAAGCAAGGGGCCATTGTGACACTGCGGGGCCTGGTGGCACTAAAAGGACCATGGTGACACTGTGTACGACATGGCAGCACAGAGCCAAGGGGCCATTGTGACACTGTGGGGCTGAATGGAAGCAAGGAGTCCATGGTGACAATCTGGGTCCTGCTGGAACCACTGAGGCCACTGTGACACTTCAGGGCCTTGTGGAACCAAGGGTCCATTGTGCCACTGCAGAACCAAGGAGACCCTTGGGAGAGCCTGGGGACAATGGAATCAAGGGACCAGTGCTCCATTGTAAGGACTCTGGGAACTGAGGGAACAATTGTGACACTGTGGTGCCCCATGGAACCAAGGATCCCTGGGGACACTGCAGGATTTTGTGTCACCAGGGCTCCATTGTGACACTGCAGCACCAAGGAATTCATTGTGGCACTTGTCGGGTTCGGCTGTCTGTCTCTGCCCCGACACGGGTAGTGTGGTTTTTGGGTAGCACGCGTTTTAAAGGATGAGTCTGGACTCTTCAGCTTTTCGGTCTTCAGGTTGTTTATTATTTCTTATCTACAAAATTTTTCTGTCTGCCCAACAGAGGTCTGATCTGCAAGCAGTCACAGGCACTCTCTGACCACCCACGGGGCGGTCATGTCTTTTTATACTAATATCTACGTACACAATATTTACTTTTATTTTCCAATGCTTTTCACCTATGTTGGCAAGTGCACCTTCACCATAAACCAATCTCCAAATGCCAACATCACCACAGGAGATGGAGGACAAGAAGAAGGAAGAAGAAGGACAAGACACGCCCTGATCCCTCCATCTTGTCTCCATAACCCCCCTGTACCTAAAAACCTTAAAATCTATATTTCACTTTCTAAATGTGTCTATTTTACACCTTTTACTCTAAAGTGATTCTCTTGTCCTCAAACTCTTGTTATTTCTGTGGATGGATCAAAATCAAGCCACCAGACACTCTTGGCAACATTCCAGGATTTTCGAGACCCCCAAGGGTTCTCCTGGCATCTCTGGACATTGGGAACAATGTGCTGAGATCCCACATCTCCCCCTTCTGTTTGCACTAAGAAGACTTCTTTGGCAACTTGACTCATGACACGTCTCACACACAAAAAGATGTATGGGACGATGAGCATGAGGACTAAGAGAATTATTAAAATATAAAATCCCATTTTTAAAAACCCTCTCTATAAGGGAGAAAGATCAAAAAATCTCGCTAAATCATCAATCTATGATCTAGTGACTTCGCTTAGTTTCTTTATACTGTCTTTTATGTTTTGAATACTTTCATGAATTGATCTTGAATGAGCTGAGAGATTCATGCAGCACATTCTTTCAAACTCTTCACATCTATGTCTATGAGCGAGCAATAGATAATCGATTGCTGCCTTATTTTGCAGAGTTGCTTCTCTCACACTGCTTACGTCTTTTAACATATCACTCAAAGCGAGAGAGATTGATTGAGCATGCTTGCTCAACTAACAACTTATGTGGTCTAGTTGAGTCAAGGCCACCTCCGACGCTGTCTGAGGTGAGAAAATTGCTGCTGCAATTCTCTTTGCCTTGTTTCAAGTGTACACTTCATCATCACAGTTTGCACTGTAATGTTGCAAGGACTTTTTTTCTTTGTGTTTTTGCTCTCTTAACACTTTCAAATCTGGTGACAACATTGAAATTCTCTCAATGCTGCATGGACCTCCCTTGGCATTTGCAGGAATGCCGTGCTAAATTCTGTCTTCACAAATTAAAAACAACTCACGTGGCAATTGCACTGGAACTTGGATTGATCTTTTGGCTGTCGTCACTGTGTGATTGCACCAGGCTGATGCATTTCTATAATATTCGTGATTTGGTGTGACATCAACACTTTTGTTTGCTCTTGACACATTCGAAATTTCGAATTTCATGCATAGCTCTATTGTTGTGGACCTAAAAATTTCCAGTTCCTGCGGTTCGGTAGAAGCTACAGGTAAAAGATGTGTCCAAGCACACTATTCATTCACAGGATCTTTAATGACTTGCGAAATCTCTATTGGAGAATGTCTTGGAATTGGCTATTCGCCTACTGGCAACTCAACTATGCATGCTGTGAATGGTTTCTCTGGTTTCGAATGTGTCAGGCAGATACTTTCTAAATTTGCTGCCTGGGCTAACGCTTCCCAAACATTTTGTTTTGGCTGACTGACAGGTAGATTTGCTCTATTGCTTAAAGCAACAGATGAAAGCATGAGCATCATGAAGCTCACGACTTCACTCTTATAAAATTTCATTGTCATGCTCCCACTCAAAGCCACAAAGGAAAAAAAAAACCTCTCAAAGTTTTTATTCTTTTCGTTTTTTTTCTGAGTCGCTGCTCACAACTTGAGTTTCCTCTTCTGTCTGCGTACTCGTTTCTTTGCTTCTGGGATCTGTGCTCTCTTGCTCTCTTCTCCGAAATGGCTTCACGTGCTGCGCTGACACCCACTTCAGCCCTCGCCCTGTGGAAACACAAGCGAAACCTTTGCTTCAAGTGATTAGTTTGAAAGGACCCTCTATTTGTCTTGTCTCTGGGTTTCTGATCAAAACTAAAGGATTCTCCTTTAGTTTTGCCTGAGAGCTGTTTGAAAAATGCTTCACGATTGGCGGATTGGGTTCAGAAGACGAGCTGTTAAGAAAATTCAACACATACAATGCTTTGTTTAATTTCATGTGTGGTGTCGCTTCTGGCTCCCCTCTTTTTTGCTTGTCTAAAAGGGATTTCAGGGTGTGATGTGTTCTTTCAATGATTGCTTGACTTGTGGGTGAATGTGGAATGCCAAATGTGTGTCTGACACCTCATTTTTTCAGGAATCTGTCAAGCACCCTGCCTGTATACGTTGGACCATTATCTGTTTTTATTTCTTGAGGCACACTTAATGATGCAAATGCTTGCAAAAAATGTCGACAAGCATGTTCTGCTGTTTCTTCTGCATGTGCTGAAGCAAAGACTGCCCTTGAGAATGTATCTACTGACACATGAACATTTTTGAGTCTCCCAAATGATGGATATTTTGTGACATCTGTTTGCTACAGCTGAAGACTTTGCAGTCTTCGTGGATTGACTGCTCCTGTTGAAGCAGGTGGTTGCACGAGTTGACAATCTGGACAAGCACTAATGATTTTTCTCGCCTGAGTTTTTGTGAGACGAAAGGATTCTATCAGCGCCTGTGCATTTTGATGAAAAAATGCATGACTCAGTTGTGCTTGCTCAAAAATGTCTGGAAGTGTTTGTGAAATGGGCATTGTCAATCTGTCTGCTTGAGCATTCTCTTCCGCTAGAAATCTTGGAAGTGTTGTGTGCGCTCTGATGTGAGTGATGAAATATTCTTCTTTCTTGCTTTCTAGCACTGTTTTCATGCTCACTAGATAGGAATATAAAACTTCATTGCTGACTTCTTTCAAGAGCGAACTTTCTAATCGCTTGACTACACTTGCAACGTATGCAGAGTCTGTGACCAAATTGAGCGGTTGTTGGAACAACTGAAATGCTCGGACAACAGCTGCTAACTCTACAATTTGCGGAGAGCTTTGAACTGTCTTCATGTTTGATTCTCATTCCCCTGTCGTTGAGTTCATCTACGTGATCACTGACTTGTGTGTCTTCCCTGAGCCATCAGTGAACACTGTGATCTCGTCTAGAGGTTCTTCACTTATTTTTGGCTTTGCTCTGTAGCATATTTGCGATTGCAACATTCTATGTTGTGGAAAATTGATTGTGCAAGCTCTTGGAAAAGCTAACAATGCAATTAACAAATCTTTTGATTTCTGCATCGCCCAATCAAAATAATCTTTTTTCAAAGGTAGATAAATTTTTGAAAATTCTCGTCCCGCCATTGTCAGCAATCTTGTTCTCCCCTTCATGATGATCTGTGCTGCCATCTCTAAATCTGTCAGAATTGTCTTTGAAGGCCTATACGGTAGGAAAATCTACTCTATGATTATTAAAGGATCTCTCTGAGATGCGTCTCATTGGAAGATCAAACTATGGAATTGTGCTTTCTTTCTCATCACTGCTAACTGGAAAGGCAACGATTCAACGAATCGATGTGCCTGTCTCTTCTGAATGGCATCTGTAACTTTCTCCAACTCCCTCTTCGCTTCTTTGGTGAGCGTCCTGGGAGATCGAATGTCTGCATCTCCTCTCAAGAGATCAAGCAACGCTGGAATGTCACTGTTTGTGATTCTCAAAATCGACTTCATCTAGTTGATTTCCTCTAGAAGTTGTTGTAAATCATGCAGATTGTTGACTCTTGTACTGATTTCCATCTTTTGAGGCTTTATTGTTTTCTCTGAGATTTTCTACCCTAGATATTTCTAAGGCGCGACCTCTTGAATCTTCGAAACACTGATTTCTAGACTTGCTTTTTGCACTTCTGCAATGACACAGTCACGAGCTTTTTGCAGTTCTTGTTGTGTTGACGCTGCAATGAGCAAATCATCTATATAATGAATGATCCTCACCTTCGGGAACTTCTTCTGCGCTGGCGACAAAGCTCGTGCTACGTACCATTGGCAGATTGTCGGTGAGTTTTTCAGACTCTGAGGAAGGACTACTCAATGGTACTGCTGCAGAGGCGTTTCCTTGTTGATACTTGGAACTGAAAAGGCAAGCCTTGGAGCATCATCTGGATGAAGTGGAATGCTGAAGAAACAGTCTTTGAGGTCAATGACTACAAGCGGCCAATCTCTGGGAATCATCGAAACAGATGGAAGACCCAGCTGAAGTGGTCCCATGTCTTCGAGGACTTCATTGATCTTTTTGAGATCGTGCAACAGCCTCCATTTGCTTGACAGCTTCTTCTTGATGACGAACACTGGAGAATTCTAAGGGCTGTTTGTCGGCTTGATGTGTCTTTTCTGCAACTGTTCTTGGATCAAGGTTTTCAATGCACTCAACTTTTTTTTCTCCAGGGGCCACTGATCCACCCAGACTGGATCATCTGTTTTCCAAGTCAACTTCAATGTGGAGAGTGCCGCAGTGACTCTTACTAAAAATCTACTTCGATCTTCGTGCTTCATTGTGCTAAGAGATCTCGTCTCTAAACTGTGATTGGCTTCTGCACAACGAAAGGACGAATGATCGCCGTCTTGTTTCTTGGTCCCGTGACAACGATGGCATTCTCACTCTGCAGACACAGAGAAACTTCTCCTATGCCTGAGAGCGATCTCAAGGGCGCAATCAAGCTCCAGTTGCGAGGCTAAAAGATGTAGGATATTACTGTGACATCTGCTCCTGTGTCGAGCATGCTTCTGACTTCTATTGTTCTGTCTCTACAAGTTAATTGGCATGTGAGTGTGGGTCGATCTCGACTTATATGTTTTACCCATGTGGTATGTATTTCGACATGTTCTCTCAAAGGAAGCCCTTCTTCATCGAAGATTGACATGACTTCAATGGCGTGTGGTGGCAGAGCAAAAGCTCTCGCGATCTGAGTGTTCTCTGCCACGGTCAATGGTGGACGAAGTGCCTTTGCCAGAACTGTCAGTTCTGTATTTTTATCTGCGGAAACAACTGATGGATAAACAATAAGTCTAAGGATTCTGCTCCTGTCTTGTCTTATTATTAAGAAATCTTGTTTTTTGTATGAATCTCTGCGGATCCTTGTTGGAACTTCCGCATGACTTTCATCTAGAAAGCAAATTAATTTGGAAGTTGCCAGTGTGCACTGTGCCCCTGGTGGAAGGAGTTCTGGGTCGCTTGAGAATCGGCTGAGGAGTTTGCTGAGGGCGTCTGCTTGACGATCTTCGATGACTGTCTTGTTGGTTGCTGTGTCACTGCCATCACTTGTGTCGACGCGCGCTGACGGTTTGTGGGCGCGCTCCTTCTCCCGTTTCCCGGAAGCGGTAGAGGATTCTTTTCTACGTCTGTCTGGGAAAAACATTCTTTCACAGAGTGTCTTCCTCTTCCACACTGCGCACAAAGTGGCTTTGCAGGCTTTTGTGTCTGCACTTGTGTGTGTGCATGTGGACAATTCTTTTTCAAGTGTCTAAACGCCCCACATTTGTAGCATTGTCTTCTTGATGGAGTGCTCTTCTTCTGGATAGTTGCAAGAACTTTATTTATGTTTTCACTCTGTTGTTGGAGTACTTTTTCTAGCATCTTTTCAACCTTGTCCTGATCTTCTGACTGCTTCTCTGGGTTTCTTCTTACCTGTCTTCTCCATTTTCTTCTCAGTTCATCTCTCACGATTGACGCAACGTGCTGAGGTGTTCCCACTCTGCTGCATGCTTCCACCATCTCTGCCAAGGATGGCTGTCTTGGCATTGCGCTGATGACTCGTTGACAATCTGGGTTGGCATTGCCGAAAGCTAGACTTTCTATGAGAGGTTGCTTCGCTTCATCAATCGTCACCTGTCGATCCACAGCTTGCGTGAGTCGATCTATGAAAGATGAGAATGGTTCTGTGGGACCTTGCCTGACGCATGAGAATGGGATGTCTGGAACTCCCGCCGGAGCAATCTGCAAGATTGCTTTGCGTGCTGCTTCTTTGATGTCATTCAACACCCGTCGTGGAAGCTGTGCTGCTTGCTCTACTGGATTGTCATCTGGAGGATCTCTTGCTAGCTGTGCTTCTGTGAGGTTTGCGTTTGGCCCACCTTGATAGCTGGCTCTCAACTCTGTGAGATATCTTCTCTATCTTCTGTCTTAGATAAGACTTTGTGTGTCAGTGAGAATCATTGACACAAGACATCGAATGTCGAATGGCGTGAAATCATACGTATTGAATGTCCCCTTCAGGAGTTGTTTGAAGTACTGCGAATTCAGACTATTGTTCTGAATGGCCTTTGATAAGTCTTTGATCACTTCGTGACTCAACCTTTCCCACCTTGGATTTTGGCCTTGTGCATCATACGTCACCGGCATTATTATGTCTCCTGATCCTCTGATCAAACCCTTTTCTTTTGATAATTCATTCTTAATTTCTTTCTAATCTATTGGTTCTATTGGCTGTTCTTCTTCTTCCTTTTGAAACTTCATTGGCCATTGCCTGCACAATGGAATCGTGGAGGCTCTTGGTGATCCTTCGTTCCATGTTCTTCGACTTGAGGTCTTTGGTCTTGCTCTTAAATCTGGAAATGAAACTTGAGGCTCTCTTGAACGTGTTCTTTTTGCTGCATCAAAAGACTGCAGGAGATTCTTTGCTGCTTCCGCTGCTGAAAGCATCTATGCTGGAATTCTCTCTCTTGCTGTAATGTGTATCATTTCTTCTTCTTGAGGCTGTGCTTCATCGGAGCTGTCTTCAACTTCATATGATCTTGAAGTTGATGGAGTATTATCTTTTTGCTGTGTTGTTTTTGTTTTTGTTTTCTTTAATGTAGCTTTCTTTTTATAAATTGTTGGAAAAAATTGCTGCATTGTCGCAGTTTGGCCAGCAGGTGATGTGGTGGCGCTGTCGAGCAGTTCTGACGTGTCTTGCAATGTGGTCGTCCCTCCACGAGGTGGCGCTGTCGCTTGCCTGGACAACCTTGATGACGACACGAACTCTGTCACTTCTTGCTCGGCAGACTGCAACGCTCGCAGCCGTGTTTGAGACCGAGTTTGCATGGTTGTTAACTGAGCTGACATTGAGGGCTGAATACTTGAATGCTTTTGAGTGGAAGGGGTTTGAACCATAGGATTTGAAACTAAAGGCATCGGGCTCGGAGAGGGGGTGGAGCCCCGGGATGTCGAACCCCGAACGTGGCCCCTCCTTTTCGCTCTAGACGTCACAGAGGATCGGACCCGCCCCCGACTTCGATCCGCCGGCACTTCCCGCGCATGCGTGCTTTCGGGGACGCCCCTTGCCTCCCCTGTACTGACGTCACTGTCTCTGTCCCGCTCTACTTTTGAAGTCTCCTCCCTATTGTTTGTTCTTGCTCTTTTCTCTTCTTCTTCTGACGCTGTATCTACACCCCCCGCCGAAGCGCGCAGCCCCCCCCCCCGCGGGTGCCCCCCTTCGCGCTGCAATTCAAGCTGATCTCTTGGTCTAGATTTCCGGGTCTGACGTCACCACCGCGCGTCTCCTGCGTCCCTCCATGGCAGCTCGCTGGAGCTCTGCAGCTGCTCCGCCCTTGCTGCTCGTGTCTGACGCTGCCGCGCTGGTTTGAAAGTCTTCCTCGGCCGTCCTTTGAGTCTTGCTCGACCCGCGCATTTTTGACACCGCGCTAAATGGAGCCGCCGCTGCTTTCGGCGTTGTGCTCGCAAAAGCCGCACCAGAACCTGTGTCTCTCATCGCCTCCACGCCCCCCCCGCCGGCTGCCGCCGCTTCTGCGCCGCCGCGCCTGCCGCGAGAGAGCGCATCCCCCCTCCCCGCTTGTTCTCTTTGAACTCCCCTCTCCGACTCTGCCACTTTTTCTACTTCCTCTCCTTCTGATTCTTCGATATCGCTAGGAGAAAACTTTATTTCATCAGGGAGTGGAATGGCATCATCTGTGTCTGAGTCAGAGTCTGAAGCCCCCACACTCTCTGGAGTTTCGGGGTGCTTTGGGGTTCTCTTGGGTTTTCGGGATGGTGGGACTGAAGGCAATGACATTTCTCTTGGTCCCCTTTTCTCGGGCACTTTTCCCCCCGGGCTAATTGAGATCAGAGCTAATCTCTGCTTGGAGCCTTGCTCTGGTCCCTCCGCCCTTTTGGGACCCGCAACAACTTGTTGCCTGGCTGACCCTCTCAACTGAGTCGAGGTCGCCTCTAACATAATTCTTGCTGAAGACAGCAATTTCAAGGCTGTCTTATCATCATTGGTGGCTAGAAAATATAGGTGTCTGTTAACTTCTTGCCAAAAGCTTACTTCAAATAACAACCTTGTTTCTGAGTACGGGTAATTACACCGCACCCACAGCAATAATTCTCTAAGCTTTTTCTTTGGGATCCCCCTTGTGTGTGTGTCTGCCACGCCCTGTAGGTCAGACAGAATTTCTATTTGTTCTTGGGAAAGTGTACCCCCCATGTTCTTAATTCTTGACTTTCTCACCGAATTCCTGTCGTCAGAGCAGTCCGAAGGCTCCTGGTCTCTGGCCTGCAGGTCACAGGAGATGGATTCGGAGGCGCCTTTTCCGATTCCGATCCGGGCTGTCCTGCTACGAACTTTCTTCGGTGGAGGTGGAGTGCGGTGTTCTCTGCGGCCGCCGCTTCTGCAGATTCTGCTGGCTGCTTTCTGGCTGTTTTCCCAAGGAGTTATCAGTGCTCTCCTGGGAATGAGTCCAGTTCGGGAGCTGCCCACTCGGAGCTTCAAGGCTGCCCCTGTGCAAGAGGTGCACAACAGAGCTCACCGTGGCTCAGCGAGTGCTGCCGGATGCTGCTGGATCGCCGGTTGCTGCCGAGTAGCTCACTGGGTCGTCTGCCGGGTGCCCACTGGGTGCCCACTGGGTGCCCACCCAGGGACGCCAAATGTCGGGTTCGGCTGTCTGTCTCTGCCCCGACACGGGTAGTGTGGTTTTTGGGTGGCACGCGTTTTAAAGGATGAGTCTGGACTCTTCAGCTTTTCGGTCTTCAGGTTGTTTATTATTTCTTATCTACAAAATTTTTCTGTCTGCCCAACAGAGGTCTGATCTGCAAGCAGTCACAGGCACTCTCTGACCACCCACGGGGCGGTCATGTCTTTTTATACTAATATCTACGTACACAATATTTACTTTTATTTTCCAATGCTTTTCACCTATGTTGGCAAGTGCACCTTCACCATAAACCAATCTCCAAATGCCAACATCACCACAGGAGATGGAGGACAAGAAGAAGGAAGAAGAAGGACAAGACACGCCCTGATCCCTCCATCTTGTCTCCATAACCCCCCTGTACCTAAAAACCTTAAAATCTATATTTCACTTTCTAAATGTGTCTATTTTACACCTTTTACTCTAAAGTGATTCTCTTGTCCTCAAACTCTTGTTATTTCTGTGGATGGATCAAAATCAAGCCACCAGACACTCTTGGCAACATTCCAGGATTTTCGAGACCCCCAAGGGTTCTCCTGGCATCTCTGGACATTGGGAACAATGTGCTGAGATCCCACAGCACTCTGAGGCCTCATGGAACCAAGAGGCCACTATGACCCTTCAGGGCCCTGTGGAACCATGCAGAGCATTGTGACAGAGCAGGACCTGGTGTCACGATGGGGCCATTGTGACACTGCAGGGCCCCATGGAACCAAGGGGCCAGGGCTGCTCCTCAGGGACTCCTGGAATGAAGGAATCATATTTGATACCGTGGTGGCCCTTGGGACGAAGAGGCCATTGTGACACTGTGGAACCATGGGGAGCATTGCTGCACTGCCAGACCTCATGGAAGCAGGGATCCATTGTGACACTGCAGGGCCTTGGGGGAGCAATGGTCATTGTGACACTGCAGGGCCAAAGGATCCAAGGGACTTTGTGACACCAAGTGCTCCCATGGAACCAAAGGGACATTGTGACACTGGGAGGCCTCATGAAATCATAGAGACCATTGGAACACTCTGGGGTCTCATGGAACCGTGGCGACACCAAGTTGTCTGGGAGTGCTGATCTGCTGGAGGGTAGGAGGGCTCTGCACAGGGCCCTGGACAGGCTGGATCCAGGGCCCAAATCCAACAAGATGAGGTTTAACAAGTCCAAGTGCTGGGTCCTACACTTTGGCCACAACAACCCCTGCCGTACTACAGGCTGGGGACAGAGTGGCTGGAGAGCAGCCATGCAGAAAAGACCTGCAGGGACTGATGGACAGCAGGCTGGACATGAGCCAGCAGTGTGCCCAGGCCCTGGCCTGAGGCGTCAGCGCTGCCCCAGCAGTGCCCATGGCCTGTCCCTGCTGCAGTCCCGGCACTGCCACCCCCAGGGCTGTGCCCGGCCCCGAGAGCACTCAGGCCCTGCAGCAACACCAGGGCCACCAGGACAGCGGGGCAAGGCCACGGCAGCAGCACTGGCAACACTAAGTGCTGCTGCTGCTGCTGCTGGGCATAGCTGCTGGGCCAGCACTGATCTGCCCCAGCTCTGCACACAGACATTGTTGCTGCAGCTCCAGAGAAGGCAACAAAAGGGCATCTCTGCAGAAAACTCTGCTGGGACATCCTTTAGTTTGTTTAAAGCCACCGAGAGTGCAGCCCCTCATTGACAGAGTGTGTGGCCACAGGGAAGGTGGAGTGAAACAAAATGAGAAATGGCACGAACAATGACATTTCTTTGTGGACAATAAGAAAAAAATTAAAACAAAGGTAAAGAAACTCTAAAATGAAACCAAGAAGAAGTATCAAATATGACTTTTATTACAAGTGATTTGGAAACACTGTCCAGCAGTTTAATGCTTCTGAAATTTTCCAGTGATCAGGCTCCTCACTGCAGCCTTGAGCTCCTGGTTCCTCAGGCTGTCGATGAGGGGGTTCAGGACTGGGGGCACCACTGAATACAGAACTGACACTGACAGATCCAGGGATGGAGAGGTGATGAAGGGGGGCTTCAGGTAGGCAAACATGACAGTGCTGAGGAACAGGGAGACCACAGCCAGGTGAGGGAGGCAGGTGGAAAAGGCTTTGTGCCGTCCCTGCTCAGAGGGGATCCTCAGCACAGCCCTGAAGATCTGCACATAGGAGAAAACAATGAACACAAAGCAACCAAATACCAAACACACACTAACAACAAAAAGTCCCAGTTCCCTGATGTAGGATTTGGAGCAGGAGAGCTTGAGGATCTGTGGGATTTCACAGAAGAACTGGCCCAGGGCATTGCCATGGCACAGGGGCAGGGAAAATGTATTGGCTGTGTGCATGAGAGCATTGAGAAAGGCACTGGCCCAGGCAGCTGCTGCCATGTGGGCACAAGCTCTGCTGCCCAGGAGGGTCCCGTAGTGCAGGGGTTTGCAGATGGACACGTAGCGGTCGTAGCACATCATGGTCAGGAGAGAAAACTCTGATCCAAGGAAGAAGATTAGAAGAAATAGCTGTGCAGCACATCCAGTGTAGATGTTGCTGGTGTGCCAGAGGGAATTGTGCATGGCTTTGGGGACAGTGGTGCAGATGGAGCCCAGGTCAGCGAGGGCCAGGTTGAGCAGGAAGAAGAACATGGGCGTGTGCAGGTGGTGGCCGCAGGCTACGGCGCTGATGATGAGGCCGTTGCCCAGGAGGGCAGCCAGGGAGATGCCCAGCAAGAGGCAGAAGTGCAGGAGCTGCAGCTGCCGCGTGTCTGCCAATGCCAGCAGGAGGAAGTGCCTGATGCAGCTGCTGTTGGACATTTGCTGGGGCTGCACATGGGCACCTGTTCATGGAGAAAGGACAGTGACAAGTCAGGAGAGGCTGCTTTCAGCCAAACCTGGGCCATTCCCTGTAGACAATGCCTACAGCTGGGACACACTCACCCTTCTACCTGCAGTGGGAAAACCTTTGGCTGCAATCAGAGCACAGTCACACTCCTGGGTCACCCTGGGATAAACCAGACCCTGCCCAGAGCAGAGGGATCCCTGAATGTCTCACCCTCTCTCAAGGTCTCTGGGCAAGGTCTCAGCACCCCCTTGTGCCAAGGACACTCACGGCTCCCTGGGCAAACCCAGCAGCATTTCCTCAGCTGTGGCAGCTCTGCCCTTCCCCGTGGGACATTCAGGGAACTCCCAGAGGCTCTGGCACAGATCTGCACCCAGGAGGGCAGCTCAGAGCCTGGCAGGGCACAGCAAGGAGATCCCTGGCTGTGCCCATGATGGGATCTCAGGGAGGGGGCTCAGATCATTCCCCTTTCCCATGGACTGCTTTGCCCACAGCTCCACAGCTGCCAGGGGAGCTTGGACACCCCATTCCCATGGACAGCCCTGCCTGGCAGGAATGCCAAGGGCAGTGCCTGACTCAGCTGCTGCAGATGCCAGAGCCTCCCTGAGAGCAGCAGATAACAGTGCCAATGTCAGGGCAGTGCAGAACCAAGAGCAGATGTTGTGGTGCTGTGCCTGAGAGGGCAGGGCAGAGACAGCCGGGCACTCAGGACAGTGTTCCCGTGCCCAGCTGTGCCCGGCACCTCCCACACACCAACAGTGCCCTCCTGCCCCAGCCCTGCTCTCTCCAGCCCCCTCTGCTTCCCTGAGCATCTCCCTGGGCTGGGACATTCCCTCCTGAGAGGAGCCTTGTCCCTGCCAGCGCTCACAGAGCCCATCCCAGCCTGTGTGCCCTGGCTGGGGCCCTACAGAAACCTGCCTGTGTGCAGGGCCCTGGCTGGGGCAGGCTCTGTGTGCAGCTGGGCAAGGGCAGCTCAGGAGAGCCCTGCTGGGCCCTGCAAAGGTGATGCTGCTGCTGTGCAGGGCCGAGGAGTGGCTGAGGGCCCTTTGGGAGGCTCCCAGCAGAGACACTGACCACCCAAAGTTACAGTTCTGGAGTCTCTGTAAATGCTCAAACATTCCTTTGATGATCCTGTGTGTCCCTTTCAACTCATTATTCTGTATCTGATTACAATTCCTGTTCTGCTTCTCTCATCCCCTTGTTGTCTATAATCGAAAGAGAAAAAGAAAACCCCCTTGCAACAGTAGAACAGTAGAGTAAAACAGTAAAACAGTAGAGTAAAACCCCCTTGCAACAGTGTTAGAACAGTAAAGTTAAAACCAGACATAAATTGGAAGCTTCCAGGAGTCCCAATGGGGATGGGGCACACCTGGGACCTGATTTCAACAATTTATTAAGGTTGATTAATTAGGATATTGAAAAGGAACATCCAGTAGCAGATTCAGGTGCCCCAGTTACACACTCCTGGCTCAATGCATTGCAATAGGTCCAAGGGCTTCTTTACCTTCACTTTTTGTTATGACTGCTCATTTATCTGGTCAATAAAAAATGTTTTTGTAGATTGTCTTCCTGATAATAGGACTATTTGATAATAAGACTGGTAAGACAGTATTTCAGGAATGTATTTTGACAGTCAGCTTATTTTTCTAATATCTAAGAGAATGGTTAGGAAACGTACTAGAGGTAATTAAGGATTGCAATTATATAAGTATATAAGAGTAGTTTAATATAGGTATTAGAATTTAGTAGTGTTAAGTAAGGATTGTAGATTTATAACTATATAATAGTAATTTACAGAGCTATGAATGTATCAAAAATGTATAAAAAGTAATAATCTTTGTGCCATCACCACAACTTTCCCATCCTTCTCTGAGTAGGAAATTTAAAACACTCTCAGGAAAGCTCCTGATCTTTACAGCAATCCCAGGCTTACCTTCTTTGGGAAGTGCCCTCTGGAGCTGTGCCCAGGCTGGTCTGGAGCTGGGAGCAGCCCTGCCCCACCCAGCCCCTCTCAGCAGCAGACCCTGCCCTGCTCAGGGCGGCTCCTTCCCCCCAGAGCTTCTGCCCAGCACTGGGAGCAGCTGCCAGGTCTGGCTGAGAGCTGTCCCTGGCAGGCAGCAGAGTCCCTGCCCCAGCACAGCGCCCTGGGCTGCAGGACCCTGCTCTGCAGAACAGCCCTGCGCACCCCTGGCTGCTCTGCACAAGAGACAATCAGAGAATGTACTCACAGGCTCTGCAGGCATTGGCATGTTCCAGCTGCAGGAGATGGCTCCAGGAGCTGCAGCTGCATTGTCCTGCAGCCAGAGGTTCCTGTGCCAAGGGCTGGCAGTGATTGTGCCCCAGGCACTTAGCCCCTTCCCAGCCCTGACTGATTGAAGCTCTCTGTGCCTCTGTGCTGTGCCCGGGCTGGCTGCAGGCAGTGCCCCAGCCCTGCTGGGCTGGCAGAAGAGCTGCTCAGCAAGAGAAATGTGCTTTTGAAGCTCTTCTTGGTGAGCAGGAGATGCCTCTGGGCCAGGAGCCCAGCCCAGCTCAGCAGCACAGACACAGCACAAGGACTTTAATGAGCCTCTGGGGCTTTGTGCTCAGGCCCTGGACATCAGTCCCTGAGAGGCAGCTGAAGAAACCTCTCCAGAACTCCAAGGCAGTATCCAACTCCAAACTTTCTTGGACTATTAATGGGTCCCAGAGAGGGACACGACTGAGCAAGTGTCCCCAGGCCCCAGGCAGAGCAGAGAACTGCAGGCAGTGATGACAGGTGGGGACAAAGAGAAGCCAAGTCTTGGTGCCCTGGGGCACAGCAGGGTCTGTGCCAGCAAGGGCTGGGAGGAGACACCTTGTCCTGAGGCCCTGGGGCCTCCTGGCACAGCCCCAGCCAGGCTGGGCACTGTCAGCCCCTTGTGCTGCCCTCAGCATCCCCCCCTAGCCCACATCCCAGTGGCCTCAAGGATCTGCTGCAAGGAGTCCCTGGGGAGCCTTGCTCAGCAATGGCCCTGGGGGCCCATCAGCCATGGCCTTGCAACCCTCCCAGGTGTAGGACCTTATGCTGAATGATTTTGGCTCTTGGTAAAAAGTGTGTTATCACTGTTAAAATAGGGCACTAGAAGGTCCAAATTCTACCTTTATTTCTAAAATATAGTTTTTAACAACTTCTCAGGAAAAGTGAGGGCCATTTAAAAAAACTATTATCTCTCGTATCATCTATATAGAGATGCATGAAGCCAGAGTTTTTGAACCAAGTAGAACATATTGGGACACTGAAATAAGGTCAGATTTCCAGAAATGATCTGCAGCTGGAAGCTGGAAGCTCTCACCACCCTCAACACACCAAACTCCAGGAAACCCAGCAATGTCTACAGACACCTAAACAAGAGCTGGGTTCAGAAAATCTGGTCCCACTTGTGAATACAGACATCTCCTGAATATCTTCTCAGTGGGTTCTGAAAAGCTGACTTACCTACAGCTCCCACTGACTGGGAATCCCTGTCATTGAAAACCCTAAAAACCCACTGTTGTCTGAGTGCAGACTGCTGTGGTTCCTAATATGAAAATTCACTTTTGCATTTCTAGTTTGAAAATATTCATCTTTGCTCCAGCCACATATGATGTAATTTGTGATTTTCAAGGACCTGTTGCTAAAAGGTAGAAATTAATAAGTTTTAATACATCCTTGTAATGACACCCTCTAAAAATGAGCCAAACTTCCAGGGCTCCAGAACATCCATTGAAGTTAAAGAGTTTTGTAAGTGAAAGTTTCACTATCTTCTAGGAAAATGGGAAGAGGAGAGCTTTCTGCTGGGAAGTTTCAGCTGAGTATGATCATGGCTCCTTTTATACACACCATAAATAGTTCATAATTTTGAAACCATCTATTTTTCCAATTAAGATGTCAATGAAAAAAAGAAAAAGCAATGGATCACACAGGGCTGGTCTTAAAAAGCCAACATCAACCTTAATTCTGTGTTGACACTTCATAGCTTATTTTCCAAATACTTAATTTCCCACCCTCACAGGATTAACATTTTCTTCAATTGTCACTGCAGCATAACATTAGTACAAAACAAGGATTTTTCTCATTACTTATATATCATGAGGTTCCCTCAATTTAGCTTGTGCCAAAATAATCCCAAAATTGACAAGGATGTTTCCCATCTATGCTCCTACTTCCACACTCAGCCCTGCAATGACTTCTGGGATAGTTTTGGCTACTGGATTTTGAAGGCATATAGTGATACTGCTTGAAGTATATCAGTTTCATTTTCAAATGTAATAAAAAGTAAGAGGCCTACAGTTTCCCATCAGAGTGCACTGCTTCAATCTCCTCACAGAGCTTTGCAACCAAAATTATGGGCTTTTTTCCCTCAGGAGAGGAAAAAGAATAGAACCGAAAATGCAACAATAAAAATCTAGCATAATAATGAATCTTAGCCTATTTTTTTTCATTAAAGCAATGCAAAAGACTGAACAATAGCTGATGAAATTTCCTCTAGAAGAACCTCCTTGCACAATATAAGTATTACACCAGCTGTAAATTGAACTGCATAACTTCTAATGCATTAGGATAGATGGATTAGGAGACAGATATTAGAATATTTTCTCACAATACCTTTGAAGAAGAAAGAATAAAAGAAAGAAAAAAAAAAAGAAATTAAAGTGAGCCTCCGACAACTATCAATATTTCAAACTACAAACTAAGCTCCCTATAATCAATTTTAGTCCATGCTTCAAAAAAAAGATAAAGAAATTTTAAAAATTGTCTTAATACTTCTAATATATTCACATCCTGGACTATAAAGACCAAAACTATGGAAACAAACCCATTCTATGTACTTGAGCAGTTTTTTATTTGCATATAGAATGTTAAACTTAAGCCTAAGTAATCAACTGTGATTTTCATTCAGCATACACAGACTTCCCTTTATGATGGCAGGCAGTTTTTCTTGGGGACACTGCTGGAGTTTTGGGGATTTATTTGGAGTGAGAGGGATTGCTGATTTCAGAGATGCTAAAAGAAAAGTGTATCACTATAAGGATATCGGCATTTTAACTCAGTTTCTCATTGCAAAATGAATATCCCTGTGACTGATACAAACTCCAAGGATTTTAGAACACCAAGGGACCATGAAGATAAATATTTTGGAGAGCAGCAGGGAAGGCACAAGCTGAAGAGAAGGGTGCCTCCCTGTGGCAGACAGATACAGGAGAGGCCAGGCAAACTACTGAGCCTTAGTTCCAGTTTCTTTTTCCATCTTTTTTCCATATGGACTCAAGCAGCCATAGCATCAAATGTTCCTGGGAGCAAGCTCTCTTTTTATGCTGTGAAAATCACCAGGGCAAAAACACACAGAGAAATAGAGGAAAAAAATACACCTACAGAACATCCCCACAGGCAAAAAGCCTCACAAGTTTTCCCAAATTTGGGAGTTTAAAGTTTAAAGCTTATGCCGTATATTGATTTTTAATTAAAACTAATTTAATTACAGAAGCTTCTACCTTGACATCATCCGAATATAGACACAGGCACATTTTTACAAATTCAGATGATCTTTTTTTTTTTTTGCTGAGCACCAGTTAACATCTAATTCATCTAATTTTTCTTGATGGTCCCTTTCCATTCTCTGCTTCTAAATCTTCCAAGTCAGTTCCTTCTTTCCTGCAGAGTCCTACTCTTGTAAGGACTCCATAGTGCCTTTACTACAAGTTCCTTTTTCCTTATTTTTCCGTACTTCCTGAAGCATGTCACTTTTAAAACTCACTCTAAAGTTATCACAGCACTAGTTGGCCTTCTGCCATTATTTAGGCCAAACCTAATCTAGCCAGTCAAATCTCTAGAAAAAAACTGTATTTTTATCTGAATGAAGACTGCATCAGCAACAGTAAAGGTAATTATATTATCCAGATATCATCATCCCATACAGGTTGTTGAAGCATTTTCAGATGTTTCATCTTATTTCAGAAACAAATATTTTTGAAAGACATGTTATTTCAATTTTTTCTTTTCTTTTTTTTTTTTTGTTTTTTAAGATCTTATTCTCTTTAGATTGTTTTTCCTTTCTTCACTGGTAGAGTGGAACGATGACAGAAAGAAATGGAGGAACTAAAATCAGAAACCAGCTACACCATGCCAATTTCTTGCTATCATTCTCTGCTTGCTTTTCCTGCACAGTCCTTTAATTATATCAGATACTATTAAAGATTCAGCACATGATTTTGAATTTTATTTGATACAAAAAATCACATATCATTGAAATTCAAACAGAAAGCAAAACTAGTTTGTCCTTATAAATTCAGGATAGGTCTATAAAACACCTTCAAGGGGACTTGTGCATGCATGATGATACCAGTCCTTCACTTTGGGTAAAATAGGCATCTGTAAGATCAAGACAAAAGAAAAAAACAGCCATATTTTAGGAAGAATAAAATTATCCCTTTGCAATCTAAGTGAAAAATTTGGATTTAGGAGATGTAGGATCACTGCCTGGTTGCAGAGAACTTTTCCTGCAGTGGCTTTTCCTGCATATTACCCCAAGAGGAACTAAGATTGAATGTTAAATTCTTCACTACAATAGTAAAATAAACTTTCACTATTTAATGAAACCAATAAATAATAGATTGCAGTTGTCAACCTAAAACCATTTTAAAGACAGAATAATTATTATCCAAACACACTCAACTGAGCTAACAGGCTCACCTGTTATACACCAAAAAATCTTCAGCTATTTTTTCCTCTGTTCTAGAGCCTGCTGTAGGCAGATGAAACCTATCCTGGTTATCATTGTATTCTGAATTAGTTTATTTGAAAATAATTTTGAAGTCAAGGTCTTGTGATGCTTTATGACCTCCTTTACTCTTCCTCTGAAATATTCTTGGATGGACTTAAAAGAGGGCTGCACATATGGTCTACCCAGATTAAACAAGGAGGTAGGAAGGTCAGATTATTACCAGAATAATTTCTATTTCCTTTTGCATTGGCTGTGTACTACATGAGCTGTAAGCAAATGAGACTCCCCAAAATTTATAGTTCAGCTACACTTTGGATTGAAAATCAGATTGGGGGAAAAAAGAGATTTTACAATAAGCAGAGAACAGGAATCACGATCAAAAACTGGAGATGAGCAGATGGTGATTAGAAATATCTTACCAAGAACCTGAAATGCAGCTCTTCCTGCAGCATAGACTTCACCTATTGTACTTATTTAAGTTACTATTTCAGATTTTGAAATTTGTAATCACTTGATCAGGGAAAAGAGATCTTTTTTCTTCAGTCTCTCTCTACACAGCAGTGAAGCCAACCACTCAGTGGCCATTATACTGTACTCCTGCAACTGAAGGCAACACTCCACTGAAAGAGGCTGCACTGTTCCTTTGATGATAGCCTGATTCCTCTTTAAGAAGTTTCTTGCTAAAATTTACTGCAAAGACCCTGTTACCTAGGGTGGTCTGTGATATATCCACAAAACAGAATCATTTAACAGCATTTAACATTATTGCATGTTCTGCAATAATCCTGGCAATGCTGATCTTTCAGAAACAATCCGTGTAGAAGAAGGACACCTTCTCACTGAATTTTTAAACAAAACAAAGCACACACTCCCCGGGGGGGGGGGGGGGGGGGGGGGGGGGGGGAAGGTGAGGAACTTTCTATTCTGCATTCTCCAATCATCTCTAAGAAAAGAGGATTAATAACTAGTTGCCTGTAGGCAAGTTGTAATAGAATTACCTACTAAAGGGCTTCTTCCCCTTCACCTTGCAAAACCCAGTTCTGCCTTGAGACAGCTTCTGTGTTTTGAAGGGTATTTCAAAGGTCATCCAAAGTAATGACCGTGATAAATGCAAAGAAAATCAACTGCAATTGGTTCAGGGAAGGGTTTTCTTTCCTTAGTAGAAAGAAAACCTCAGGAAGTGCTTTTGTCAATCCCAGTAAGACTTTGACAGTAACATGTAACCTCAGTCCTTGACCCAGCAAGTCTGAGCTGCATTTAATTGGTCTGTCTGCAAAGCTATGAAAAATTTCTCTTTGTGTACTGTAAAATAAAATGCATATATTTCATACAGCTGGGAAACAATATCTACTATTCAGAGCTGCTGGCAGCACTTTCCTTGTTAAACTCTCTGAAACCATCCCCTTTTTTCCAGCCCTGCTTTTAGGTGCACTGAAGAAGCCAAAAATATAAAAATCAACGAGTGGAAAGCATAATCATTGGAAAACTCAAAGGATATAAATCATTCTTAGGAGGAACACAACATTTGGTGAAAATCATGAGAACCTTGCACATTGTTGGGTTGGTTTGTGGAGCTGGGGAAGGACTTATCAGGAAAAAAACACTGAACAGCCACACTGAAACCAAATCCTCATCTCTGTCCTGTCCATCTCTATTTTTTTACTCTACTTACTGGTCTTCCTCAGCATCAAGCTACTCCCCCATAAATCCACAACTAGCAGCCATGTGGACTTTTATGAGATAAATCTCAGTAGAACTGGGAACCCAGAGTTTTTTTTAAAAAGCTAAGCTTTTCAATACAGGATTGAATAAACATTCAAAGAGGAGGAATTTAAAGAGGAAGAGACAGAAGCTTTCTAATCTCTAATTCTCATGTCTGTCAATGTGAGTTCCCATGGCAGTTTTAACACACATGGAGCTTGTGGCCATTTTTATGGCTGGAAACAGGATGGGCTGAGGTGTTACAGAATGTTACAGAATGAGTCAGCCAACAAATCCATGCCAGGAGATTCCCTTGTGGAGTAGCTACAGCAGTCATCAAGATGTAAACAAAGGTAGCAACAGGACTTATTTCACTGCTGAGGTGCAGCTACCCAAGGAGTTTTGCTGGCAACAAGATCTTAGTAATGGCAGGGAGGACTTCCCAGTTTCCACTTAATAGACCCAAAACTAGTAAAATTTATAGCACAGGCTGAGCCTGAGATGTATAAAAACATAGTCACTGAAAGTTTGCAAAGCACTGGTTAAAAGGAGAAAAGTGGTTATTTAAAGAATGTCAATATTGATCAGAAATTCAGACTTTTCATTGATCCCATACTGACCCAGCAATAAAATGTCTGTTTTAAACATCACCACTTCATAGGTCTGAACAGAGTAACACAACTTCAACTTCTTCTAAGCCTTCATTTGCAATCAAATGACAAACAGGTAAATTAGGTGTGTCCTGTACAGAAAACACATGGAATGATGCACATCATATATAAATGAGATCTATTTTATTCTTCCAATTACCTTCAGATGCAGTGATAACTAACCAGAGAAAAGGTATTCCTGCATGCAAGCACTGTCAAGATGCAAGACCATTTTGAATATTTAAAGCAGCTCACAATTTTAAAGTCGCTGGCAGTAGAAAGACAGAGAAAAAAAAATGGGAGAATTTTACTGCTAAGGGACCTGAACAATATTCTGACACAAGTTTCCTTGTTGCTTTTAACTAAAGCACAGAAAAATGAAATGGTTACAGTAACAATTGGTAATCATTAGGCCCATTTTTCTTTAATCCTGAGCAGAAAAAGAACATTCCCTCAAGTATTTTTTGGGAGGGCACTGCACAACTACTAAAACCACCCACTCCTGTTTCTGCCTAGATGAGTTTGGTGCTGTTCAGAGTTAAATGGTAAAGCATTAGCATTTACACAGTTTTATATCTTCAAGCATTGGTACGAACTGAAGGGATTTTTTTCAGCCTTTTGTAGGTGTGTGATAGTTACACAATGCAGAAATACAGGCTGCTGAACACTAATTAAAAACAAACCCTTAAAATACATATTCCATTTGCTTTAGAGCATCAATTATAAAACCAGATGTTCGAGACAGATGTCAAAGAATTATTTTTCATAAGCCACAGCTTATAGCCATGTAGCCTCCATTTATCATCTCAGATGGGAACATTTAATTTGACAGCACACATTTTGGTTAATAGCCAGTTTCAACATTAGCACTTGTTTTTGCCATTTTATGTAAAGGGATGCGATAAAACTGTCTATAATGAAAATTCTGTTATTTCAGTACCTCAGCATTTACAAATCATGTCTATCTGTGCACAAGATGAAAATGTTTTACACACTTGTGAACGTCTGCAGCATGTCTCAGAGGCATAGTTCTTTCCACATGCCAGCTTATTTAATATATATCTACATGTAGGGTTTGCTCCTAGAAGCTCTGCTCCTCTTTCAAGACATTTATCTTAAGAGAACAGAAAATAAAACATCTTTGCTCCTGTGTTTCTTGAACATTACAAAACTTCACTGATTGCAGTGGATAACTTTGGTTAAAAAAAATATTGCATTCTGTTACTTTTGGTAGATGGTCTTAACAGAAATTTGGGCCTAGAGCTCTCATCACAGCATATATTTAGCAATACAAGTCCTGTCTTCTTGTGTATTTCTTGCATTTCTAGGTAAAATCTATGCCAGGTCTTCAGCTGCTGTCAGGCTGGCACAGATCCAGTGACTTCAGCACTGTATTTAAATTTCTTTTACATTTGACAGAAAAAAAAAATCTATCTGTTCTGAAGCCAGAAATAGAAAGGCAAGCATAACTGGCATACTTTAAAAATCTGCCAATAGATATCAATCCTCCCTGATTTCACCCTAAAGGTGAACAGTTCCACTGCAAGGCTTCTACTGAGAAAAACTGGGTAATCATATCAAATGATGTGACAAATTTGGGAAAAGAGCAAATTAATGTCCTTTTTGACTAAAGCCAGGATTTGACTCTCCAGATAGTGGGAAGACACAAGTTCACTATTTCAACTGTGATAGTTCAGGTTTGAATTATTTTGTCCAGACAGCAAAACAGATTTTTTGGCTGCCCATCACACGTTTTCAAACCCAGACGTTCATTTTAGAATAAAATCCTGAAGAAGAAAAATCAAGATGTTTAATGCAACCCTATCAGAAAGACATATGTGCTGCCTATGCTTGTGAAAAATTAGAGAATGTGCCTTTTGATTGCTCCTATTCATAAATCAAAGAATGTAAGGAACCAATACATGAAGGGACTAAAGAGGAATAGACAGTATCATCTATCAAGAAATTCCTGCAAAAGGGAAATGGAGATGAGTCATAACACACCTTTAATTCTTCAATGGGAGGCATGCCTAGATCAAGCTCCAACTGCTAATAAGAAAAACCCAGTCTCTTAACTGCAGATTAATATAGAAATCATGTCCAACATCCTTTCATGCTGACATAAAAGAAACCATACCAGCCAGCTTTACTTTTCTATTAAGGAGGACTTCAAAATGTGCCCTAAACCAGGACACAGGGGTGCTGAACACCTGTGTTAACTCCTCTGTACACTTCAGAGGCAGAAATGTAGAAGGCCTGGGTGTAACCCTGCTCAAAGAGCTGATGAGGATAGGAGGGTTAAGATTCCTTCTGTGAAATAAATGTTTTCATTGGGCGGTTTTTTTGGCTTGTTTTTTTGGGTTTTTTTGTTGTTTGTTGTTGTTGTTGTTGTTTTTTGTTTTGTCTTGATTTTTTTTTCCTGTCTCAGAGATTGGAAGTTCCACCTATTAGAATTGGTGGAACATCAGTCTTATTCTTTCTGGTGAGTAGGCAAGCAAAACAAAAACAAGCATATTAAAATAAGCTAGTAAATCAGAACATACTTATGACTTCTCTTTTCAGTTCCTGAAAATAAAACAATATTGAAACATCAGAGTTACTCACACACTGAAAATTTTGATTTTTCAGAAATCAGTAGCAGTAAAGTCAGCTCAAGTCTTTTGAGAAAGTCACAGTTCCTTTCATGATTTTGGATATTTGTATACAAATACAACATGAAGAGGCTGAATTCACTACTCAACTTGTGATACACACAAAATACTTTTCAGACCCAGGAAAAAGCCTGTATACAGTAATTGTAACTATTGGTTTCAGTTGTTATGGTCTGGCAAAAGGCTTTCAGTGCTCTCATATCTGCTAGCATCACAGGAGAAGGGCATTGCAGCTTAATTAACTTGTCAACAATGCAGAGGCAATGAGAAACTAACGTTCTACCCTTTCACATAGATCAAGCATGTTCAACAGCTCTAACATTCAAATCATTAGCCACAAAAAATGTTGTTTTTCCAGTCACCGACGTCCGTGTTTTTATTTCAGCAGTGATAACACTCTAATGGCTAAATGGGTTTGCTTTCCCAGAGTGTCTGGGAAATGATTTTGCTAATCTCAGTTCACAAACTCATTAGCAAACTGAATTCCAGCATCTTTTCCAGTGTCTAGCCTGAATATCAAGTTTCAGTCACCTTTCACTACTCCTTATTTATGTAATTCTTTATTAAGCCTGCATTTTACAGCCTTTTTTTTACAACTTGGGCATATTAAGTAACAAGGTTCTGGATAACTGGAAAAAAATCAGCAGCAGCTTGGGAGGTATCTCAGATTTGGGATGGAGGTGTAAAATCATTTACAGAGCAGCAATGTACACAAGGCTGATGCAATTCATGTGGCTGCTGCTGCATGCAATCCATTGTACACAGGAAGATGTGTTACCCTTCTTCCCATCTCACCTTAGCCCAGGAATTCTTTTCTAAGGAATAACTGTTCAAGGACAATATCAAATTTCCACATCAAGGCAACCAGCACAGGAGCTAAATAATCTGCCCTTGTGAAGCACTGCAGATGTTTGAAACACTGTGCAGATAATTTAGGGAGACACAACTCCCTAAACCTTCAGCATCCCTTCCAAGGCAGGCAGGCAGGCAGAAGGGGATGCACTGCAAGCACAGTCATGTGGCAGCCAAAGGAGTAGCCCAGGCACAAGAAAACAGAGATAAACTCCTCTCAGAGGACAAGGAACAAGAGCACAGTAGATAAGAGCACAAGAGATAAATGGAAAATTACAATTATGGAATGGGGGGAAAAAAAGGCTTTTACAGAAAGAATAGTCACACCCTGGAACAAGCTGCTTTGCTGTGGGATCTCCATCCTTGGAGCTATTTAAGGATTGCTTGGGAAAGGCCCCAGCACATCAACTGACTTCTGAGTTGCATTTACAATGCAGAAAGCTCTGCTGTGACTGCCTTGGAGCAGCCAACTTCCCCTCCCAGCCTAGATTGTTCCTTGATTTGATCTCACTTTCCACCCCACATTCAAGATTCCACAATTTGGGAACAGAAAAGGGAAACCTCAGCAGTGGAAAGGGGAGGCACATTTTCTGCCACAGAGGCTGAGCAAGGCAGAAGCAGCTTCAGCAGCACACCCAAAATTCTTTTTCCTTTTTAATGCTTGCTCTAACCTCTACCCCCTTAGAAAAAAGACAGCATGTACTAAAATCATAAACTTTATCACTAATTTCATCTCCTCAAACAGTATTTTTCTGGAAGGGGCTACAACATGCTCAGTTTTCCATGGAATTTTCAAGGGCAACAACCTCCCTGCAAACTTGAAGAATGTCTGCAGCTGGAGGTATGCTGGATCCAGGAAGCCTTTCATATTCTACCCTAAATCCATCACAGTGGATATAGCATTTTAGAAAATTGCTACCTTTTGAAAATAGACTTTTGCCAATTAAATGTCTGGCCTGTGCTACAGCTATTAGCTGAAGATGTCTGCATTTTCTTTTTGCTCCTTCAAAATCTCATTCTTTCTTAAAATTTCAAATTATCTACCAAAATAACAAAAAATTTTCAATTGTCCTAAAGAACTATCTAATTTCAATTTTACTGCTGCAGTAAAATTAACAATTCCAACCAAGCATTTCCCCTACAGTTCACAAGAAAGTTAGAATTGCATTTAAACTGTAAAAATAGTTTGCATCATATCAACCAATCTTATTAAACTAAGAAGCAAGGTTTTCTATCACATCAATGTCTATTTAAGTCCCATAAAGAAGGGGGATTCCTAAATATTTAAAAATTGAAAAAAACATAGGACTTTGTTTCATCCTTTCCAGCTTCTAGAAGAAACTGCACAATGAACTTTAAGATACTTCAGGTTGTTTCATTTTGGCTCTAACACTATTTCATGAGTTTGTGGTGTGCTTGCTCAAGTGTAACTTCAAGAAATTTAAATCAAACACAGTAATGCAAACTGATAAGCTGCAGAGTTAAAAAAAGTTCATAAATTCTCACTTGCACAGAGATGGTATTCAGAAAGTTATTTCCACTTCTAATTATCACAAGCAATCAGCTGGCGTGTAAAACGGTTAGTTAGTGACTAAAAGTATGCACAGACCTGTAATTTAAATTTATTTCAGAATGGAAATGGGCTCTTGGAATGAAGAAGACCTATAACTAATTGATTTATACACTCTAATTTGTTTATTTCAGTTAAAACATAAACATTTTGCATATTCCTGAAAGACCTGGCAAGGAAAGTAACTGAGAACTAATGATGTTTCTTGCTTGAGTATTTTATCATTGTTCATTTTTATTACTGCTTTTTTTTTTCTACTGGATACATGAAATATGCAAAAGTTCCTGTTATTGTAATACAGATGCATAAACAGAGGAATTTGGCTTCTCCCTGAATCCATTGCAAAGGAAAATAAAACAGAATTTTACCTATTGTCAGAGTTAGGCATGGCTGTATTTTTTCAAAACTACATTAACTGCAGACCATATATGTGGGAATTCAGGTCAAATCTCACTCTGCCTATCCACTTTTCTTTCTGTCACACAAACTCCCTTTATTTTCTCCTGCCATTTCCCAGGCTTTCTTGACACTTGGAGCAGCACCACTGAGGGATTGGGAGGGATTAGCCCAACCTATAACAGTGCTCCATCACAAAAATGGGCATTGCTCTAAGAACCCCTTAATGAGTAATTAACAGTACATAACCTGCAACTTGAAGTAATTATTTCCCAACATTTTAAGTTGAATTAAAAAGATTTAGGTTTCTTAATACCAAGAGGGCTCGTTTTGAATAAATACCACTCTCTTTAGTCCCATTTTGGTTCATTTTTATTTCAGTTTTTTGCTTTCATTTTGCTGGTACTTGGAAAAAATCCCAACATTTTAAAGCTTATAAAGCAAAAGGCAATGGTATGCCAACATCATTCACAAAGCAACGCTTCTGCAAGACTGGTCCCACTGTTTAAGGGTTACAGAGCAAACAAACATTTTTAAACTGCAATCCAACTGTAAATATGTCTTTCTCAGTGCAGCCTGACAGTAGGTGCTGATCTTTGTATGTATATGCATAAACATTCATATAAAACTCAGAGGGAACAGCACTAAAAACATTGGGAAGATGACGAAAAGCATTGGGAAGATTCAGTAAACCTAGAGAGAATCACAAAAATCTTTTTCTACTGTCTTCAAATTCAGAAGCCAGACAAAACTGGAAGTGGCCATGTTCAATTTTTGCATAATTCTTATTTCACGTTAAGAGGATAAATTAGAGTCTAATCATTAATCTGAATCTCTCAAGAACACACCAAGCCTAAACACAGAAAGGAAACCATGCTGAGGGAGTGGCCTGAAGTTGTGTCAGGGCAAGTTTAGGGTGGATATTGGAAAAAGGTTCTCTCCCCAGAGGGTGGCAGGGCACTGAACAGGCTCCCCAGGGCAGTGGTCACCAATCTGATAGATCTTAAGGAATGTTTGGACAATGCTCTCAAGCACATGGTGGGATTCTTGGGGTGTCCTGCACAGGGCCAGGAGCTGCACTCCATGATCCCTTTGGGTCCCTTCCAGCTCTGGATATCCTGTCATTCTGTGCAGCCTCTGAGATGAACAGCAGCAGCAAGTTCCTGTATCCCTCTGAGGGGCACTGTGACTGAACACAAAATCTGAGGGCATTGCACCTATTGCACAGGCCAGAAGGGACAATCCAACCCTCCTTGGATTATAAGGACTTCTTACACCACCCATCTTCCTTATACCACCCATCCTGACTCTCACCCAGGCACACAAGCACTGAATTTTGCACCTTGTTACTACGAGGGAAGGTTGGTGGTGGTGCCTGTGATGCTGCCAGCAAAAGAATGATGCTGATAGGCTCAAGAAGGAGTGAAAATCTTGATCTTTAAGGAAAAACACAATCCTGAATACTTAAAATTGGTTCAGAAGCTTAATTTGAGACTGTAGGTAGTACTCTGATTTTCCTTTAAGGAGGCTGACCCAAGCAATATGCCTGATGTATCATGGAACAACTCTGAGTTATTTTAAAGAATAAATGAATCAATTAACTGGACTCTTAGAGCTGGCAAAAGAATGAGCTAGAACTGGTTAGTATGACAATGCTCAATTGCTTAATAATTAAAAAAATAGATATTATAACTGTGCTTAAACTTTTATATCTAGAGGGTTCTGGTTTCCCAAAAGTAGAAAAAGAGCAGTTAAAATTCTGGGGTTTTTTTAGGCAGATCACAATCAAAGCAAACACCCAAACCCAGCCTCAATGCCCTCAGATTTAAGAGCTAACATCCTGAATCCTGCTGGTCCCATGACAATCCCAATTCAGATCTTCCCAAGGAGCAAAGTGAGGCACTAGGAGCCCCCAGCCTCCAACAATCCCTTTCACACATTGCAGCTTCACTTTATGATGATTCTGAGCAGACACGTCCCTAAACCATGACCTCTTCCAAAATTTCAAAGCACTTCTAGAAAAACAGACCATTTTTCCTTCAGCACTGGGCTCTCCTCATCTACCTGTGACCTGTTCCTGACTTGCACACAGAGTTTGGTTCTATCTCCCTGCACATGAAGGGACCCATCCTCTTTCTGATGGGGATGCATTTCAAATACTGGCATGAAGAGCATGTCGAGAGCTGCTGGCTCAGAGGAGCTTGGAAGAAAACATGGAGAGAGCTGGAGAAAGGGAGCTGGGCTCTTGCATGACTTTTCCACACACTTTTGTAAGAATTTTAGGCTAGTCCAGACAGTTGGGAAATCCCAAATGACAGATGATCCATTTTTATTACCCTTACATTTCCATTGTGGATATAACTCATATTTGACTTGTCACAAAAAAGCGCCACGCTCAAAGCCAAAGAAGATGTAGCACATTTCATAACAGTCTTTTTCACATCTCTGTGGTTATTCTAGGAGGAATTAATGTAAAAAGTAGCCAGGATGACATCTGCATTAATATATACATGCAGCACCTATGGGTTTACTCGTTAATTAAAGCAAGGGCCTTTATGTCATTTGTACAGCGTGAGGTAAAGAACATTTTTCCTGTCTGTATAAGCTTTGGTACACCAGTTTCCTCCCTAAAGAGCACATAATAGCTACATTTAAGTAAATCAGGTCAACATGTCCTCCTTTATTTTATGTTAAGGTAAACTAGCCTTCCTGTCCCACTGCAGCCTAATTTTTCTTTATAGCTATTTAAAACCTAATATAGGTTAACATTAACATTCAGACCGCTTCCTGCACTGTCTGATTTTGCTAGATGATAAACTTAATAGCACTTAGTGACAGACAGCAAGTGAGGAGCTGGGGGAAGGGGGGATTTCATCTCCAACAGCAGCCTACAACACTCATAGCAGTTTAATAAGGACATCAATAGAAAGGCAGATCTACTGTAAAATGCCTGCGGTGGCAATTACTCCGCTTTGTTTACTTTGGTTGCAGCCAGCAGAGAGCAGGATCCATTCTGCTCACCACCTCTTCCCTTCCAGTCACTCCTATCCCACATCTGGACAGGGAGAAGCATAACTCAGGGTGAGGATGAGGAATGTTGAGAGGATGGATACCATACTGCACCTGGCACAGACGCTCAGCCCGCTGCCGCGGCAGGACGCGTTAGCGTTCAATGGTCCGCACGCTGACTGCAACCTTGGGAAAGACATTACCTCACAAGCAAAAAATCTTGCACTGTGTTCATTTTTCAAGATTGAATTAAGCCTGTTTTGGTTAAATGCGAATATCAGTAGTTTGGAAACCCAAATCTGATGCATATGTCTCTCTATACTGCCTCAGAGGTTCAATCAGGGGACGTTTAAAAGCTTTCTGCTGGTAGCAGGCAGCAAAAGCCACTCAAGAGGCAAGAGGAATGATTTGTCAAGAGGTTTCTGATTCCCAAAGCTGGTATTCAGCAGTAGTTTTGTTCTCAGCATTGGTGTGGCTTCTAGAGACAGCAACTCTGCAGTTATGCTCTGAGGCTGCTTTGGAAATATCTTGATCTGCCAAAAGAAATATTTGTAAGACAAATATTCACACTTAGCTGATACCTGACTCTCATCTTTCAGGGAAAAAGAAAAAAAAAGACATAGAAAGGACAACTGAAAAACTGGCTGTTCTCTTAAAATGATACAAATGGGGCTAAAATTATTCTAAGCTGGTGGTGGGTCTTCCTGGTACAGAGTAAAACACATGGAATAAAGAGAAGAAATTTCAACACCGTAAGAAGTTATGGACTCGGATTTTGCTCTGGCTGACAGTTTCCATATGGTCATGGAAAACAAGGAGAATTTTTAAAAGATGTCTATGTGCTTCCCTGTACAGATTTAGCTGCTTTGGTAGTGCACATAAGGAGGTGTCACAGAAAACATTGCTATCTCCTTGCCAAGGAAACCAGACAGGTATCCATCTGTACTTTCTAATGAGCAGCACAAAGCAGCCAGTCCTTTCATCTAATCAATTTCCTCCTAGAGTTGGACTCAATTATTCCTATGGGTCCCTTCCAACTCGGGATATTCTAATGCATGATAATGCAAACAGCTACAAGCATTGACTTTCCTCCATGTGAAAACAAAATGTTTTTGGAGACTTTGGGACAAATGCAAGACATCTCTAGCAAAATAAATGCCCATCACAGTTCCAGATATCTGTTTATCTTTTCAGCATATCATGACTGTTGCCTTCTTGTGAAGGCCGCGGTGACTTGGTTTCGGAGTCTAGCACGGCGATCTCTTCTTTGGGATCTCTCGGGGCTAATAACGGACGCTGACACTAATGTGGTGGACGGTTAAAGGCGTTTATTGAGGGGTCTCGAGGGTATTTATGGACTAAGGGGCTTCTCTACGTCAGACGGGGGTCTGGCTATGCTTTCTAGGGTTAGTATGGAGTGGAAAGTTACTGGCATGCATAGGTTAGGGGGGCTACACGTCTGGCTACATTCCAAGGGTGATCCTTATCTATGGGGAGAGGGGTAGAAGGATTCCTGTAATTTTCTGTCACAGCTCGAAATCTTCCGAACGCCTGTCCCTATGCCTACCACACTTCCCCCCCCTCTTTCACAAATGAATGAGGTAGTCTTATACATAGGCACTGAAATGAGGTAGGAGGTTGAGATTTGACTAGGGAAAAGGGTCTTGGGAAACTTGAGTAAGTTTCTGCCAGGCAAGTCGCTCGTGACTGGCAGTGTTCTTTGTTGAATTCACAGTAACTGTTGCTGTCTCACGAACAGGATGTTAGTCTATTCTAATCGGGCTTGAACGAATGAGACTAGCTTGTTCAGCAGGCATGGCCCGAAGGTAATAGCTAAAAGCAGCATTGCCAATGGACTTATTAGGGTAGAGATCAGGGTGGTTAACTATGGCGATTGATTGAACCAGGATTCGAACCAGCTCTGTTGGGCTTCTCTGTCTTTCTGTCTCTGAGTCAGTCTGTTTCAGAGTTCTGCCATGGAGTCTCTAACGACTCTTGTGTGGTCAGCGTAGAAACAACATTCTTCTTTCAAGGCGGCACACAGGCCCCCTTGCTGCATGAACAGGAGATCTAGTCTTCGCCTGTTCTGCAGGACCACTTCCGAGAGCGAGGAGACTGACTTTTCTAGAAAGGAAATGGACTTCTCGATCTTCTGCAGGTCCTCATCGATGGTCATCTGCAGCTGAGACAGTCTTTGGTGTTGAGTTGCTAGGGCTGAGACACCTGTTGCTGTTCTAGCCGCTCTTAGGCTGAGCAGCATTGCGATAGTTATACCTGTTAATATCTCTCTCTTGTGGAGCTGGCTGTTTTTTTCGAGAAGGTGGTACACTTCCTCGTCTGAGTGATACAGGATCTTAGGGATGATCAGAACTTGGACACAAAAGTCGTTAGAGTTATCGAATTTGGCAAGAGACACGCAGGGACTCACTCTAGATCTCTGGCAAACTCACATCTCAGATGCGGATGGGACTACTCACTTATTATTCTTCCTGTCAGGTTCAACTACTTCGGTGCAGACGTCGCCTTTCTGCTTAGCTAGGGTTGTATTGCCAAAGCATCTGCCCTGACTTGTGACTTGACTCAGGGTAATTCTTTTGCGGGGTGTGTCCCATCTGCACTGGCGAGGGGCATCGGCTGTGGAATAGCTGAAGGGGGTATCTAAAGCGATTCTTTCGTAAAAGGGGGGTTTAACATCGTAACAAAGTTAGCAGGAGTCGGTTAGGTTAGGGTTAGATTCATTCAGGGATAGAAAGGTAGCTTCTAACATGCGAAGGATTGGGTCTGGGTCTGACTTGGCTGAGCGGCTTATCTGGAAGGCTTCTTCATCGCCAGTCGGGACCTCGGTGACCCTTGTGGGCAAGGGTTCGGGGTAGGTCATGTTTCTCTCTTTCTGTGTGCTTTTGATTACTTTGTTGGGCCCAACTGCTCTGGGTGCTGACGGTTGGAGTCTGATAATTCGCACATTCACCCATTTTCTTGACTCTTGAAGGACTACTGTCTACGTTTTGCCTACGGCCCAGCTAGGGTGATTTGGCTGCAAGACTGTCATGTTATAGTGAGTGCATTTCTGGAATTTGGGGACTTTATGGTGGTTTCGATAGAAACTTCTCTGAAGGAAGACGGGTGTTTTGCAACCTGCGGGTGCCCAGGTGAACTGCAGGAATCTGTCGGGCTCTTGTGGGTTCCACCCGGGTCTTGATGGCCTGGCGTCTGTAACTATTGTTTCGCAGCTTCAGTGCCCACAGTATCCCCACCCTGGGCGATTGCAATAACTTTTTCTTGGGTTTGATGCTGGGCACTAGTAAGTTAGGTACATGTGTGTGGCGTGTGAAGAATGGGGGTCTACTTTTGGCTGTTCCGGAAACAGGTCGGTGATGCTAAGCACGAAGGACGGGGCGTTTGGTGTGGTGATGTCTCTGAGCATTTTGTCACTATCAAGATGTTGCATGACTCACCTGAAGGGCTGGTGAGGGTAGTGGTCTGGGCTGGCTTGTCTTCTGGCAACAAGCCCCAATAGCATCCCGGGGAGAATACACGAGCAGGTCTCTCGAGAACTACTCATTGGATCGGTCGGGATTTTTCGGAAGGTCTTTGTGCTAGTGCTCTCACTCTGCCCTTTGGTGTGAAGTGAACGTATAATTGGCAGCTGAGGGTGTACAGCAGTGGCCCTTATGATAAATTTGTAATCTTGACTCCTAGCATAGCAAGGACGTCTCTTCTTATTAGTGGCGGAGAGTTTTGCAAAATGTAGGGGTAAATTGCTACTGTCTGTTCTGGTCTCTTGTTCGTGTGAAGCGTTAGAGCTACCAGCTGGGTGCTTTTCCACGCCCGGGTTTGTCTCCCCACCCCGTTCACTGGAGGGACTTCTTTAAACTGCTAATGTCTGGGCTAATGTGATTGGGGGAGAATCGTGCAGTCTGATCCCGTGTCTACCCAAAACTGAAGTCTTATGATGTGGGGGTCCCGACTGCCATAGAGGCGGCATGTCCCCCACACCCTCGGGGGTTCTCTCTCTATTTTCATGGCCAGGGCCACCCAGGGGTCCTGGTTTGGGACGTCCCCTGCTGGTCCTGTAGCGCTTGCTTGGCTTGTGATGATGGGTGGTGTGAGGGCACGGTTGGTGGTACTGCATAGCTCTGCCATTGTATCGCTGGCGGGGGTGTGATACTGACTGCCTCCTGTGGGAGCATAGGGTATGAAGGTCTCCTGCTCCACTGTGGGTTGACATAGATGGGCCGTCTCGCATCCATAGCGGGAGGGGGCCGAATATGGCCCGCACGCCCCCCCCCTCTCCCGTTTCTCCGGGGCCGGGATTTACAGTCCTTAGCGAGGTGACTTCTCTTCTCACAGTTCTAGCAGGTCTCCTTGGGGCGCTGCTGGGGCGAGGGTGTCGCCTGAGGAGGCTGTGCTGGCTGGGGGCAGCTGGCCGCGACATGACTTGACTGGCCACATCTGAAGCAGGCTATCGCACTGGTTAGGGTGTGGACGGCTGCTTGGAGTGGGGTCAGCTGTTCTTCTTTCACAACATGCTTAATCATGTCAGCCAGGCTGGCCTCGGCTGGCAGGGAACGCAATATATCTTTGGTTACGGTGTTACATTGCTGCCGAAGGCAGTCGGTTATCACTGGACTTTTAGCAACAGCGGGTAAGTTAGAAGAGTCTACTGCAGCCTGAAGGCGGTCAACAAATTGTGTAAAGCCTTCACCTTCCCCCTGTTTGATGGTCGACCATGGTGTCGGTCTGTCTACAACTCTGGATGCGGCGCGTATAGCTTCTCTGGCTGCCCGGAAAGTCGCCTTGACTTCCTCAGTCCGGAGCTGCGCAGCTTGTTGCTGGGGTGTGGCTACTTCGTCATGCTTCTCCAACAACTTAGATAAACTCGACCCGTGGAGTGGCTGCTCTTCTCCCGCTGCCTGAGCGAGCATGGCCGTACATTGGTCTGTCTATTCTTGTTTGAATATTATCAAACCTGCCCTATCAAAAAGCATACGGCTTATTTGCACAATATCAAAAGGGAGTAAATCATCATTGCTAAAAAGACCGTCCACGAGAGTGGAAACCACTCCTGAGTTGATTCTTTTTTCTGAAATAGCTTTTACTATTGTTTGAACGTCTTTGGAATTAACGGGAGTATACGTTCTTTGCTGGTTCCCCTGGGGTCCTGTAATTCTCACCGGGAAGGCATGCACCGATGCTGCGGGTGCCCATCTCGCGCATTCGATTTTGATTTTACTCTAATCGGTGAGTTCGTATTGGGGCTGGTTCTCGATTGTGTTAAAAGTTTCGTTTGGTTTCGTCCGAAACCGCGTTGATTCAGTTTTCTCTGCTTCCGAGTCGCTGCTGGACTCGGTGGGCTCTGTAGAGCTATCCGAGGAGCTGTGGCTCTCTTCAGAGTCGGAAGTCGACTGCTAATGAACTTCCGGTCTCTGCTGCTGTTTTGTTCGGCTTCGGCCCCGCTCCTCCCCTCGGGGGCGGTGCTGCTCCCGCCCCCTGGGCTCGCTCTGCCTCCCGCAGGGAGGGATCTCTCTCATATATGGTGGCATCAGTGGGCGCGGCTCCCGAGCGAGTGCCCGCCTTCTGTCGCACCCCCACGCATGCGCGTCTGCTGGGATCCACAGCTCTTGGCTGGGCATGGGCTTAGCGCTGGTTTCCCGCGCATGCGTGTTCGCGGCTGGCCGTGCCTCCGGGTTCTTCCCGCCGTGGGCTGGCGGGCTCCACCCCTCCTCCCGGCCACCCGCGCCATATTCAAACGGGTAGGGCGGCGGATCCCCTCCGCCGCTCGCCCGCGCGCCAGCCCTCTCGATATTTCGGGCTTCTGCCGTCAACCCCTCTCAAAAGGACCGTGCGAGTCCCTCTGCTTCTTGCGCTAAGTCGGCTATCGGCGGGGAAGGGATGGGCGAGGGGTCCGCGGGCACCCCGGGGGGCTCCGGAGGTGGTCTGGGCCCCGGCGGGTCCCCCGAAGGGGTCCGCGGGTCTCCCGGGAGCTCCGGGCGGGATGGGATGCGCCTGGCCCCCGCGTTACCTCGTTTTCAATCGGGTCGCCACTGGGGGGGGTTCGCGTTATCGCCCCCTCCCCCCGCTGTGGCGTGATTAACAGACAGGAGCGCGCAGTGTTCCACGCCTCCTGTTCTTCTAATGCTTTGCGTAGGGCGGCTTCTGCCTTCCCCCACGCTTTCAGGCTTTTGCTGCTGCCTGTGGCTTTTGTGTCCTCTGCTAGCGCGACAGTATATTTCTGCCACACCTCAGAGCGTAATATATCTATGGGTCGAGCAATGACCCCAAGCTCCAAGAGTCTCGTCAATGCGAGATTAAAATTCTTGAGCTCACATTTGATTCCCCATTGCATATGTATCAAACTTACGACCTTCGCTATTGCTTCCATACGAATCGCGATTCTTTGGGGCGTCCCCCTGTTTCGCCACAGTCGTTCCCGCGCTGTGGACGCTGTCCCCTGGCCAGGAGTTCCCCCGTCGCCCGGACTCGTCGATCCCGGGTTTCGGCACCACTATGTTGCCTTCTTGTGAAGGCCGCGGTGACCTGGTTTCGGAGTCTAGCACGGCGATCTCCTCTTTGGGATCTCTCGGGGCTAATAACGGACGCTGACACCAATGTGGTGGATGGTTAAAGGCGTTTATTGAGGGGTCTCGAGGGTATTTATGGACTAAGGGGCTTCTCTACGTCAGACGGGGGTCTGGCTATGCTTTCTAGGGTTAGTATGGAGTGGAAAGTTACTGGCATGCATAGGTTAGGGGGGCTACACGTCTGGCTACATTCCAAGGGTGATCTTTATCTATGGGGAGAAGGGTAGAAAGATTCTTGTAATTTTCTGTCACAGCTCGAAATCTTCCGAACGCCTGTCTCTATGCCTACTACACATGACTATTTTTTTCTTCCCAAAGTGTGAGACCTCAAGATGGACCCATGAGATTGGACAGGAGGAAGCTGGGCAGCCCTTTAAAGAGGGAGATGCTAAGCTGTACATCCAGGAGAGCTCCTCTGAGCACAGAGCAGCCACATAGCACATCTGACCACATTTCTAATTCACCTGTGTCCCATGACATGGGAAAAGAACAAAACTGTGGCAGGAAAGGAGGCAGAAGTCAACTGTGAGAGTTTCATTCTTGACCCTTGATACTCAAAAGTCAGAATGAAGGAGATGTCAAGGAACACCAATAGCCATGAAAATTTGTGTAAGCAGCAAAGCCAGGTGCTACATATGCCCCTCCTGCTTCCCAGCCTCAATGCACACTCAGTTTCAGGATACAGTGGCATCCCAGGAAGCTGCAAATGCTCAGGAGTGCAGTGGCTCCTGCCTCTCTGATAACCTCTTGGAAAAACATATTGCTTCATATAAATTAGAGGGAACCTAGGAACCATGTCTAAATCAACATCTAGGCAAGCCCCCAGCCAACCTAAAACATGGAGAGGCACAGAAGTGCTGTAAAAGCACCTTTCCACTCCACCTCCCTTGAACTCAGCAAGAACTAAGCCCCAAACCTCACAGCTGGAGGCAAATGCAGTTGGTTGGGAGAGGAAAACTCAAGTCCCATTGCAAGGCAGCCCTCCAAGGCTGAGCCCCAGCCCAGGCAATACTTGCAGCACCAAGAGAGCCTGTGTGGCACAGCCAGCAGGGCAGTGCCAGCCAAAGGGCTGCCTGAGGACGGCCACTGATGGTTTCACTGCCAGCCCTGGCCAAGGGGAAATCTGGACACAGGACAAGGCAGAGAGGGGGCAAATGTTCTACTCCTTCTCAAAACAAGTTGCTGGTTTTGTTTCCAGGCTTCAGACTCCTTGGATCTAATTAAATTTGAAGAAGGTTTTTTTTCGTTCTTAATATTTATATAAATATCACTTACTGAACACTGGACCTGTGAAGAATTAAGGAAATATGCCCTTAACTATCCTGTGCAGGTCATTTGCAACACACCTCATGGCAGAGGAGCTTCTGGAAGCCCCTGGTTTACCACCACCTCCAAAACCTGGTAGTGATCTCCCAGAGACCCACCGTGGAGAGGCCAAACTGTTACTGGTGTTAAAATGAAAAGAACAATTTCTCCATGGAGCTTAAGAGAGCATGCTGTCTTGGCATCAATTCCTACCAAGTCTGCTGACAGTACAGAGCAGTAAATAATGCAGGTTTCTAATTTATACCTCTTAAAGCATAGCCTAAAAATAGGAAAGGCTCCTATAACAAGGAATCCTCCACTGAGTACTCAAGAAAGAAATTCTTACATCTTCTAGACCACACATAAACCAGGTGGAATCAGTTTTGAAGTCAGATTTGAATAGCTCTTAGTGAGATTTTCACAGTTGCATTACAGAAGCCTTGTAAACTCCTGGAATCTATATCATCTTCTAACTAGAAGCTGCAGCGTTTCCATTTCTTGCTGTGTGGAGAAATACCTGATTCAGTTTGTTTTGAATCTGCTGCCTGTCAACTTCTTTTGACCTTGTCAAAGGCTGTCTGGGGAGAACACTGGCAATGGAATTTTTGTGAAACCTACATAAGAATCTGAGGAGAGTACTACACAGCTTGGATGCTAGAGGAACTTCTGCAAATAAAAGGTGAATTTTTCAGGTTATTTAACTGATTCAGAACTTTGCTTCAGCTGACAATAGTTCAAGAATTTTCTTTTCTAGCATCTCTTGGTAAAACAAAAATAATCAGCTTCTATCCTTTTCCAAGTTCAAATGGATATTCTTTTTCTTTAACTCTGCATTATGACAAAGAGACATTCAAAGTCAGCATTCAAAAAGAGCCCTGAGAAAAGGCTAGATGTTTTATGTAAATTCCCTCATTTTATTCTGAAGGCTCGTTTTATATACTAGTTTTCTGTGTCTCTACCTGTTCATATGATCTCTGTTACTGCAGCCACTTCCAAATCTCAGTAAATGTTAGTAATTTCTCCACCTTCACTTTGTGGAAAATTGTGGAGGGGGGGCAAAAAAAACAAAGTTGTTTAGTCCAAGTTTGAGCAGAGACACAGAAATTCAGAAATACATTCTGAACATTGGCCAGCTTTAATTTTTATTTAACACATTCCAGTGGCCTCCTCTCCTTTTCCTGGTGTGAGAGAGGAGCAGATTATCAGATGACCCTTCTTGAACACAGTGACTTAACCCAGGGACAGGCCAGGAGATCTGAACACGTTCTCCCAAATTCCACAACAGTCCACTTGCTGTAGGATTGTTTTCCCCAACTGCTCCAAGCCATTTAGGACACTGCAGCTTGATAAATCACTACAGTTAAAGGAGAGCAGAGTCGGTTTCCAGAGCTGTAACATTTTCCTAGAAGAAGCAGATTTTTAAGAGCCACCCCAATCACAGGTGGGAAGCTTAATTAAATGCCTTGCAGTGTTGAAAGACCACATCAGATTTTACCTCTTATATACTCACTCCCTTATTACTTGGGCTTCATTCCCTGCTAGATTTTGGGCAACTATATAAAGAACAGAAGAAAGCTTCCTCTTCTTTCAACAAGTTTTTTTTAACCCCTCAAAAAGTGAAGAGAATCTGCAATATTCTGCAATAAATGCCTATAGTTCTTTTCACACACCACCTTTCAAACATGATTGAGCAATATGTTAGTGCTGTACTGCATAACCATCTGTTACAAATCACCTGAAAACAAAGAGAAATTTAAATGTGAAGTATGTCTAGCTTTGCTGAAAAGAAATTGGATTTTATATGGTATGAGAGACACAGGTAAAAGCTAAGACCAATGTATTACAGTATTTAGTAGCTGAGCAGTTTATAAATAATTCCTTTAAAAGTTGCAGGAATCTTTGCTACAATTCATCTTAAGCAATTGTCTCAGGGCATAAATATTAACACATAATGATTTGAAGGCAGCAAAAAGCAATATGCAACATCACATATAAAAGGACATTTGGTGACCACTACTAAAGTGAGCTACCTCATTTTTTTCACTAAAAAGTTTTAAAAATTCTTCCATGTCACTTTTGGTTTCTCCAAAAGTTGCCTAAGCAATTCCATCTTTCTCAAGCTGCAAACCCAGCTAGAAGGGACTCACCAGGCAGCAGGAAAAGAGAAACTATGGCAATGGCTGGGTCAGCAACTACAGGAATGATGGAGCTTCCCAGATTTTCCATAGAAAGCAATGGTTTCTCTTTTGCAGCAAAAAAAGGACACTCTAATGGTTCCAAGCAAAACAGGGCTCAGCTCAACTGCAGCCCTCAGGTTTTGCTTAGAGGATCTATTAAAAAAGCAGTGAAACATCATCCCAGCTGTAACTTGCTGTTGTTAAGAGATCCTTCAATAAAACATGCAGAGTGCACTTCAAAGTGGTCTTTAGATGAAAAATTACCCCATTTTGGAGCAAGCTTTAGATACTACAGTGATGAATTTCATAACCTAGTCAAAACAAGAGTTTGTTATCAAGATTCCTGCACAATTACCTTCATTTACAAAATTCAAGATCCTTTATGCTTCCGTGCACCACCAATGACAATACTCAGATAATAAAAACCACGTTCCCACTCCCCAGTGGCTGGTTTTTCATGTGAACCATAAATAGAGAATATTAAAAGGAAAAAAAACAACTGAAGATCATATCAATTTGGAGAAACCTGCAGGATAATGAGAGCAATATCATTTTTTTTGACTACAAATTCCACTAAATAATACACATTGTATACAAACATGGAGAGAGACATGAAAGAAAGACGTTTTTTTAAAAAACTACAGCTTAGTGTTGGTTCTCTTTTTCCAAAGAAAGATTCACTTCTTGAAAGCTGTGAGAGATGTCTGATTTCTCACCCATTTAAAGATCTAGCTTTGAATTTTTATGTGTTAGACAGTTTCTTTGGTTTCTCTAACTTTTCTGTAACTTTCACACACACAGGAAAAAAATTAGTTCCCCCAAACAACGACTTTGCAAGCACTCAATACACTCTGCACAAAGTACAGACAGACATGGTCAGACTTCCATTTCTCCACAGTTCCACCCCAGATCAGAAAAAACATACACTGAAGTCTGTCAAAGTTTCATCTGAGTTGAAGTTTGCAAAAGTCATCAGATATTTAAAGATATTTAAAAGTCACATGCAGTACACAGCCACTTCAAAATTTCTTAAATTAATTATTATGTGGAAGATTGCTGATATATTCACTTGATCTTATTTAAGTTAACCAAAACTCCAATGCACAGATTGTATGCTATAACATGTATAATTGAAAATATTTCTGAAAAACCTCTGAAATAATGACCATTTCATCCAGTTTTAAAATGCTTTCACCAAAATGTGCACCATGTCTTTGGCTAACCACAACAGTTAAAAGGCATAAAGCAAGAGGGAATTTTTTTATGACCTATGTGCCCATGAAACAAAAGTGCAAAACATCTGGAACAAGCTGGATTCTATCTGAACCTGGAGTTTGGATAAACCCCTCAAAGTAAGTGAAGGCACATGAAAATCATGGACCTAAAAGCAGTCCATACTCTGAAATTTTCCAAAATTTTAACATTAAGAGCTGCATTACAGTCACATACACTTCTTAAAATTCAACAGTCTATGATAAAAAGATGGTTTTACACTAAGAAAATTTACTCTTCATGACAAAACCACGAGTGTTTCAGTCACCATATTCTTTGGCTGTGGGTGCCTGTCCTTTAGCTATCCTAACGTTTGTCCCAGCCACCTTCCCCAAACTCCTACCCCATCATCACCATCACACAGAGACAGCCCAGTTGCCCACTGGTAAACAGATATTTATACATATTTAGACAATATGAGGAGAAAGGCCAGTCCACATCCTGGGGCTCTCATTTACTGTTTTCCCACTTCCATGTGAAATTTAATATGATGATGATTTCCATTTTTAGAGGGCAATTTTCTGAACTGCTCTGGAGATCTGAATCATCTGTAAATAATGATGCCTTTAGCATAGCATTAGCTCTCTTCTCTGCAGCACTAACCTCTGTTCTTGCCCTAATGACTTCTCAGCCATAGTTTTCACTGACTCTGATAATACTAAATTTAGATCACCACAGATACTTTTTATTATATTCTCTGGCATCTTTGCATTACAACCATTGCCTTACATTAGCTGCAATTTTTTACCTGCATTCCCTTATTCCCAAAGCTCTTTTTCCCAGAGTGCTCTAACATCTAATTATGTGAGCTAATAGATAAGAAAAAACCCCTTTTTTTAGATGCTCACATGAATATAGCCATATTGTCAAATAGCTTTTACCTACTTTCATCCATATATGTTTTTCAAAAAGTAACCAAAATGGGATAGCTTAGTCTTCATTATCATACAGGATTACACACTTACATAAAACAGATCTTTATTTTAGACTGGAAAAGAAAAAAAAAAAAAAACAAAAACAAAAAAAACCCAACCAAAAAAAAAACCACCAAAAAACCCCCAGCAACAGCAACAAACTGACCTGGGAATAAGAAAACATTGAAAACTAAAAATACCCCATAGGCAAATGCAGTGACCCTCAGGAGTTTTTGACACATATTAAATTGTTAAAAAAATAACAAAAGATTGACCAAAACATTGATTCCAATTTTTGGAATTATGTCAGATGCAAAGAGCACTGAACTCAAAGCTTCTTTTTAACCAAAGGGCTCTGAATTAGAGTCTAAGTAAAAACCTGCTTTGACTTCAGTTTCACGTTCTTTTGTACATTTAAGCTAATCAACAACCACAATTCTTTGATAATGACAGTTAGGAATGACTGATTTTTAGGAAACATCTGTGTCCCTTCCTAAACATACCACAGTAAAAGAGCTACTTTTCAACTTGGTCTAACTGGACAATTTTTGGAGAAAATTAAGCGATACAGGCCCAACATGGAATTCCCTTAACATGAGAGGCCTACAACTAAGCAAAGACCTCAGACTTGACAAGTTACACTGGCTTTTATGGGGGGACCAATCATCACTGATGACCTGTACTAAGACCTAAGCCTACTCAACCCATCCATCTGCTGATGGACCTGTCCCCATTTCTGCTCTTGCCACTACAGCCGTGCCTGACATGGACAGAGTCCCTGCCATCGCCCACAAGGACACCTTCCCTAAGTGAGGGGAATGGAGCCCGCAGAGCTTCCCGATTGTGACACCAGAGGGACTGGAGTGATATCACCACCCAGGCCTGAGGTACATAAGTTGTTGTGCATCAACACAACTTGCAGTTGAGGAGTGGATGGCTGAGAAGGAGCTTGCCCAAGGCTACTGAGCCAGTTTTGGTGCCTCTGAGGCAGTTCATAGGCGTCTCTCTTCACTCAAGGAAGGATCGGCACATTTTGTCAGGAGGATAAAGGCCTGCAGTGCTGCGGCACACATCCAACAGGCATTCCTCCGTACCCACCATGGTGCAGCAGAGAGCTGCTGAGAAGCGTCCTCCTGGGAAGGAGCGAGGTGAGAGCCAAGTCTCCCTCCCCACAGCTGCCCATGGCTGGCAGAGGGGGAGCAGCCAAGAGCAGCAGAAAGGGGAAGCAGGAGCTCTGCAGAATCCGCCCAGAGTGGAGGCCCTCCTCTGACGGGCCAGGCTGGGCTGTGGCCTCTGGCACTTGCAGGCCCTTAAGGCAACCCAGCAGGGCCTTGGGGACAATGCTGCAGGGACATTTCCCGAGTCCTGTGAGGTGCTCACACCACCTCCCCTCTCTTTCTCTCTCCCCAATGCACTCTGTGTCACCGGGCAGAGGCAGACGCAAAGAGAAGCGGCCGCCTCTCCGTACAGCCCAGGCCGGAGCAGACCCGCCGCCGCTCATGGAGACAGCGGGCCCAAGACTCGGGCAGCCAGATGGGAAAACCCATCCGGCTCAACCATGTGCCCCTGCTGGGTGCTGCGATCAGCCGCCCCAGCCCCAGCACCACCACTAAGGAGGTGCCAAGGCTGTCCCGGGCCATGGGGCTGTCCCGGGCCATGGGGCTGGTCAGCAGCAGCAGCCGCGGCCGCAGCTTCCCCTGCCAAAAGCGGGCCCTGAAGCGCGGCCGCCCACAGGGAGCCAGAGAGCTGCAGGCACCCGAGAGCCCGCTGGCAAAGCGCAGCAGGATGGACCATGTGGCAGCCCAGAGCGCTGGGACCAGCAGCCAGGTGGCAGTGCAGCTGTTCCAGGACACTCCGCCACCCAGGAGCCAAGCAGTTCTGTACATCCCACCCTGGATCTTGCCCCGCTCCCAGGCGGGGCCGATTCGTACCAGGCAGATCTGGCAGCAGCAGCGGCGAGAGAAGAAGCCCTACAGTCGTCCCGAAAACCAGAGCAGGATCAGACAAGCACCAACCCCTGGTGCTCACCCCCGTCACCCCTAAAAATAAAGTTTTCTCTTTGTTTCAACTGGGAGATTCCACATTCCTTTTTCCAGTCATCTGCAGCTGATGTCCACACAGGGGCCTCAGCTCAGTGAGACACTCCAGCACGTGTGTGCCCTCAAACACCCAACCCGTCCCACGGCAACACCCAGTGTCATGATGTCCCATGGCCTGGAGATACCAGCCCTGCTTCTGCCAGGAGAAAAACAGAACGCTGCAAAAGGGCCAAGGAGATTTTGCAAGCATTCCTGGCTCAGGCGGCCTCAAGTGGCAGGGCACAGCTCTACCTGCTGCAGGTGCCCAGGAGGGAAAATCATGGATGCATCAGGATTATTCTTCTCCCAACACAGCCCAGGCACATTTCAATCTACCATTGCTGCCACTGAGGTTGCACGTACCATCCTGGAGAGCAACTGGGGTAGTACAGCTCATGCTGAGAAGGCAAAACTAAGCCCAGCCCCTCCTCAGTAAAGATACACAGCATCTGAAAAAAAAAATAGGCAGCACCCTCCTGTCCTCTGCAAATGGGACAAAAAGTTTAAAAACTATAAAAAAATTCAACAGGTTTTGGAGAAGATACAGGTCAGACTGCGTGAGGCTGGAAAAGACTGTACAAGTTCTCAGAGGAAAATTAGTAGGAAATCCCTTCTTTCTGCTATTAAAATCTCAGGCTGTTGCCATCAGACACTCAAGCCACAAGAAAAGTGCTTCAGCACCAGCATCCAACTGAGCACCTGCTTGATGCACCTCAGTGGAAAGACATCACTTTACAAGCAGAATTCCTCCTCTGAGTTACGCACAACATATTTCTTCCAACTGGAAGCGCTACTGGGTTTTGTTACCAAGCATTTAATATTAAATTGTGGAAGTATTTGAAATGAAAAGGGAATGAAAACTCACAGTATTTAAAGAAAATTGGCTGCAAAACTCCAATATTTGCACCATTCTAAAAAGGGAACCAAGGTACCACAAGTCCTAAATGACTCATCACTAGAGCTCTCTCAAACAAGGAATAAAGCCTAAGAGGTAAATGAACAGATAGATTTGAATTTTATTGGGCATTAATACAGCTTTACAAAGGATTAGGTTCTTTGCAAGACAAAGACCTTTACTTTGATTCAGAGATTAGTTTGGGTTTTCCTTCAAATTCCAGAGAGCTGGCAACAGATCTCTGTGTGGTGTCCACAGGCCAGGGCAGTCAGGGCAAGGCAAGGGCCAACAGCTCATGGGAAGCAGCAGAAAAAAGCACCATGGAATGGGCTGAAGGTGGGATGGAACAGGATGGAGGGACCTCTGCTCCCACCTGAGCTGGCCTGTGGGTGTAACTGTGATGAATAAACACCCACTTGAACCCAAAGGGAATTCTGCACTCATATCTGGGGTCCCCAGCATAAGAACATGGACCCACTGGAGAGACTCCAGAGAAGGGTCACAGCAATGATCCAAGGGCTGGATCTTCTGCTATGGAGATGGGCTGAGAGACATGGGCTTGTTCAGCCTGGAGAAGAGAAGGCTCCAGGGAGACATCATAGCGCCTCTCAGTGCCTAAAGGGCACCAACGTTCTCAAATGCTGCCATGCTTACCCACTCCAATCCTGGAATGTTCCACTGCCTCAGAAACTGGACATGGCTGCTTGTCACAGCACATGTCACAGTTGAGACAGCCACAACACACAGAGTTCCACCACACAATTTCAGAAGGTTGGAAGCATTTTCCAATCCACAGGAACACCTTTCCTCATCAGAAGGCTTCTGGTGTCTGCCCACACAGAGGAACACCACATCACTTCAGAAGGCTGCAAGGATCTGCCCTTCTTGTCCTTCAGCCCAGCCTTTTATCCCCTCCTGTTGATGCCCTGCACCTGTGTGCCCCCTGCTCCCTTTGGTGCTTGCTCAGTGCCCCTGGGCACTCCTTCCCTTCAATGCTGCTCACCTGTTCTGCACAGCTGTAGCCAATTAGGGGTGAGGCTTGGCCACAGCCCCACCCCAATTCCCACAAACTGTGTGCCTACCACTGCTCTGCCAAAATCCTGCCATCTTCCCATATCACTTTGCTCCTTGTGCTCTCAGTATTTTTCTTTTCAATACCCTTTTACCACACTTCTTTTGGCCTTTAGGAAGCCCTTCAGTCATCAAGAATTCCAAAGTTTTGTGACTTTGAACAAAGCAAAAATTTGGCCCTGGAACATTTGCACACAAAAGGATCTGTTCTACAGCATTAGGGATTAAAAGTTTTCTTATAACTCCCATCTACTGTCCAAACCAAGATGCATGATCTTATTTGCCACCTACTATCTTTCTGGAATCCAGTATTGTAACCATGAACACACATGGGGAAAGGCCTAAACTCCAGTGTTACCCCAATTACTTGTGGTTATTAATCACAGATTAGCTTTTGAGCTTCAGCATTGCCCAGAGCTACAAACAAGTTGTCCTGGTTTGAAAGAGTTTAAAGAGGTGGGAACTCTGAAATGGGTAACCTCCCCTTGATTCCAACCAATCCCTTTCTACCAATAAGGAACAAGTGAATAGATATATGTGATAAGATAGAATTGAAAAAAAAAAAAAAACCACAAAAAACCAGCTTAATAACAAACAGAATGCCAAAAGGGATCTGCTACAATCTGCTAGATTCCAAAATCTGTACTAGAATTCCAAACTTCTAAATCTCGCAATGCCATGGGAACAAAGAGGGGCACTAAATGCCAGAAAGACCCGTTCCCAGGGCATTGCTCATCTCTCAGCCTGAGAAAGTGGCTCAGTCCTTTGATGCTTTCTGCCAACTGTCACATCAGACTGCTGAAAAACTCTACTTAAAAGTTTTATTTAGTGGTACTTTTACTACCTTAAAACTGGCACAACCTTTTATTAACCTGGTGTGATGTTTACAAGACTGTTCTGCCAATTAGTTAACTCTGTGGAGGTACATTACAGCCATATTTTCCCCAATACATCTTATTTAAACCTTAGGCTACAATTCTAGCTTTATTATCAAGAGATATTCCCCTTCAAAATAAATATTATCCAAATTCTATATCAATCTTTAAGCTGCTCCAACACTTAAACCACATATTTGAACTGAAAGACTGATGTAATGATAATAAGGAGTTCAGTCCCTCAAAAAACAAAACACAATCTACAGGATAATGTGAATTAGAAGTGATCCATTTCATGGGAAAAGGAGTTGTATATTAAATGCAGACTGCCCTTGAGTTTCTGCATCTTTTAAATAGTGTGAACAGGAGAACTTTTATCTGCACCACCTTCAGGAACTCAGGAACCCAAATTTGCATCTATTCCAAACCCCCAAACTGGGCTGTTATGTCAGATTCAGGATTTGACTAGGAACTGTACCTGGAGCCAAAACAACTTTTCCAGCTGTAAGTTTTGTTGAAATGGTATGCTTCCATCAAAATTTTAAGTTTTTGACAAATTGGCAGTTTTTGATATTAAAATGACTTTTGATATTAAAGTGACCTTCTCGGAAAAACTCAAACTCTAATCCTGAACAAAACAGCCAAACTTTCCAAAAGACTATGAGGATTCTTCTGGTTATCAACAAGTAATTGCTATTTAAAAGGAACAATGCACTCTTGAAGTCAAGAACCTAATGAAGAGATTGGAACTGTGTAGATGGAGCTGACATGCCTCAAAATTATGAAATCCTGACAATGCTCTCAGCAGAGGGGTAAGACTGCACTAAATCACTGGAGATTACACTGAATCACAGAATAGGCTGAGTTGGAAGGGACCCATAAGGATAATCAAGTCCTGCACAGCACCATCCCAAGGAGTCACACCTTGTGCCTGAGGGCATTGTCCAAACACTTCTTGAACTGTCAGGTTTAGTGCTGTGACACTTGCCTGGGGAGCCTGTTCCAGTGCCCAACCACTCGCTGGGTGAAGAAACTTTCACCAATATCTGCCCTAAACATCCCCTGACACAACCTCAGACATGAACATCTGAATATTTTGTTGATATGCTGATTCTGTGTCCACAAAAAATAAAGTCAAAAGTGCAGGATTATTATTTTTAACTCTTTTCAGATATCTCAAGAAGAATGGAGATGGTAATGTGACAAACCTGCAGCGTGAACTAAGTTTCCATGGCCTAGAGAAAGACAGACATACACAAGATAATAATTTGGTTAACTGAAAGAGCTCATTACATTTTGTTTTGCTATCCATAAACTCCCTGATCTCTACTAAATGATGAAGGATAGCTGTCGCAGACATCTTTCATGAAAAATCCTTTCTTAGGATTTTTCCTTGTGACAAGCTGCAGTTCAGCAACCAAAGTAAACAATGGTTATCTGCTGCTGTGGAATGCAACAGGTGATTGGTCTCCTGTGGGTGTTTGGATTTCTTGACCACTCATGGCAGAGCTGGCTCTTGCTCTGTCTGAGACACAGATCTTTGTTATTCATTCTTTTCTATTCTTAGCTTAGCTAGCTGCTGAAGAAACTTTTCCTTTCTATTGCTTTTTAGTATAGTCTTAATGTAACATATATCATAAAATAATAAATCAAGCCTTCTGATCATGGAGTCAACATTCTCGTCTCTTCTTCATCCTGAAAACCCTTGTGACCACAGTCACAATTGGTGACCCCCGACTGAGGAGGACAATCATCACTTGGTGAGACCACCAGAGGAGCATTGCTGCACTGGGTAAACCCTGAATGTGTGGCATTGATGGTTGCTTCACAAGTGACCACAGAAGTGGATTCTAGCCAGGAGCTGAAGAACTGAAGATCCGAATTTGGACAGAGTTCACAGCAAGGCTGACCACAAAGGGAACCTTCTGAAAAGCCTCCTGGAAGATGTTCGGAAAGCTCAGCAGAACCATGCAGATAGCCAGAGAGTCCTGGACACTGTCACAAGGTACTGTTGGTTTTTCCCCTCCTAAAGATGAGGTCATTCATAGTTTGTGGCTGCTCATCTGGAGGACTCCTCCCCTAGAGGATGAGGTTCCATTCTCCCCTTCAGAGGAGAAACTTATTGCCCTCTGGCAAAAATGGGGTGAAGAGGATAGAATTCTCCTGTTGGAGACAGATCTCTATGAGTTTTTTTGATGGGCAAAGCTCTTTGGTTTTTTTACGAATGTGCTATATGCCCTCGATATGTTTGTCTGGGAGTGTATGGGCTCCATTTTCCAATTCTTTTTATACCGGGGGTTCGGATGCCCCTTGATTTATCCAACCTTTTTGAAGCTCTTTCTAGTCTTGAAACGGAGAGCAGCTGTTTTTCCCTGGATTGCTAACTGCAAGGGCAAAGCCCCGTTCCCCCCAATTCCGGGGGAAGACCCTTTGGAGGGGGACGCTCTGCTGCTTTCCAGCCCCCCCGAACCACAGTGGGGGGGCGAAGTTTCGCCCGCAGCCGAAGTTTTTTTTACCGCGTCTTCGGAGCATGCTCAGACGGAGCCGTTTGTTCCCCCCTCCCGTTGCTCTCAGGGGGGATGGGAGTGGGCGGCGCCGCCCCGGCCAGCGCCACGGGCACCGCCCCGGCCAGCGCCGCGAGCACCGCCCCGGCCAGCGCCACGGGCACGGCCCCAACCCGCCCCGCGGGTGCGGGCGGTTCCCCCCGCGGCCCGTCCCGCGGCCGCCCCTCCGGGGGAGCCTGTGGGCGCTCCAGCCGCGGTTCCACCGGCTTCCCTGCCTGCATCTATCTCAGAGACACCGCTTCCCGCGGCTGCGCCGATGTTGCTGGGCAACAGCGATCCACCGCTCCCCCCGGCCGTCCCGCCGCCTTCTGCGACTGCGGTTCCGCGGCCGATGTCAGAGTCCGGCGCAGAAGAAGCTGCCGACCCCGTGCCGCCCCCGCCGCCCCCGCCGCCTCCCCAGGTGGCCCCGCTGCCCGCCCCTGCGGGGATTCCGTTCTCCATGTCTGCGTCAGAGGCTGCCTTGGAGCCGGCGGCAGCAGCAGAGGCGCCTCCTGCATCCAGCGTGACTTCCTCCCCGAGTTTTTCGGGTTGTCCCGGGGCTGCCCCTACGGGGGGAGCTGGGACAGGGGAAGAGGGCGTCAGCCTGTCCTTCCGTGGAGGAGGCATGGCCCGACAGCTGGCTGTGGGCGCAGCCCGGCTGCCTGTTTTCAAGATCAGCATTCTTGGCGGGTTGGGGGGTGTTTGGTCCGGGGTTTCCCCCTGGGGGATGCGAATCTCTCTGCCGCCCCTCGCACGCCCCAGCGGCGAGGGGAAGGTGGGTCCCGAAAGTTCTGCCCCTGGTCCCCAGCCCAGAGCGGGTGGCGGTGGTGCCGTGAGGCAGATGGGAGGAACACCTGGTGCATTTGCATTGCAGAGGCAGAGGGCACAGCAGGAAGCGAGCATCGCTTGTCTGCTGTGGGGAAAGGACATCCCCAGACCCGAGACGAAGTTTCTCGGGACAGCTTCTGTCTTCCCATTGCCGGCATGCCTCGGTGGTTTTGGGGAAAGGAAGCGTTTGGTCACCCCTTCTGCCATTGTACTGGCAGCAGGGTGCGGGTCTGTGCCAATGCAGAGCCTGCCTCGGGGGCTGGGCCTGAGCTGTCTGGCTTGGTTGCTTGGGCCAGGGCCACCTCCCAGCCTCCTGTTGAGTTTGGGGGTTTGCTTCCCCCTTCTGGTCCTGGGCCACCTTTCAGTGGGCCAGGTCTGGGGTTCCTGATCCTTCCACATGGGCCAGGGCCCCCAAGGGCCTCTCTCTGGCTCCTCTGCTGCTGCTGCTGCTCTTTCCGACAAGACAAAAAAAAAAAAAAAAAAAAAAAAAAAAAAAAAAAAATTTAAATTGAATAAAAAAGGGTGAAAGAGCTGGCAGCAGCTCAGAGGCATTGAGGAGCCAGGGATTGGCTTCAGCCCAAGTTGTTCAATGAAGGGCTGTGGCAAGACATTTCAGAAATTTTCTAATTTTCTCAAAATTGTTTGAAGACTGTCAATGGACTTTTGATAAATATTGATGGACCTTTTTCTGTAGCAAGCCTGTTTCAGGACCAAAAGAAACTTTCAGATATGGCAAAGAGGAACATCTTCAAGCCATGGACTTTTCCTGAAACTCAGCTGCTTGGACTTGAATTTTCTTTGCATTGTTTTTGCATTTTCTTATATTATAGAATTGTTTTAGTAATATGATAGAATTTTATGTTCTACAGGTGAAGAAATTCCCAGTGCATTCCACAGGAGCACTTGAGTGGAGTTTGATTGGCAACAGATAACCTGTCAAGTGTTTGTCTTTTTCTTCGGCATGAGTACAGCAGAGAAAATTACAAACACTTTTTCCTTTTAATTTAACTAAATAAAAAAAGGTGACATGTCGCAGACATCTTTCATGAAAAATCCTTTCTTAGGATTTTTCCTTGTGACAAGCTGCAGTTCAGCAACCAAAGTAAACAATGGTTATCTGCTGCTGTGGAATGCAACAGGTGATTGGTCTCCTGTGGGTGTTTGGATTTCTTGACCACTCATGGCAGAGCTGGCTCTTGCTCTGTCTGAGACACAGATCTTTGTTATTCATTCTTTTCTATTCTTAGCTTAGCTAGCTGCTGAAGAAACTTTTCCTTTCTATTGCTTTTTAGTATAGTCTTAATGTAACATATATCATAAAATAATAAATCAAGCCTTCTGATCATGGAGTCAACATTCTCGTCTCTTCTTCATCCTGAAAACCCTTGTGACCACAGTCACAGATAGCATGTGAAATGTCTGTTCTGTACCATACACATCTAATGGCAGATTCTTAAGGCACCCCAACCGGACCAGAATTTTATGGGTACTGCACACCTTGTCTTGGTTGCCCTGTGAGGTGCAGGCTCCCCATTAGGGTAAACCCCTGCTCACCATTTTACCAACTGCATTTCCTAGGATCAAAATGTCCAGACCTCCAGAGACCCTCCCCAGAATGTCACCAGGAATGTGTTGTATTTTCCTGTGAAAAGCTTCAGGTGCCAAACACAACCTAAGGAGCAGTTTGAGCAAACTGCCTCAGAGGGGATGTTGAATGCGCACAAACACGTGCTCTGTTTTTGCAAGGGAACCAGCCAGATCCCTGCTGATGCATCAAGTGCAGGAAAGTATTTGGCACCAGAATTTATCCCCTTGTAGGCAGTGGAAAAACATTCAATTTTTACTTGTTCAGACATGTCTATACATAAGGAAAGCATTCTGTCTGTCTTGTTGTGCAAAGACAGTAACCCTGTCCACTGCTCTGGTGCTCCTAGGTATGGCAAGGCCAAGATGACTGAACCTTTCCTTGTCGTATTTTAGCCCCTCTTTAACCTGAGCTGTACTGGCTGACAAGAAGGAATCTCAGGACAGATGGGGTCCCTGCACTCCAAGGGCAGGCCTTGATTGCCACTGAGCAGATCTGGACTATGACTGGGCCCAGCCACCCCTGGGCTCCATCAGGAATTTAGAAAGCCAAGGGATCTTCTCATAACCTTATGACTCAATGGAGGGGTCTCTCATGCCCTTTGCATGCCTGGTCTTCATGCAACTCACTCTAAATTGGTTCTAATAAAATCTTCCTCTATATGTTTCTTCTGTGTACTAACAGAGTGACTCTTACCAAACTCCATTAGGTCTTGCTTTCAAAATTTATTTTAAACCTGCTTTTGTTAATACCTTTGATGTTGGTTCTTCAAGTGGCCAAACCCACTCATTTGCAACGGGCTCCCACAATGGAAACTGAAATGAAGTGGGGAAAGGATGGGAAATGCCTGAATTTTGTCCTGATGTACAAGGAAAATAAATTCATGGGAGCTGGGAAGCACTGCAAGTTCATTACCATAAAAGATGAGTAGGGAATAGTTTGCTTTAATTAGCTGGGGGGAGGTCCCTCAAAAATGTGTAAAACTGAAGGATGAGGGAAAGAAAAAAAAAATTGAAAAACCAACAAAACCAGCCCAGAACAAAGACAGCAAAGAGCACCATGAGGGGAATAATGAAGCCCTCAAGGCAGAAAGAGAATAGAAAATAGGGTCTGAAAGCCTGAGCTTCTGACTAAAGAGAGAGAGGCAAGAGCACAGTCCAGTCAAAGCTAACAGGAAAGACTAAGAGTGCTCAGACAGGATGAAGAGCCAGCAAGGTTAAAGGAAGAAATGTGCCATGGCCAGACCTCAGTGCTCTATTCCAGCTTTAACACCCTCACTGGTATCTTTGGCAGCACTGGCAACTTTATTTTAGTCGTGCTGTGCAGCCCCAACCTTCTGTACTCATCCAATACCCTTCAGGAAAATCTTTATGTATATTTGTACTTTATAACTTTAATCTAATTACACTAAACATGCTTCATATAACTAATTTCCAGTAAAAAATGAAATACATATGCCTCAGCACACCGTATTTTTTCCTATCAAGAATCTCCTAACCTTCAAACATCTCTACAATGAACTTTTAATGAAAGGGTACTTTGTAAATGCTTGGAACAAATATAAGCAGAGGGGAGACAATTTCCTTCTTCTATTAAACAATGCAGCAAAGCGTGAGACCTTCCAAATATTAAAACAAATGTTTATGGCCTCCCTTTTTCTTCCCATAACAATCTCAAAGATAAATAAGAAAACTTTTAGGTTTCAACAGGCATGTTTCTTTTCAGCATCTCATGCAGTACAGCCAAAAAAGCACAGAAGTGCTGGTTTGATGGGGGCCTTCTGACAGAAAGGTTGAAACAGCTGTTGTATTGGATAACACAGAGGATCAAGATTTAAGGTATTTGGAAATATACTGTGATGCAAATAACAAATGAAGGAAACAAAAATTTGACCTTGCTCAGCTCCCTTCAAGTCATGCTGAAGTTTTCACTCACACAGAATGAGCTGCTTTAGCAGACACAACCCCAAGAAGGTTTCCATCAAAAGCTGGTTTAATAAAAGACAAAAAAAACATGGGATGGAAGCATGTCCCATCTTTACAAACAGCATTTACACTTAGAGTGGCCACCACGTGTTCTTAGTATCAGAATAACAGAAATCTTTTGATTTAAGATGAGAAGTCTAAGACACACACTTTCCTTCACTTACCCACTAAGGAGTGAAGACAATCACACAAAATCTGGATTTTCCTGTCCCCACAACATAAGGCAGGTCAGCTGTAGCATTCAAATTAAAAACAATTAATTAAATTTCCTAAAATAGGCAAGATTACAAAGGAAAAAATTCTGGAATTATGTATCTCCAATCCTAATTCTTAACTCTTCCTAAAAATGGAGACACATTGGCAAGCAGATTGTTATTTTGGCAAAACTATTCTAAATTATCATCCCATGCTTACAAAAGATAACTCTGGACATGCCTGAGCCACAGATAATGATTTAAGCATTCATCTGGTAATTTCCTCTCTTAAGTTAAATTGCATCCAATGAAGTTTTAAACATTCAGTTGCCAAACCACCTCTTTTCTCACTTTCATCTGTTTGCAAGGTCTTAAATCCATGTTCAAATGAAATTATTTAGTAGCAGTCTGAGGAAGATCACAGCAGTATTCTTCCCTCTTTTCAGCTAGCGTAGCTAGCTTTTTTAAGCAGTTTCTACTTTATAGATTAAAAAAAATAGTCAAAAAGACATAACTGACATCAGGGAATGAAAATATAATATTAATAACTTTTGGCCTCTGATATATTTCAGATTTAAAAACACTAAGCATATGTCATTTCAATGTAACTAGTATTCTTGAAGTTGGAAACAAGTTTCCCTAGGAATGGCCAATGGGAGAGGGGAAAACTGAATCCTAGCCAACAACAAAAAAAAGGCTTTCTAAAGAACTATTAATAAGAAATCTTAAGAGAAGGGCATTTGTCTGCCCAACTGAGTAAATATGAAGTATTTCCACCATTAATTTTCTCATACAGTAAATCACTAAAACATAGACTAGCATCAAGAAAATTCTCTGGAATCAACACATCCCTGGTCCAAAGTTAGTTGGTAAAAACAACTCAGTGATTATTCCTCTCACAAATAGGGTTATGTCTTAGTTCAGAACAAATTTTCAAATGCTCCAGAAAGGCAAACAGCCTTACAAACAGCTTGTTGAATGACATGCCAACTGAAACAAGCTTGTAATAATGCTGTGAAATTACATTATCTGACACGTTTCAAAAGCTTATTCAGGTGCTTATTTAAGCCCATAAAACCTGTAGGGAAATAGAGACAGGATGACATTTCAGTCAGCTTACCATAACATTTTTCTAGTGAAATTGCATAGCAACATATTAATGCTGAAAAAAAGTGTCAGCAGTAAAAACAAATGCCAATAACCTACACACTTCCGTGAAGAAAAAAAAAAAAAGCTACTGGTAACATACATCAGCACATTACAAAGGCACCACAGTCTTAACAGCAGTTTAGAGCATCAAATACATGCTCTAAAAATATCATACAGCCTCTTAACTGCACTCTAAAATGGGAGAACAAGGCAGTTTATACCACATGCCGTGTGAAATCTGCATCTCACATCGTTCTGCCAGTATGCACAATTTGGAGCAAACTGTCGAACTTTTCATTCCTCTCTGAACAAGCAGACAGCAAGAATGGCTGTCAGTCTAAGAGCTTTTCATGGATGATGAAACTCAACAAAACTCAGTCATCAACTCACTCCAATGAGAAACACCATTCTGCCCAGCAGGTTTCTGGTCTGAAAATCAAGATAGAAAGTGACAATCAGTTGTTTTAAAAAGTCCTTCTTGTACCTAACAAATTCTTTCAGTGACAGAAATAGCATGACAAAATATCCCTTTTCCCACAACTCAATTCATCTGCAAGTCAATTCAGATCAGACTATACCTGGAAAGTGCTTTAAGTGAAATCAGACAGGTGATAAGGAGAGAAGCCTGTTGGAGGATTTAAATGAATGTCATGTGAATTGAAATGGAAAAAGATGGTACAATTCTTAATAGCACAAGTGAAACACAAAAGACAACACCATTCAATATGCGTGAAGTACCAAATCATCAATCATTTTAGCCCTCTGTTTCCCATAGCTTAGTAACAGTTACCTATATATTCTTTTCACACCCCAAAAATGCCACTGAAGTTGCACCAAAAGGACTGCCAGATCAAGAACTAGATGCTCAATGAATCACATTTGGGAAAACGCAGGCAGAATAAGCACTTAACCATCTGAAATTTTATTCTTCCGAGCTCTCTCAAACATGCAACGCACTTTTCCAAATCTACTTCCCGACCCATTCTTTACCCATTATACAATTTCCCAGGAGAGGCATCTGTTGCCTTGACTAAGAAAAAGAAATATGACTGCAAGAACCGAGCCAGAGATGAACGTTAACCATATTTTATAGGTACATCTCTTGGACATATACAAACAGCAATACGATCTCCTTGCTGCAGTTGTTCTCTCTGTGGTCTTTATAGTCCCCTTTTGTTCATTTTTAGATCTCACTGGTATTATTTTCTAGCAGTGTCTGATCCTTACACTCGGCACAAATGGATCAACACCACTTAGGGCAAACTGACAGCAGTACTGATATCTTAGGTTGCAAGCTGCCTAGCTCTGAAGGAAACTCTTTATGTGAAAAACATTGCGCATTTCTGAATTCATAATCATTCCTTCAAGTGATACAACCAAACCAGTGAAAAACATTTTCACATATTCTAATAGACACCTGTTTTTTTTTAATCAAGAGTTTCAAATACCTTCCATTTAGAGCAAAGGAGGACCCTACTTGTAAACAGCAAAGGAAATACAGCATTAACAGAACTCCAAACTAAACCAGGTAAGGTTTGAAGGATCACAAGCCAGTTTGAATCCTGTCTGGATATAAACCTGTGGCCATGAAGGCAGCGGGCGACAGACTGAACCCAGTGTTGGGATCAAAACACCAGAGTCTGAGAGTCCCCAGCCAACATCATTTTCTTGCCTTGGCCTTGATACAGCAAAGGTTTCCACAGACAGAAATGAGGAGAACAGAGGAAAGAGAATATCTGAACAAAGAACAACAAAAAAGGGGAAAAAAGAACTTCCTGCTCCAGAGGGATTTAGAGAAGAATTTGCTTTTGGACATCATGGTGGCCCCCAAATAGGTAATTGTGATAATTATATTCTTAGGCATAAACACAGATGCCTCATACAGGTAGCAGAACTAAGCCCCAAACATTCTGCCTGCAACATTTCTGAGGACCTAAAGATCTCAATTACAATGCACCTGAAAAGATATGCAGCCCCGGGAGAAAAAGTCACACCTCTTAATGGAAAAAAAACTTTCCCTTTCTGCCAGCATTCATGACATCAGTGCTAAAATGAACAAGCACCAGGCTGTGCCACGTCTGCTTGGCTGCCACTTGTGTTCTCACACTCCCTCAGATAGAAGTGATGACATGAAGACTAAATCTGAATTACGGGGCAATTCAGCAAGAATACCAGGTTCTTTGAAAAGAGCATGTAATGTGTCAAGTAGACCTGGATTTTTTTTCAAGCCCCCATCTCAAGCTCTCTAATTTTGGTTAATTTGGTTTAATTCCAACAAATAACAATTCTGAAAATGGGGATATCTAGTAAAAGCTCCAAAAGTTTCTTATTTAATATTAGTTTTCTAAAGTAGATATTCAACATGCCTTCAAAAGGAAAGCAGAGGATTTAGATGCTATATAAAAATCTTGCTTTGTGAACATAGTTAATGCTCAACAGAGATCACTTACTCTTGTACCTTCCAAAAGATATCAGTAGTGAACAAATATCACGAAGCTCAAAATATTCTCTGACTACTAATAAATCTCTAAATGGCCATGATCATTCCTTAGCCAAATGAACTTTAGCAAACAGATCGTAGAATTCTATAAAAACTGGAATAAAATATTAATTGCAAATTTTGGAAGGTCTTTAGTTAAAGAAGAACAGATGTACAGCTAAATGGAATTACAGATCTAATACTGACAAATTCCTTAACTCTCATCCATTCCTCTACCCACATGAAAATGTATCAGGTTTACAAAGGAAAAAAAAAATGACAGATATTATCAGATCTCTTTTAAATTATTTTTTTAGCATGGAAGGAAGGATTCCAGCCTGCACCTATACTACTGATTTGGCTTGCAGCAGAATCATAGTTTGCAAGTGAATCTCCTCATCCTTCACACTCAGATCCATGGGCTCATTTCTCAGAGCACTTTAATGCAGATGTGGCTGGACTCACTCTTATCTACAGTGAGCCGGTGAGGTTATGAAGCTTCTCAGCCTCTGGCCCCACAACCAGCAAAAGAGTTGTCAGAACTGCCCAGTTTATCTGGGCTTTTTTGGAGGATGAGAGGGAGTTAGCAAAGGAAAAGAAAGGAAAACAAAGCAAGCAAACAACCAGAAAATGGTTGTACCAATTTAACTGAATGCATGATTAGGTGTTGCAAGTTAATGTTCTAACTCTGTCTGAGAAAAGTGTCCAGTTAGGACACAGGAAGCACAGGAAAAAGTTTGATTTCTACTCTCTTACTGCTTCACACAACTTGTTTGGGAAATGATTTAACATAGTTTAGAGATTGACTAAATCCCCACTGGAGCAGTAAGGCTGTTTCAAGGTGCAAGGAACATTTCTTTCCTAGCAAAGTGAAAATAAAATATGTACATATATATTTAACTTTCACGTAGTTTGGCTGTCCTGAATCTTCGTGACAGTTGCAGACCACATGAACCATGTCAAGTCTTGGTCCTTTGCAGAATATATAGCACTGAAAGTGGAAACTTATTTTCTTTGCCTCTAATCATACAGCCAGCATTTGTCTTCTTACAAAAGTAACCTGTTTTAATTGCTAAATTCTATTTTCAAGAGTTATTCCAGTATTTGAGAGTTTGTGTGATAGCACAAAGGACTTCAGCTGGAATTTCCCATAAGTGATTCAAGCACAATTTACCCTTAGGAAAGCAAAGGGGGGAAACAGTAATTAAATGTAAGCATCATAAATAAATATTTGCCAAAGACAAGGAAAGGCAACTCCATGACAACACAATTTATTACACACACACAAAAAACCCCCAAAATTACTAAAGGCTTCAATTATACCCTTGTTCAAAAAAAATGAAGAATTCTCCCAACATAAAGCCACCAGATTAAGAAGAATTCTCTCCAAGTTATTCATTGCTCTAACTACACTGAGATCCCAATCTGATAAAGTTAACATGGAGATTTACATAAATGCTTAGTCCTGCACAGGAGAAACACCAATCAGACAGCTAGTTACATTCCTTTTCCTCAGCAAAATCCCTGTTTTCATCTCTACTCTTTCCCCAGCAGTGTACAACAATCACAGAACCACAGAATGGTTTGGGATGGAAAGACTTTCCAGATCATCTCATTCCAGTTCCCCTGCCACATGCAGGGACACCTTCCACTATCCCAGGTTGCTCAGAGCCCCATCCAACCTGTCCTTGGACACTCCAGGGATGGAGCAGCCACAGCTTCTCTGGCCAACCTGTGCCAGGGCCTCACCACCTTCACAGCAAAGTCAAGATTACTGGATTTTGGCTAAAAGTTGGAAATATAAAATCATGGAAATAAACCTCAAAGGTTTTCTAAGAACACACCCCTAGTATTTTTATTATTAAAAAAAATGAAAGGCAAAAACTGACATCTCCATTACTCTCTTAATCCCATAGATTTGTCAAAGTATCCAAGCAAAACATGCCCATGTAAAGCTTTAAGCAATGGTAAAAACTCTTAGCGGAATTCCCATTAATTTCTAGAGCATATAAGCATCCCATTTATAAGCTCAATTTTCTCATTTAACAAATTCATTTCCTTTCTACAGATACCAAGACTATCTAAAATAAGCTTAGTTAAAACATTCCAGTGGTAGACATATTAAAACCTTCAAAACTTCAGCCAAAAGCCAACTGGCAGGAAAATTTTCAATGAAAACATTTACCTCACATCATAATCTGAAGTGTGCTCTTTGAAGCAATATTTTTAGATCAAATCTATGGTAAAGTAGGACTTAAGGAGATTTGTTCATAGCATGCTAATGTATAATGTCCTAATCTTATTTATTCCAAAACTTGGAGCTTCCAGTAAAATTCTGGTTTTTCCCCAGTAGTACTTTGGTTTTCTTCTGAAGATAATTGCTGCTTCAGATCTGTTGCTTATTACCTTTCAGACATGAACACATTTATCATGATTTAAGGGTGATTCTCCATCTCTGTTTCCCTCTTCCCCCACCTAAAATTTCAGGTTAAAGTTTTGGCTACCTCACCCCCTCACCACTGAGTGCACGCTTACTGAGACCCAGATGCTTTAGAGACAACTGGCAACATTTGTGCACTGGCATAAAAACATAACAAAACCAAGGCCAGCCTTCATGATCTTTGAATTGTGTACTCTAAAAAAAACCAGTGTTTTTAACAACAGACTATATAATTCATATATATTCAAATATATATATATATATATCTAACAGACCTTTAAATTCCAATACTGCTATGTAGAGGAAAAAATCAGTGTTTTCTTATTATATTTCCAGTCATAGAAAACCTACATTTTAATTCCAAGCTAAGAACCCAAAACAAACTCAGACTGGCAATAAGCCTTTTTCTCTTAGCCAACAATATCTTAATCAAACTTTCCATTTCCTTTGTTTACAAAGTCCCTTCTTGCTCCCATGTTACATTCAGCACAGATCCTGAGAGCACCATTCATCTAGGAAATTGCTGCTAAATGGGGTAGAAAAATGTTATGTGCAACAGCACTGTCACTGCCTCTAGGTCCCCAGGCTGTCTTCTGCATGGTTTGTACACAAGTGACAAAACTGAAGATCTCAAACCCCACCTCATTTTGACCTTGTCTTTGTTGCTTTTCCCTGCAAACACCTATATTTTCTCCTCCTTGAAGCATGCTAGAAAACAGTCTTTAAAAAAAATTGAAAACCACGTTTGTGTAAAGTGCAAGAACAGTGAAAAAGTCAAAAGACAACCAGAGTATCTTCAGAGAAGGTTCTGCAGTAAACTGCCTCAGCTGCTGAGAAACCTCAGTCCTTATCTGAAGGAGCTGCCTTGAAGACACAAGTGGATAGTTGTCTCCTTGCCCATTCATTCCTTGTTAAAGCTGCCAGATTTGCCTCTTTACACAAAAGACCACAAATCCAATATTTGCTTTTTGCTTTTTCTTTTGAAACTCAGCTATGCAGCTCAGCTATGCAAAGCAGCAGTGTTGTGGTTTGTGTTTGGTTTGTTCTGTTCTCCCCTCTCCTAGCTTGGCACGTTAGTCTGGCTCAAACCCCCAGTTATGTCAATCACGGTTTTCCCCTCCTCATTTTCCCTCATTATCCCTTATTTGTCCTTGTATCCCCTCCCCAGGCCTTCTGCCAATCACCGGCACCCCGCCCCAAGTTCCAGAATCTTCCAGCTAGGGTGTCGAGTGATTGGCTGGTAGGCCTGGGCTCCTCCCCTGACCTATCCCCATTGATCCACACCACCCATCAGTCTTCAATGTATGCAAATTTTCGTTCTGTGATTGGTTTCTTGTGTACCCACCCCTTCCCTGTAAAACCTGGTCCCCGGAGGGGCCCGGGGCTCCTCCTCCGCTCGCCACCTTTGGGTGGCCATCCTGCACTTCCCCTACCCTGGATTAAACCAAGTTAATTCACCCAGCAGAGGAGGGCCGTCTCTTTTCTTCACTCCTGCGGCGTGGTTGCTTCAATATCGGTGACTGTTTCCTCTCGCCCCACCCACGGTCGGCACATGCCACTGGCTTCGTGCCAGGGGAGTGCCGGTGTAACTGAAGGTGGCTGGACTCTAAATCCCTTCAGCCGGGCCCCCCTTAAAAACAGCCACAGCTTCAGTTGCTGGCGCCCACGTGGGGCCCCTCTGCATCGATTGCCTGCTCCTGGTCGGCCGGATTCGGGACCAGTAGAGCCTGGACTTACAATCTTCGCAAGGACCCTACGGATTTTGGACTCCGTCCTTTGGACGCAGCAGCACCCCGAGGTGAGCAGGCCCTCTGAGGCAGCGCTCCCCGGGGACCGGACGGGACCTCGAGCACCCCGAGCCGTCCGGCCGCAGGACCCGCTTCGCCGCGCTTTCCTTTGATCGCCCACCGGACACGTGAGTGTTTCGCCGCTCTCCCTGTCGTCCTCCCCAGTCCCCAGGGTGTTCTGCCGCCCTCCCTTGATTTTACAGGCAGGGGCCGGTGGGTGGTCACCTTTTAGTTTTCGTTTTTCCTTTTGCGTGGCAGATTGGGCTCGAAGTTCTTAGTGGACATTTGACTTCGTGGGAAGTCTCTACTAGCTATGGGTGCTAAGCTGTCCACTGCCCAAAAGAGACTTATTATCCAAGTTGAGGGAATCCTTGTTGGGGGGGGAATTGTTTATGAAAAACCTGTTGTTGAAAAATTAATAAAATGGGTCTCTTCTGAGTTCCCGGAGGTTTCGCCTGACCTGATCAAAAATCCGGCCTTTTGGCGGAGGGTTAAAACTCGACTCTCGGAGTTGTTCAGGCCAGGCGACGCTTCCCTCATACAATTGGCCAGGCTTGTTGCCCAAATTAGAAAAATATTAAAAGAAGAAGGGAGCTCAGAACAGGCCACAGTTCGAGTTAAACGTTGCCCCAGTTCGGTTTCGCACCCCAGTTCGGTTTCCTCACCCTCTGTCCCAAATACCCCTTCCCGTATACCCAAACTTAAAACCGGGATTCTGGAGGGGGCACCCCCCCCAGACCAGCCAGGCGCAGGGCGTTCCATCATCCCCTGGCCCTCTCCAGAATACCCGGTCCCCCCGCCCCGAGAGTTCTGGCCAAACTCTCGGGGGCTCCTCGACTTGTCCTGCCTCCCCTGCTCCTGTCCCCAAACCCCAGAGTTATGTACCCCAGTTCGTTGAATCCCCAGTTTGCCCCGGGTCGCCTCTGGTTTCACAAGATGGCCGCGGCGTGGCCCAAAATGGAGGCGACCGCATGGTCGAGATGGCGGGAAAACCCCCATCCTCATCCCAGAATCCTTTTCTTCCAAGTTCCAACCCCTTCCTGCCTCTCGGCCACTCCCCCTTCCCCGCCCCTTCCCTCCCGACCTCCCCCCAGCTCCACCCTCTATCTGACCCCTCCCATCTCGTTTCCCCGCCTCCCTTTCCCATGATAGCTCCTCCCATCGTTCCTCCCACAATCCCGCCCCTTTCCCCGCCCACCGCTTGCCACTGTGCCCCGCCTCCTGCTCCCGCCTCCGGGGACGGCCCCTCGTCATCGGGCCACCCAGTCTCCCGCCACGCCCCCTCCTCCCCTTCTTCCGGTTCCCACGCCCCTCCCTCCGGTTCCCACGGTTCGGGGCCCGGGGGGGGGGGGGGCCAAAGGCCGGGAACCGGAGCCGGCCATGGTACCATCGGCGGCTCCGGTTGTTTACCAGCCAGAAGCGGGTGGGGGAGTGCGTCGCCAATGGGTCCCATTAAGTCATTCACAAATTAAGGAGCTGGTCAAAGCCCAAAAGGAGTACGGCCGGGAGAGTGAATACTTCCGGGGAGTTTTGGAAGCAACACTCTCCGAAGCAGAGATCACCCCCTTCGATGTCCGGCGGCTTTTCACTTGCCTGCTGAATCCATCCGAGCGGGTAATGTGGGAAGCCGCCTGGAGGAGGGGGGTGACTGAAGCCCTCCCAAGCCTGTGGAGTCAACCCCAATCGGGAGTTGATTTCACAGGTCGCCCTTTGGCCATCGACCAGCTCCTGGGGACCGGGGACTGGGAAGATGGGTACTCCCAGGCGAGTACCCTTCCCCGGGAGGCTCTTAAAGCGTCGGCAGCTGCCGCAGAAAAAGCCTTTTTGTTGCTGCCGGGGGGCGTGCCCCCAACTGCCTTTTCTAGAATCTTTCAGGGTCCAGACGAGGCCTTCCTTGACTTCGTGGAGAAGTTGAGGAAGGCCATTGAACATCAGGTGTCGGACGAAGGAGCTAGAAGCACCATCTTGCGGGAGGTGGCGTCCTCAAATGCCAACCAGGCATGCAGGGATGCCATCCTCAGCCTGCCCCTCCACCCGGCACCGCAGATGGCTGATATGTTGGAAGTGTGCGCGTGTAAGGTCCCGCTACTGACCACCAGGGACAGCGAAAAGAGGAGGATTCAACCTCCCCGGGTCGCCGCGGCAGAAGAGCCCTCCACCGAGCAGGGTGTTGCAGCAGCTGTTTCGTCGAAGTCCTCCGCACCCTGCCATTTGTGTGGGAGGACTGGACATTGGATGCCGGACTGCCCCCTACGGGCAGAATTTTACAAATTTAAAAGGGAGCAGGGACAGTTGGGGGCCAACCCCCCAAAAAACTAAAATCGGAGCGCAGTGCCCCCCTGCGCGCTGACAAAAATCAGGCGGGCCATTTATCATCATCGCGTAGGGGGAAGGGAGATCAGGGACCGCCGCCAACTAAATGTGACCAATACTTACCGGACTTGACTTCTGTTTTACCAATTCAAACAAGACCTGTGCTAACGACCGCTTCTGCTTTTGCACCCTATAGGTTGCGGCTCTCGGAGGCTCTCCACCTGAGGACCTCCGACCTTCAACTCGTTGCTGTCGACCCGGAGTGCCCAGGTAACTGGGGACGGATTCGCTGCAAGTATGTTGTGGTCGGTGATACTAAGCACACACCACCGACGGTGAACATTATCCCGGGCCTCTTACCATCGGACCCGGGGGTGTTCGCCGTCGGCCTGCACTGTGTCCAGCCCCCCATCTTTTTGCCTAAAGGGCAGATTGTAGCTCAGGCAATCCCAGTGCCTGAAATAACCTGGGATTTACATCAAACATCAGAAAACACCACGCCGACCATCGCATGGGCCCAGGTTTTGGGGCACGAAAGACCTTGCCTCGATTGTTATATTACAAAAGGGGGGGAAGGCAAACAGCTAAAAGGCCTTTTGGACACTGGGGCGGATGTCACGGTCATTCCTTCTCGGGAGTGGCCGTCGCATTGGGAGTTGCAAACCGCGCCTGGACACGTCCGTGGTGTTGGGGGTTTACAATTGGCCAGACAATCTAAGAGCATCGTGCAAATTACGGGGCCTGATGGGCAATTGGCTTCTATACGCCCATTCGTTTTAGATTATACGGAGCCCCTGTGGGGGAGAGACCTCCTAGCCCAGTGGGGAGCCCGAATTGACCTTCCAGCGGCTCCCCAGGTTTTTCGGGCGGCGGTCACTGATGAGCGCCCTACCTGGAAGCTCAATTGGAAATCAGATAAGCCAGTCCAGGTAGTGCAGTGGCCGCTTAATAAACAGAAATTGGCGGCGCTCAAGGAGCTCGTCGAGGAGCAACTACTTAAGGGCAATATCGTGGAGACCACGTCACCGTGGAATTCTCCCGTGTTTGTCATCAAAAAGCCCAATAAGGACAAGTGGCGGCTTCTCCACGACCTCCGCCAAATCAACAACATTATAGAAGATATGGGGCCTCTCCAACCAGGGATGCCCTCCCCAACGATGCTCCCACAAAATTGGGAATTGGCTGTGATTGATATAAAGGATTGCTTTTTTCAAATTCCCCTCCACCCGGACGATGCCCCGCGTTTTGCGTTCACGGTTCCTTCCATCAACCGTGAGTCCCCAAGCAAGCGCTACCATTGGCGGGTTCTCCCGCAAGGCATGAAGTGCAGCCCAGTGATCTGCCAATGGTACGTCGCTTCCTTGCTGTCCCCAATACGTGCAGTGGTAAACGATGCCATCATTTACCATTACATGGATGACATCCTGGTGTGTGCCCCGACCGCCGACATACTTGGCCATGCCCTTGACCTGACAGTCGATGCGCTGGTTGCTGCAGGGTTCGAGCTCCAGCAGGAAAAAATTCAAAGGGTGCCGCCTTGGAAGTATCTGGGTCTGGAGATTACTAAGAGGACCATTGTTCCTCAGAAATTGGCTATTGTAACAACTATCAAAACCTTGGCGGATGTTCACCAGCTGTGTGGATCTTTGAATTGGGTAAGACCTTGGCTGGGCATACCAACAGAAGACCTGGCCCCCCTTTTCAATTTATTGAGAGGGGGAGAGGAGCTAAGTTCTCCCAGGACCCTTACCCCAGAGGCGAGGATTGCACTAGAGAAAATCCAGAGACTCATTTCGGCTAGGCAGGCCCACCGCTGTCATCCGGGCCTGCCATTTAAATTCATTATTTGCGGCAAACTGCCACACCTCCACGGGGTGATTTTTCAGTGGGACAACGCCACCAAAGGCAGGGACCGGGGCTCGAGTGACCCCCTCTTAATCATTGAGTGGGTGTTCCTCAGCCACCATCGGTCCAAGAGAATGACACAGCCCGCTGAGCTGGTGGCAGAGTTGATCCGGAAAGCTAGGCTGAGGATCAGAGAGCTGGCAGGCGTTGATCTTGCGTGCATATACATTCCTCTTAAATTAAATTCGGGCCACCTAAAACAAAAGGTAATTGACAGCCTCCTGCAAACGAATGCAGCTTTGCAGTTCGCTCTAGATAGCTACTCCGGCCAAATTAGTGTTGATCGGCCGGCCCATAAATTATTCAATCAGGAGTTCGTATTATCTATAAAATCGATCCAGAGCAGAACTCCTCTAAAGGCAATGACCATTTTTACTGACGCGTCTGGAAGATCCCACAAGTCAGTCATGACTTGGAGGAATCCCCAAACTCGGGAGTGGGAGTCCGATGTCACCGAGGTTGAAGGTTCACCTCAAATTGCCGAGTTGGACGCAGTCGTCAGAGCCTTTGAGAGGTTCCCTGGACCTTTCAATTTAGTTACGGATTCAGCCTATGTAGCGGGTGTAGTGTCCAGAGCTGAAAATGCTGTGCTGCAGGAGGTGTCAAACCCAAAATTGTACGACTTGCTCTCCAAATTGGTTCAATTGGTCTCCCACCGAGAGCAACCCTTTTATGTCATGCACGTGAGATCACACACCGATTTGCCGGGGTTCATAGCGGAGGGCAACCGGCGTGCCGATGCCCTTGCCGCCCCTGTTCAAGTGGCCCCGCTCCCTGATATCTTCAGTCAAGCCAAGATCAGCCACCAGTTGTTCCATCAGAATGCGCCTGGCCTGGTTCGGCAGTTCCATCTGACGCGCGAACAGGCCAAGGCCATTGTGGCTACATGTCCTCACTGCCAGTCCCACCAGCTCCCTTCTGTCCCTCTCGGAGCTAACCCCCGTGGTTTGTCCAGCTGCGAGGTGTGGCAGATGGACGTAACCCATTATCCATCATTCGGCCGCTTTAAGTTTGTACATGTCTCTGTGGACACTTTCTCTAGTGCTGTCTTTGCCTCTGCCCACACAGGTGAGAGGGCTGCAGATTGCAGGAAGCATATGCTTCAGGCATTCGCGGTCCTGGGCATCCCTAAGGTAATCAAAACAGATAACGGCCCAGCTTACAAATCCAAGGAACTGCGGAGCTTCCTACAGCAATGGGGAATAGAACACAAGACCGGCATCCCCTATTCCCCGACAGGCCAAGCCGTGGTGGAGAGGACCCACCAGAGCCTTAAAAGGGTTTTGGAGCAACAGCATTCGGCAGTGAAGGTGGAGTCCCCTCACATCCGTCTCGCACGGGCGTTGTATACTATCAACTTTCTAAATTGCTCCTTTGAAAATCTCAACCCGCCCATAGTGCGACACTTCGGGAAGCACGAGGAGCTGCGACCTAGGGCCAGGCCCCCGGTCCTCATTAAGGATCCGGAGACCTGGAAAACGGAAGGGCCATTTGATCTCGTGACCTGGGGTAGGGGTTACGCTTGCGTGTCCACTCCCTCAGGTCCGAGATGGATTCCATCAAAGTGGGTCAAGCCCTACCGCCCTAAGCGGGGTGCAAAACCGGAACCGGTCCCACAGGTAGCAGAGGCGTGCTGGCGGCGGAAACGGAGGAACTGGTGGGTGAGCCACCATTGACCACGGTCCTGACCCCCCCCCCCTCAAGCCAGACCTTCTTAATTTATATTTCTGTTTCTTTTTAGTTGATCTCCCGCCTACATGGACCCGATGACCATCATTACCCTCCTGACAGTCCTCCTTGCTGGGGACTGTCAGGATGGGCCGGGTCCATAGTTCGGTCTGTCTTATATTTTGTTTTAGTTATATTCGCAATTGTCATCGCCTGCTCCCTAATGTGGGGATTGGTTAAGAGACTTCTGCTGAATGCCTCAGCGGCCAACATAAACCATCTGGAGCTTTCAGATGTCGAGGAGGACCCTGCCTCGACTTCAGACTCTGAAAGCGTGAGCGGTGGAAGCCTGGACTTTAAAACAGCACAAGAGACAACTGCCGCCTGATTATAAGGGACTGTTTGTTTTCTCCCTTCCTTTTCTTTTTAAAACAAAAAAGGGGGAGATGTTGTGGTTTGTGTTTGGTTTGTTCTGTTCTCCCCTCTCCTAGCTTGGCACGTTGGTCTGGCTCAAACCCCCAGTTATGTCAATCACGGTTTTCCCCTCCTCATTTTCCCTCATTATCCCTTATTTGTCCTTGTATCCCCTCCCCAGGCCTTCTGCCAATCACCGGCACCCCGCCCCAAGTTCCAGAATCTTCCAGCTAGGGTGTCGAGTGATTGGCTGGTAGGCCTGGGCTCCTCCCCTGACCTATCCCCATTGATCCACACCACCCATCAGTCTTCAATGTATGCAAATTTTCGTTCTGTGATTGGTTTCTTGTGTACCCACCCCTTCCCTGTAAAACCTGGTCCCCGGAGGGGCCCGGGGCTCCTCCTCCGCTCGCCACCTTTGGGTGGCCATCCTGCACTTCCCCTACCCTGGATTAAACCAAGTTAATTCACCCAGCAGAGGAGGGCCGTCTCTTTTCTTCACTCCTGCGGCGTGGTTGCTTCAATATCGGTGACTGTTTCCTCTCGCCCCACCCACGGTCGGCACATGCCACTGGCTTCGTGCCAGGGGAGTGCCGGTGTAACTGAAGGTGGCTGGACTCTAAATCCCTTCAGCCGGGCCCCCCTTAAAAACAGCCACAGCTTCACAGCAGAAAAAGCCAATGTGCATTCCAGATTAAGGATGCAAAACCAGAACTTAAATCCAAACCAGTTTCTTTCTGTGGAGCACAGGACGTGTATGGTGTGTGCTCATTCTTTCCCCTCCAAACAATACATGCTGGAAGGTATCTTGTGGTGTTCACTGCATGTTCTGTGCAAAGTTCCTGCTCTCTCCTATCCTGCCACCAGGGGACACCATAATCACCACTATTAAAGCTGTCCTTTATCAAGTGTTAGAACAAGCAAATCATGCAGCCTGGATCTGCTAGCACAGCTTTTACATAAATGTCAAATCTGCCCATTTGTAACGGGCACAAGACATTAAGTGAAATAAATGCCACAGAGAGATTTGGCTTCTCGTGCACTGCAACAGACATGACAGATTTCAAATACAAAACTTGCTGATTGGAAGACTTTTTTAATTGCCAAAATGTTACCATCTGTTCTTCTAGGTCTACTGAGAAATACAGGAAGGTTTGCTGCAGCCAGAGTTTGACAAATTAGTGGTAAATGACAGGTAATGGCTTTAAACTGACAGGAGCCAAGTTTAGATGAAATATTAGGAAGAAATTCTTCAATATGAGGGTGGTGAGGCCCTGGCACAGGTTGCCCAGAGAAAGTTTGGATGTCCCATCCCTGGAAGTGTTCCAGGCCAGATTAGATGGGGCCCTGAGCAACCTGGTCTGTTAAGTGGCATCCCTGCCAGGAGCAGGGGGGGTTGGAAAAGGTACAAAATGGCCTTTAAGGCCCCTTCCAACCCAAACCATTCTTTAAAAACTTTAGTTGTACATCTGAGGCCTTTCCCATCTGCCCTAGATTTTTCTCCCTCCTCTGCATATCAGATCATTTGGGCCAGACCTGTGAATGAGATTCTTTGTGGAAATTTGATCACAAGTTTCTTCTTAGTGCAAGGAAGCTCCACTTCTCACATGGTCTACAGGGCTTCTTGCAGGTTTAAAGGCTGGTGCAAAAATCTGGGGGTTGTTAGAAATCATTAGAAATTATAAGCTGAATGGAAAAACAAAACCAAAAACAAAGCTCCAAATCCCTGACCCGGTCACACAGCTAGAAGACCTAAAATCTTTAAGAAAAATCACGGTAATGACACATCCTTTTAGAATAGGCTTGCAGCAAAACCAGCCAGCCCTACTAAAACACTCCAGCCAGCCCTACTAAAGACAGAACTGAAGTTAATCCACTTCACATGAAAGAGAAACAGGGAGAACTGTGGGTGTCCTGGGAGGCAATGCCTCTTCAAGCTCAGAAACACTTCTTTGACACAATTTGACCTGCTGTATCCTATTTTGGAACCCTGGCACAAGGTACAACATAGCTCTCAGTGGGAAAAGGATAAATGTGGTTATAAAAATCAGACAGGAAGAGACCTAAGCACGGAGACAGCTGAATAAAACTGAATTCTTGCAGTTTGACTAGTTGAGGCTGGTAGTTGTCAAGAATGAGATACTGAACTAGAGGGAATTAGCCTGCCATCAGGGCAGTCCTAACTTTCTTCTATTTCTAAAAGGAAAGGCATGCTGTATTTCTTTCTATAAATCCCAAACACGATTCAAATGCTAGACTGCAGATAAGAGAATAACTGTTAAAGAGCGTAGCTGTCTCCTAAACACAAAGCTAAAAACTGAAGGAAATATCTTTGCCAAAATATAATAGCAACCTCTGAACTCTCTTGAATTCCATATCTGGCTTCTGTTTAATCAAAGCAATCTCCTCCCCCCATTAAAAGCCACTTTGGCTTGGATCTCTAGGAAACCCAAAGTGCAAGGTTGGTGCTGGAGCTGTAACTTGAAAGAAGTGTCATTGCACCAACCTAGGGGCCAGGCTGTCACCACAGTGTGGCATTTGTCATCCCCCATTCCATTAATCTGCGAGCTAATAAAACTCTGCATGCTGCCTCTTGCTCAGGAATTAAGAGTCCCCATGCCAAACCATGGAGCCTTTTCCATCTTACAAGAAGTAGTTACCCAGCAGCACAATTGTCTCTTTGCTATGAGCAACAAACTAATAGGGGTAATGGTTCTAACCACGGCCTATTTTCAAGGGTTTTTTACAGGTATCAGTTAGTTAGCTTCAGAGTGAGATTATCAAGTATTCCCTCAACAAAAGCAAAATTTAAGACACTGTTTCAATTCCTTCCACATGGGCAATACACCCCGAAATTACCAATCAGATTAGCACTGCTTGGTGTTCCTACAGTTTCAGAGTTTCTCACCTGAATTAAAAAGTGAGACCTGGAGTTTTCTAATTAGAGTCTAAAACAACCCCAAAATACATTACTATAATAGAAAATTTTACCCTCAGAGAAATGCCAGATTTTTATTCCTTTTTCAGACCAGATTTTCACATTTTGTTTAAGGTTAGGGTGAATTAAAATTTCTGACTTTGGAGGTGAACAAAGTTCCCCATATTTTTAAAGGCTATACTTAAGAAACATCCTGGGATCCACACTGTGCAAGCAAAGAGCTTCAATTTAGCTTCACTAAAATTCAGACTTTTAGTGAAGCTCTCTAAAGCAGCTGAAGTCTGGTCCTGCTTTCCATGTTGAAGGACCTATCATTCATACTTGAAAAAAAAAATCACTCCTTATGGGTGTATTCACTGTAGAACAACAAAATACATATTTTTTTAAGAGAACTCCACAAGTAGAGCACTGAGCTGAGTTACGCAGCGGCTTAAGGCTGCAATAATCTTTTGTTTTGGTAGGATCAATAACCAAAGCTAAGTATTAAACACTGTGCTTGAAAAATAAGTGTTCATTTCAGGAGCCATTTTTACAGCCCAAGGCAATATTTCAGCATATTTGTATTCTGCTACAGAATTTCTGTTTCAGCTTTGCTTTCTTTTGTTTCATTCATGGAGCAAAATTCCATGTGGATGTACTCTGCTCTTTCTTGAGGGAAGGAAATACATTTTTAATTCATTTAACAAATTAGTCACACTGCAGAGGCATAAATAACCTCTGTACCAATACCAAGTTCAGTAGCCCTTTCACAGCAGCTGTTAACACCTCTTCTCACTGTCAGAATCTTCCGGATGGCAACTTGGAACAGAATCTTTCCATTTCACAGCAAGATAAGCCATTCTAATTCTTTCTCTGTTGGAGCAGGACAACAATATTTTAGCACTTTAGTATTTAGAGGAAAAAAAAAAAATTAAAAACACAAAGATCAAAATTATGAAGTGAAAAATGCATAACTGAAAACCAATACATTCTTTTTTTAAAACCAAGGACGAGAATTAAGTTGAATGAGAGCCCAAAAAGTAAAAGGAAACAGGCAAAACCATGGAAGAAAGTCAGGGTGGAGAAGTAGCAAGAGTGTGTAAGCACCAGGAGCTGAGGGAATCAATAAGAAGGTTATGATCCAGAGGGAGATACAAATCTACACAAATCATGTGCCATAATTCAGCTCCAGCTCCAGATGGGCAGAAATGAAAGACAGGAAAATATCAAAGTAGAAAGAGGAGGGGGAGAGAGAGAAACAGAGAACCAGAGAGATTATTTTACTTTAAATAACGTATGGTTTATTAGAAAAGCTCAGTGATAGTCTGCAGTTAAAGTATTCTCAGCTGCAAACTTCATCTGCAACGGCTCAGCTTTGCCCTTGAATATTTAGCAATTTTAATTAAAATCTCACATATTTCTGAGTAATTTTTGCTAATATGTTTCTGTTCCAATTTCAGGCAATGAAAGGGGGTCTTACTCAGACCTCTAAAACAATCAGTAAGTTCCACAGAGTGTGTGCTGTCAAGAGGCCAAAGCCATAAAACTCATGATTCTCTTACACAATGTGAACTGAACATTAGAAAATATCCTGCAGGGAATAATCCTGTGCTGGCAAGCAGACAGACAGGATGGCTTAATGAGCCTTTTCTATCAATTTCTATGATGTTATCACTGCAGTACTTGACCTTATCATTAGGGTAGTTTAAGGAAATTCCCATATTTTAAAATATCCAAGGAGGTTAAAGCTTGGTGCCATTAGACCATCTGATTCTATCTCTTGCTGCTGGTCATAAAGCATCTCCTCCCATTCCTTCCACATTTCTGAAATTAAAATTAAGAATTATTCCTAGACCTTCTAAATCTCCATGCTCAAGCAGGACTTCCTTCTACAAAGCAGGAAGAAACTGGGGCAAAAATCATTGCCCTATCCTAGCCAGCACTGCCAACCACAGAGTCAACACCTGAACTGATTTACCCCTGATGGAATTTTCTCAGGTGGAAACATTTCACTGTTGAAATCATGTTCACCTGTCTGTAGTAGCACACAGCTGGAATAAATCAATCGGAATGAAACTCGTGTCTCTCTTCACTGGGATCATAGAAATGCAGCAAAGAAGAAAATTTGTCAAATGATCATCTTTGATAGCTCACCTAAAGCCATAACCACACACTTCTCCATTCAGCTTGGAACTGTTTCCTTTCATTAAGATAAATTTTCCCAAACAGCCTCTATCATGGAATTCTTTTGCTCTCACACTCAATGATTCAACTCCCCCACATCCTGAAAGGAAAACAGCTGTCTACGCCCAAACTGCTTTACTGATCCAGCAGAACTACTGTAAGCAAGTCCGAAATTCTTGTTGTTCTTTTATTTGGAGACCTAGGGAAGATTATGGAGTAAAGCATCCTCAGCTTGAGCCTCCTGGGGCACAATATTGATTCCTTCCAACCACAGCCAGTTACAAAACATCTGACTCGTGCAGTTCTTGGTGGATAGGCTGCCTTGCCAAGGAAGCAAGAAGATTAAATTAAATATTAAAACTCAAAATATGAAATATCTTCCACTGTTCCAGGATCTTTTTCCTCACTGGTTGCAAGTGAAGGCAGAAAGATGATCCTGCCACAAACTGTGCTTTAAGGACTGGGTGTGCAGTTGGCAGGTACTCAAGCCTATATTTAAAAGTATAGTGGGGAGGAGGGAGAACTGAGATGAGGGGGAAAGAGAGGGTTGCTAAGAAGGGTGGGCTATTTTGGGATTAAAAAAAACTTTGTAATCAAATCAGGGTTGTTTGTTTTTTTTTTTTTTTTCCCCTGGGGATATGGGAGGTGGAGGAAGATAGAAGGAGGGAAAGGGAAAGGTTTTACAGATCCTTCAAAGTCGTTGAACAAAACAAAACAAAACCCTTCAAAACTTAAAATATGTGAAATCTAAATACAAGAAGTGTTTTTAAAAAGAAAAGTACTGATAATTTCTCCCTCAGAGTGCATGGAGAAGCTCTGTCACTGAGAAGATAAACACAAGGTGTACATCAAGAACATGAGTAAAATGGTTTTTTCCCTTGGAAACAGTATCTGCTCAGTATGCATTTTAAGCACATTGACAACAGATTTACTGAATCTTCTAATGGTCTGACAGGTAATTAATTAGAAAAAAACCTATTTTACATAAAAGAGCATCATATCAAACTTCTAAGACCTGATAAATCCGTAGCAAATATGTTAATTTAAAAGGACCAGGCCAACTTAAAGTGAGGATGGTATTTCACTTTTCAATATATTGCTAGGGTAGGAATATTTTCTTTGTAACTGAAGTTCCTCAGACATGCCCTCTTATTTATTTAATATATTAAAAAAATACACTTTATTTCCTGACCAGCAGACCATTCCACTTTTATTAAAGATTATTCCTCTGACAATACCTTCTTTTTTCACTTTTTTAACCTCTTTTTTGGAAAGTTACTTAAAGCACATAAAGATTATTTAAAATATAGGTCAACAGATATCTCTCCTATAACAGTTACTGCATTGCCCCAAGAGACAGGCATGGGGATTACTAATATAGTATAAACTGCATGGCAAAATGAACAGTATAATTAAAAGAGCCTTTACATTGTGAGAGAATCTTAAAATGCCTTTAAAAGGACGGGAAGAATGCCAGAAAACCTTCTAGTGAACAAGGTTGTCTTTAATAAAACATTGCCTAAAATTTGCTGAATTAGTCATAGGCCCATCCTGCTTCTTTTAAACCAAATGGGAATTAAAAACTGGGGAAAAAAATATTACATTTAATAGCAAAAAGGATGGGAATAACTTTTGAGCATGAGAAATATGCTACAGTTGGTGCCAAGTAGTGGTGCACACACCAGTGGCCTCCATTCCCAGCTGTGCTGTCTTTCTAACCCATTTCTTCACTCTCTTTCCCTTGATTTCTCATCCATAAATAACACCATTGAATTATTTTATCTCCTCAACACAGTGTATTAGAAAATAGTGGAAAGTATTAGAAACATAAAAAGCCTCATAAAAGCAGCAGCTAGCATCTGAGAGCTACAGACAGGTAGGAGACCTTTGCTATCATCAAACCAAGAGTCAGAGCAGTGATGCTGTAAAAAACAAGTTGGAATTTCAAGGAGAAGAATGATCAAGAACAGAGAAGGGAGACCCTGCAAAAGATCAGTTCTCAGTTTACAGAGACTCTGAGCATTGGCTTGTGTTCTCATTAAAGCTAGAAGAATCAGAAGGTCTGCCAGATACATAATGCAATATAGAAAGTATTTTCAAATAGAAGCCTTCCTTCCCACAAAATGCATTTTCCAAACCTCTTATTGTGCTGTCGCAGACATCTTTCATGAAAAATCCTTTCTTAGGATTTTTCCTTGTGAGAAGCTGCAGTTTCAGCAACCAAAAGTAAACAATGGTTATCTGCTGCTGTGGAATGCAACAGGTAGACCTGTGATTGGTCTCCTGTGGATGTTTGGATTTACTGACCACTCATGGCAGAGCTGGCTCTTGCTCTCTGTCTGAGACACAGATCTTTGTTATTCATTCTTGTCTATTCTTAGCTTAGCTAGCTTCTGAAGAAACCTTTCCTTTCTATTTCTTTTTTAGTATAGTCTTAATGTAACATATATCATAAAATAATAAATCAAGCCTTCTGATCATGGAGTCAACATTCTTGTCTCTTCTTCATCCTGAAAACCCTTGTGACCACAGTCACAATTGGGGACCCCTCGACTGAGGAAGACAATCATCACTTGGTGAGACCACCAGAGGAGCATTGCTACACTGGGTAAACCCTGAATGTGTGGCATTGATGGTTGCTTCACAAGTGACCACAGAAGTGGATTCTAGCCAGGAGCTGAAGAACTGAAGATCTGAATTTGGACAGAGTTCTCAGCAAGGCTGACCACAAAGAGAACCTTCTGAAAAGCCTCCAGGAAGATGTTCAGAAAGCTCAGCAGCACCGTGCAGATAGCCAGAGAGTCCTGGACACTGTCACAAGGTACTGTTGGTTTTTCCCCTCCTAAAGATGAGGCCATTCGCAGTTTGTGGCTGCTCATCTGGAGGACTTCTCCCCTAGAGGATGAGGTTCCATTCTCCCCTTCAGAGGAGAAACTTATTGCCCTCTGGCAAAAATGGGGTGAAGAGGACAGAATTCTCCTGTTGGAGACAGATCTCTATGAGTTTTTTCGATGGGCAAAGCTCTTTGAGTTTTTTTACGAATGTGCTATATGCCCTCGATATGTTCGTCTGGGAGTGTATGGACTCCATTTTCCAATTCTTTTTATACCGTGGGTTCGGATGCCCCTCGATTTATCCAACCTTTTTGAAGCGCTTTCTAGTCTTGAAACGGAGAGCAGCTGTTTTTCCCTGGATTGCTAACTGCAAGGGGAAAGCCCCGTTCCCCCCAAATCCGGGGGAAGACCCTTTGGAGAGGGGCGATCTGCTGCTTTCCAGCCCCCCCGAACCACAGCGGGGGGGCGAAGTTTCGCCCGCAGCCAAAGTTTTTTTTACTGCGTCTTTGGAGCATGCTCAGACGGAGCCGTTTTTTCCCCCCTCCCGTTGCTCTCAGGGGGGACGGGAGTGGGTGGCGCCGCCCCGGCCGGTGCCATGAGCACCGCCCCGGCCAGTGCCACGAGCGCCGCCCCAACCCGCCCCGCGCAAGCGGGCGCTTCCCTGCGCGGCTCCTCCCGTGGCCGTCCCTCCGGCAGAGCCTGTGGGCGCTCCGGCCGCGGTTCTGCTGGCTTCCCCGCCTGCATCTGAGGCCTCAGAAACGCCGCTTCCCGCAGCTGCACTGATGTTGCCGGGCAACAGCGATCCACCGCTCCCCCCGGCCGTCCCGCTGCCTCCCATGCAGACTCCACCGTCTTCTGCGACTGCGCTTCCGCGGCCGATGTCAGAGCCCAGCGCAGAAGATGCTGCCGACCCCGTGCCGCCCCCACCGCCCCCGCCGCCTCCCCAGGCAGCCCTGCTGCCTGCCCCGGCAGTTCTGCCGCCTGCTGGGACTCCGTCCTCCGTGTCTGCGTCAGAGGCTTCCCTGGAGCCGGCGGCAGCTGCAGCGGCGCCTCCTGCATCCAGCGTGACTTCCTCCCCGAATTTTTCGGGTTGTCCCGGGGCTGCCCCTACGGGGGGAGCTGGGACAGGGGAAGAGGGTGTCAGCCTGTCCTTCCGTGGAGGAGGCATGGCCCAACAGCTGGCTGTGGGCGCAACCCGGCTGCCTGTTTTCAGGATCAGCATTCTTGGCGGGTTGGGGGGTGTTTGGTCCGGGGTTTCCCCCTGGGGGATGCGAATCTCTCTGCCGCCCCTCGCGCGCCCCAGCGGCGAGGGGGAGGTGGGTCCCGAAAGTTCTGCCTCTGGTCCCCAGCCCAGAGGGGGTGGAGGTGGTGCCGGGAGGCAGATGGGAGGAACACCTGGTGCATTTGCATTGCAGAGGCAGAGGGCACAGCAGGAAGTGAGCATCGCTTGTCTGCTGTGGGGAAAGGACATCCCCAGACCCGAGACGAAGTTTCTCGGGACAGCTTCTGTCTTCCCATTGCCGGCATGCCTCAGTGATTTTGGGGAAAGGAGGCGTTTGGTCACCCCTTCTGCCATTGTACTGGCAGCAGGGTGCGGGTCTGTGCCAATGCAGAGCCTGCCTCAGGGGCTGGGCCTGGGCTGTCTGGCTTGGTTGCTTGGGCCAGGGCCGCCTCCTGGCCTCCTGTTGGGTTTGGGGGCTTTGCTTCCCCCTTCTGGTCCTGGGCCACCTTTCTGTGGGCCAGGTCTGGGGTTCCTGATCCTTCCACATGGGCCAGGGCCCCCAAGGGCCTCTCTCTGGCTCCTCTGCTGCTGCTGCTCTTTCCGACAAAAAAAAAAAATAAAGAAACAAAAACAAAACCAAAAAAAAAAAAACAAAAAAAAAAAAAACAAAAAACCAACCAAACAAACAAAAAAACAAACAAAAAAAACCCCAAAAAACAAAAAAAAAACCCCAAAAATTAAATTAAATAAAAAAGGGTGAAAGAGCTGGCAGCAGCTCAGAGGCATTGAGGAGCCAGGGATTGGCTTCAGCCCAAGTTGTTCAAAAAAGGGCTGTGGAAGACATTTCAGAAATTTTCTCAAAATTGTTTGAAGACTCTCAATGGACTTTTGATAACTATTGATGGACTTTTCTGTAGCAAGCCTGTTTTGAGGACCAAAAGAAACTTTCAGATATGGCAAAGAGGAACATCTTCAGACCATGGACTTTTCCTGAAACTCATCTGCTCGGCCTTGAATTTTCTTTGCATTGTTTTTGCATTTTCTTATATTGTAAAATTGTTTTAGTGATATGATAGAATTTTATGTTCTACAGGTGAAGAAATTCCCAGTTCATTCCACAGGAGCACTTGAGTGGAGTTTGATTGGCAACAGATAACCTGGCAAGTGTTTGTCTTTTCCTCGGCATGAGTACAGCAGAAAAAATTACAAACACTTTTTCCTTTTAATTTAACTAAATAAAAAAAGGTGACATGTCACAGACATCTTTCATGAAAAATCCTTTCTTAGGATTTTTCCTTGTGAGAAGCTGCAGTTTCAGCAACCAAAAGTAAACAATGGTTATCTGCTGCTGTGGAATGCAACAGGTAGACCTGTGATTGGTCTCCTGTGGATGTTTGGATTTACTGACCACTCATGGCAGAGCTGGCTCTTGCTCTCTGTCTGAGACACAGATCTTTGTTATTCATTCTTGTCTATTCTTAGCTTAGCTAGCTTCTGAAGAAACCTTTCCTTTCTATTTCTTTTTAGTATAGTCTTAATGTAACATATATCATAAAATAATAAATCAAGCCTTCTGATCATGGAGTCAACATTCTTGTCTCTTCTTCATCCTGAAAACCCTTATGACCACGGTCACAGGGAGGGGGTAGGGACAGAGTCTGATTGATTGTCAGCCATGAAGGGTCTTGATTTTCATATCTATTCAAACTGCATGAGGATGTGCTTGGATTCAGTGTCAATTGGAGATTGTTATTAAAAGGAAAAAAAAAAAAACAAAAAAAAAAAAAACAGGACCTAAAAAATGTTTTCATCACTGTCTTTTTAAATAGAACATATTCAGTTGAATGCACTTCTGAAATCTCTCCTATTAACCACACAAGATTTGGAAACTGAAATCAAATTATTCCCAGAGGCTTGCCTTGTTAAGGTGTTCTGAATGTTAATGAGCCCTGGGACACTGAATTCCTACACTGAAGAGCTGAAGGCTGAACAAGACTCTGGAGCAGGGAAATTCAGCAGCAGCCTCCAAGTTGCTGAGGATGTCAGCAGCCCCCAGTGAGGCCATCCCTGCCCAGAGACCGTGGGGGAATGGGCAGACAAGGAGAGCGTCCCTGGGGCTGGGGCAGCACAACTCAGAGGCACCAGCGGCTCCAGCTGGGCAATGGAGTGTGGAATGTGGCTGGGAAAGCCCTGCCTGGGCTGGGCCAAGCAGCACAGACAAGCCCTGACCCCCATCCACTAAACAACTCTCTCAAGGAGACATTTAAAAGGAATTACAATTGTTTGTGTCCTCTGAGTTGGACTCCCTGGAGAAATAACAACAAGAGATTCTCAGGAGCTCAAAAGAACTAAATAGCCTTTTTACTGGTGACTTTAGAAAATCAGAGAAATTTTGGCAAAAGGTTTTTTATGACATTGTAGTGGTTTTGGTTTGTAATTTAAATTTTTTCTAATATTGAGATTTCTTAATCAATGTATTGATGAGTGTGGTGGGTTTTAGTGTCGGTTAATTATTTATGTATTTATTTTGTTGTGAGATAGGATTACGGGAAAGGTAAACTAGGCCTAACATTTTAAAAGGGTACAAAGAAATTTTTATTAAAAGTAAATTGAAAAAGAAAAAAGTAGTAAGAATTAAAATAAACCCTTTAGAACACTTTTTTTTTCTTTATAAATTTTTCTTTTTACTGACAATGTAAAATAAGTAAACTTAAAATTTCTAGTTCGTTTACTATTTCTAGAAGAGTCTTTTTTTAGTTTACTTCGGGAGAGAAGTTTTTCTTGCTAAGTTTATGGAGATTTTTTTACAAGAAGAAAAATTTTTTTTTGTGGTTCTTAATTCTGTCATGGATAACAGTTGTCTGGGGAACTTTGTTCTTGTAAAGTTGTTTTTATTGCTACAAGCTTTTTTACAGCTTGTAGATGGGCCATGTCAACTTATGGGGTATTGTTTTAAAGATGGGTTCTTTAAGGGTAAAAGTTTTTATTATTTACTTTACAAATTATTTTTATCTCTGTTAATAGAGATCTTCTCTTGGGGATACTGGATTACTTGGATTTTTTTTCCCTCCTGTTTAAACTTTTGATGAAATTACAGTTATTTTAACATTTGTTTATTTTATTATGGAGGGGTTTTTTGATATTAATTGTAGTTTTTTTTAAAAAGTTTTTTGTGTTATAAAGAAAAAGAGTTTTTTCATTATAGTTTACAAGAGTATTTTAGTTTTAAGATTAAGGTATTTTTTCTTCTTTTTTATTTGGGATTTAATTTGTCCTTTACTGACTTTAATGGTTTTATATATATATTTTTATATGCTGGTATTTTGTTTTTTTCTTTTACTTGAAGGAGCAATGAAGTATTGAAAGGATTAACACCTGACCTGCCAGTAACTTGTGGTGGAAGTTGTGGTTGGGTTGTGTTAGGATTGGTTTTATGGTTAGTTTTGGGAGTTTTTTTGTGTTTAATTTTAATTGTAGGGTTATTTTTTGTGGGTGGTGGATTGTAGGGGTTTTTGGTTTTAGTTGTGTTGGGGGGACTTGATGGTAAGATTTTAATAGCTGTGGCTGGCTTTGTTCTGGTTGGGGTTTTGTAGCCTCTTCTGTTTTCCTGTTTGGGAGTTGTTGGGGTTTGGTTTGGTCAGAATGGGGCTGATGGGGGGGGCAGCCTGGGGAGGGGGGAAGGGGCTCAGCCCATGGCAGGGTTGCTTGGTTTGGTTTGGGTTGGTTTGGTTTGGTTTGGTTGGGTTGAGATGGGGGCCGGGGCCGGGGCCTGCTGCTTCTTTGTTGACTGGAAAAGAAAGAGGAGGTTCCTGGGTTTTTTCATCTTTAACATTTGTGTTTCACAGCGGCGTGTTCAGTATCTCAGTGGTTTAACAGATTGTCAGTAACACAAAAAGTTTTGTATTACGTCTTAAAATTCTTCTCATGCCAAACTATGACAAACATTCAACCAACAAAAACACTTTTTAAAGCATTGACTTGGCCCATTCAACTTCACAAACTCTAAGCCTGTTCAATTTCATGTTAATCAAAATTTACAGGAGTACAGAAATAGAAGAAGACACAGAAAGAGAGAAAGACAAAGAAGATTTAGAAAAGCACACACACAGCTACCAACTCCTGGATTCCAGCGGTGTTCAGATGGACATTCCAAGAGGAGGCAGGGTCAAGATGTGTGCTTGCCTTGTGGTCAGCCTTCAATGCCCCTTGGTCTCCCTGGGCCCTTCCCCCAGGTGGGGCTTGGGCTCATTTGGTCCCTCAGGAGCTGGGCTGGGGCTGCAGAGGTGGCTGTGGAGCATTGCCTGTGCTGTGCCAGGGACTGGCAGCCACTGCTGGGCTGGGATAGAGGCTCTGGGGGGATTGGGGTTCCAGGGCAGGGCAGGGCTGGGCTTCCAGGGCAAGGCTGGACCTGCCCCTTACTCCCCCACACAAAATGTTTTGAGCCAACAATCTCCTCCAGTCTGTCACAACAGGGAATGTTGGAGGTGGAACCCCAATTCTGGCCATGGGCACCTTGCTGAGGAGGACAGTTCTTTTCCATAGGAAGGAAAGGACGGAGCCCCAATGTTTCAGTAGCAGATGAGAGGAGACCCTCAACATGCCAAGGTCAGCTGGACCAGTCAGGCAGCCCCTGGGATGCCAAACAAGCCACACCTGTGCTGTGTTCTCCTGGTTCCATTGGGCCTTGCAGTGTCACAATAGTCTCTGAGGTTCCACAGGCCCCACAATGTCACAATGGTCCCCTTGGTCCTATGGATCCCCACAGTGTCACTATGGTGCCCTTGGTTCCATGAGGTCCCATGGTATCACAATGAATCCTTGATTCCATGGTGCCACACAATGTCATAATGCTCTGCTCGGTTCCATGGGACCTCATTGTGTCACAATGGTCTCACTGGTTCCATGAGACCTCACAGTGTCAGAACATCCTCTTTGTTTCCCAAGGCCCCAAAGGCTCACAAGGGTCTTCGTGATTCCATGACTCCCTTCAATGTCACACTGGTCACCTTGGTTCCATGGTGCCCCACAATGTCACAGTGGTCCCTTGGTCTCACAGGGCCCCACAGTGTCACAATGGTCCCTTGCTCTCACCGGGCCCCACAGTGTCACAATGCTCCCTTGGTTCCATGGGCCCTGTGCTGCTGCATTCCCCCCTCCCCTTCTCAGGCCACCATGCCAGCTGAGAAATGCTCCTTGGGGCTCGGCCTTGGCCAACAGCCCCTGGGCTCAGCTCCTCTGCAGCTCATCACAAACACTGTCTGCTCCAGGCACTGCTGCTGCCCAACCAGCTCCTGCTTTCTGTAGGAGCAGCCCTGGGAACTGGTTTTGTTCCCTCCGTGGCACAACATCCCTCTTCTCACCCTGCCAAAGAAAGCTGTTGGTGCCAAGTGCGGCCAGGATGAACCATTGCTGGCACTGAAGCCCCTCTCTTGGGGCCCTGCAAACAGCGCTCCAAAAGGAGCCCTTGGAGCTCTCCTGGGCCAGCGACTCCCTCTGAGTGGGGCCTCTCCCAGCCGGGAACTCTCCTGTTTGCTGCACTCGGGGATCCCCAACAACCACGGAGCCTGGGCCGATCCCCCCACTCCTCCAGGCTCAACCTTTCACCCGCTGGGGAGATGCCAAAGGATCCACAGGGAGCATTTCCTGCCCTCAGGGGAATTTCTCCCAGGTGCCTTGCACTGACTCTTTGTGTCTGTGTGCACACAGGAGTGCCTGTGCTGGGGCAATGTGGCAGAAATGCTGCTCTCTGAGGGGTCTGAGTGCCTTGGATAACTAAGTCAGTCAGGCCTGTAAGTGAGGTTACATCATGAGTAATAAGTTAAATGGTGTTAAGAGCTTTTTTTTACTAAGTAAAGTTTAATATGTTATAATCTAAGTTGAATATTGTTTCATTTTTATTCCACCATTAAATCATTAAGTCATAGGTTGTGAGTTAAGTACTGTTAAGTGCAATTCATTTGCTAAATTGTGAAATTTAAGGTATCAGTTAAGTTTAAGGTATAAGTTAAGTCCTGGTAAATGTGAGACCTGTTAAGCTTTTAGGCCATATTCCTTTTATCCTTGCCCTCACTTTCCTCTAGTCACACACACGCACAGGGACAGTTCTCAGTTCATTTCTGGTTTGGTTGCCAGGATTTTGTTTGGTTTTGTTGTTGCTTTGTTTCCTTGGTGTGCCTGAAGTGTCCAGTCAGGAGCAGAGTGACTCTTGCCAAGGAACTTTGTGCTGCTGTCCCTTAATATTCAATCTGGTTTTTGCTGATCCCGTGCTGGGGATTTTTTCAGCGCTCTCAAGGCCTCGTTGGTACCAGGGTGAAGGAGCCCTGGCCCAAGCTCTGGCCCTGGGGGACACGGGGACGCTGCCAGGGGGTCCCTGTCCCCCTGTGCCACCCCCAGGGCCCCAGCCCCCCGTCCCCGTGTCAGGCTCTGGGGTCGATCTCGTGGAACATCCTCTGGGGGAGGCTGCGGCGCCGGGGGCGGGGGGACCCAGGGGGACAGGGGACCCTGCTGTGCACGAGCAGGGTTGGACTGCTCTGGGGGGAACTGTGAGGGGGGCCCGGGGCAGAGTGACCTCCCCAGTGACCTCACACAGCCCCTGTGATGTCACACAGCCCCTGGGATGCCACACTGCCCCTGTGATGTCACACAGCCATCTCTGAGATGTCACCCTATGATGTGATACAGCTGCTCTGTGATGTCACAGAAGACTCTGTGATGTCACAAAGTCACACTATGATTTCACATTCTATTCTGTGATGTCACAGCCAGCTCTATGATGTTACACAGCCACCTGGTTATGTCACAACCCACTCTCTGATGCCACAGATCCACACTCTATGGTGGCAGAGTCTGCTCTATGGCTTCACATCCTCCTCTGTGATGTCACAGCCAGCTCTGTGATGTCACAACTCCCTCAGTGATGTCAAAAAACCCTCAGGAATTCAGTTACCCTCAAGGGCCCAGCCAGGTGGGGCAGCCGGGGGTTGCCCACAGCCTGCAGGGACAGAGGTACAGGGCAGGGACACCATAGGACAGACTGGGCTGCACAGGGCACAGGGATGGGCAGCAGCTGCAGGACAGCCCTGACAGAGCCAACTTGGGCAGCGCTTTGGCCATGGCTGCTGGCCCTGGGCCTGAGGCCATCAGGGGACAAGTGACCCTTGCAGGCCTGGGGCCTCATTGCCTCCTTGTCCCTGCTCACCAGCCTGGCAGGGGCCGCCCAATGGTCCTGCCCTTGGCATTGCCCATCCCCACATGCCAGTGCCCTCCCGGGAAGAGCCCTGAGCAATGAGGGAGGGACAGGATCTGCCTGGCCAGGGGCTGGGGCTCAGACCTTGGCCCTTTGCATTCCTGTGTCTGTGCTGCTGAGCTGGGCCGGGGTCCTGGCCCAGAGGCAGCTCCTGGCAAGGGCAGCAGAGCTGCAGAGAGACAGCTCTGGCCAGGAGCAGCTCCTGTGCACAGCCCAGCAGGGCTGGGGCACTGCCAGGGCCCCTCAGGGACACCAGCAGGGCACAGACAGAGCTCCCAGGGAGCTCAGCACTGCCAGGGGCTGTGGCATGTCCCAGAGGGGGCTGTGTCACAGCAGCTCCTCTGTGCCTGTGTCATGGAGGCACAGAGCAGCTGTGATGTCAGCAAGGGGCTGTGTGACAGCACAGAGTGGGCTGTGTGAGGTCACAGATTGGGCTAAGACATCACAGAGTTTGTTGTGTGAGGTCACTGAGCAGCTACAGCATCATAGAGGGGATTCTGTGACATCCCAGAGCAGGCTGTAACATCATTGCATGGATGTATGACATCATAGAGCTGGCTGTGAGGTCAAAGTGTTTGCTGTGACATCACAGAGTGTAGTATGACATCACAGAAAGGGTTTTGTGACATCACTGCGGGGATTGTGACATCACACATCTGTCTATGACATCGTAGTGTGAGGCCATAGAGCAGATCGTGCCGTCATAGATAGTGGCTCTGTGACATGCGGGAGTGGGTTGTGAAATCACTCAGTGGCTGTGTAACATCATAGAGCAGCCTGTGACATCACAGTACAGATTGTGGAATCACAGGGTGACTTTCTCACATCACAGAGTCTTCTGTGACATCACAGTGCAGCTGCATGACATTCCACAGCAGTCCAACCCTGCTCGTGCACAGCGGGGTCCCCTGTCCCCGCGGGTCCCCCCGCCCCCGGTGCCGCAGCCTCCCCCAGAGGATGTTCCACGAGATCGACCCCAGAGCCTGACACGGGGACGGGGGGCCGGGGCCCTGGGGGTGGCACAGGGGGACAGGGACCCCCCGGCAGCGTCCCCGTTTCCCCCAGGGCCAGAGCTTGGGCCAGGGCTCCTTCACCCTGCTACCAACGAGGCCTTGAGAGCGCTGAAAAAATCCCCAGCAAGGGATCAGCAAAAACCCGATTGAATATTAAGGGACAGCAGCACAAAGTTCCTTGGCAAGAGTCACTCTGCTCCTGACTGGACACTTCAGGCACACCAAGGAAACAAAGCAACAACAAAACCAAACAAAATCCTGGCAACCAAACGAGAAACCGAGAACTGTCCCTGTGCGTGTGTGTGACAAAAGGACAGTGAGGGCAAGGATAAAAGGAATATGGCCCAAAAGCTGAACAGAGCTCAAACTTAACAGGACTTAACTTGCACTTTAACCTTAACTGATACCTTCAACTTGACAATTTAGCAAAAGAACAGCACTTAACTTTGATGCTAGCCAGGGGTTTATTTACAGACGCGAACGAGATGGGGCTGCTATATGAAAAGTGTCTCGAGCTGTTTATTTTTTCAGCATCAGTCTCATTACATGATTATGATAATGGCAAGATGCTAGCAGCTCACAATCCAGGCAGCAGGCCAGAAAACTTAATGTTACAACATAGTTTATAAGCTTCTTGACCAATCACACAATGCAAAAGCATATTGACAGTAGTTCTATCCAGTCACCATAAGCACACATACCTTTGGTTAAAACAATGCTTGATTATTTAGAATACAATACCTTTTTGTAAGAGACAATGCACAGAGCGCCATTATTAAGCTTTAACCTTCCTAATAGCTTGCTAGGTAAACTTTCTGCAACTTAGCTATTCAGACAAGCATTAATACAGAGGCTATTGTTCTATTTGCCCTTGCCTTTTCTACAGTTTAAATAATTTTTCTGCTGACCGATGTCATGACTGTTGCTTTAGCACTGTTCACAATTCTGCTGTATCTGAGGCCTGCCTTTTGCAGCTTTCCTAGAACCCTCTAATTTTATGGATTCCCACAAACAGTATTTAACCTAACTTACAACCTATGACTTAATGATTTAATGGTAGAATAATATTAAACAATATTCAACTTAGCTTATAACATATTAAACTTTACTTAGCAAAAAAAACTCTTAACAGCATTTAACTTATTCCTTATGATGTAACCTTACTTACAGTCCTGACTGACTCAGCTATCCAAGGAATTCAAACCCCTCAGAGAGCAGCATTTCTGCCACATTTCCCCAGCACAGGCACTCCTGTGTGCACACAGACACAAAGAGTCACCTCCAAATTCCCTATATGCAAAGACTGCTCCCAGACAAAATCTGCCATTCCTGACAAGTCTGGCTGGCCTTGGACTAGAGAGGCTCTCACCTGCCTTCCAAACACTGGGGCTCTGTGCTTTCCTTCCTATGGAAAGGAACTGTCCTTCTCATCCAGGCACCCATGGCCAAATTTGGGATTTCACCTCCAACATTCCCTGTTGTGACAGACTGAAGGAGATTGTTGGCTCAAAACATTTCATGTGTGGGGGAGGAAGGGGCAGGTCCAGCCTTGCCCTGCCCTGGAAGCCCAGCCCTGCCCTGCCCTGGAACCCCAATCCCCCCAGAGCCTCTATCCCAGCCCAGCAGTGGCTGCCAGTCCCTGGCACAGCACAGGCAATGCTCCACAGCCACCTCTGCAGCCCCAGCCCAGCTCCTGAGGGACCAAATGAGCCCAAGCCCCACCTGGGGGAAGGGCCCAGGGAGACCAAGGGGTATTGAAGGCTGACCACAAGGCAAGCACACATCTTGACCCTGCCTCCTCTTGGAATGTCCATCTGAACACCGCTGGAATCCAGGAGTTGGTAGCTGTGTGTTTGCTTCCCTGTATCTTTTTTGTCTTTCTCTCTTTCTGTGTCTTCTTCTATTTCTGTGCTCCTGTAAATTTTGATTAACATGAAATTGAACAGGCTTAGAGTTTGTCAAGTTGAATGGGCCAAGTCAATGCTTTAAAAAGTGTTTTTGTTGGTTGAATGTCTGTCATAGTTTGATATGAGAAGAATTTTAAAACGTAATACAAACTCTTTGTGTCACTGACAATCTGTTAGACCACTAAGGTAGCGAGCACGCCTCTGTGAAACACAAATGTTAAAGACGAAAAAACCCAGCAACCTCCTCTTTCTTTCCCAGTCAACAAAGAAGCAGCGGGCCCAGGCCCTGGTCCCCATCTGAACCAAACCAAACCAAACCAAACCAAACCAAGCAACCCTGCCATGGGCTGAGACGCTTCCCCGCTCCCCAGGCCATGCCCCCCCCCAACCCCATCAGCCCCATTCTGACCAAACCAAACCCCATCAACTCCCAAACAGGAAAACAAAAGAGGCTACAAAACCCCAACCAGAACAAAGCCAGACACAGCCATTAAAATCTTAACATCAAGTCCCTGCCTCGCAACACAACTCAAAACAAAACCCCTACAACCTACAACCATACAAAATAACCCTACAACTTAAACACAAAAAAACCTAAAACCAGCCATAAAACCAATTTTACACAACCCAACCACAACTTCCACCACACGATGCCAGCAGGTCAGGTGTTAACCCTTTCAATACTTCAATCCTCCCATGAGTAAAAGAAAAAAACCAAAATACAAGCCTATAAAAAACCAATATAAAACCATCAAAGTAAGTAAAGAAGAAATTAAATCCTAAATAAAAAACAATAAAAAATATGTTACTCCTAAAACTAAAATCCTCTTATAAACTATAAAGAAAAAACCCTTTTTCTTTATAACACAAAAAAATATTTTTAAAAATTCAAATTTTTATCAAAGAAAAACCTCCATACTAAAATAAGCAAATGTTAAAATAACTTTAATTTCATAAAATGCTTAAACAGGGGGAAAAAAATTAATCCAGTATCTCCAAGAGAAGATCTCTATTCCCAGAGTAAAAATAATTTTAAAAGTAAATAATAAAAACTTATACCTTTAAATAACTCATCTTTAAAACAATACCTCCTAAGTCAACATGGCCCATCAACAAGCTCTGAAAAAGGTTGTAGGAATAAAAACAACTTCACAAGAACAAAGTTCCCCAGACAGGTGTTATCCATGACAAAAATATGAGCCAAAAAAAAAAAAATTTTCCTCTTGTAAAAAAATCTTCACAACCTTAACAAGAAAAACTTCTCTCCCTAAATAAACTAAATAAAGACAATTCTATAAATAGTAAACTAACTAGAAATTTTAAGTTTACTTATTTTACATTGTCAGTAAAAAGAAAAAGTTGTAAAGAAAAAAAAAGGGTTCTAAATAATTTATTTTAATTCTTACGACCTTTTTTCTCTATAAATTTATTTTAAATAAAATTTTCTATATACCCTTTTAAAATTTTAGGCCTACTTTACTATTCTCATAATACAATCTCACAATAAAATAAATAGATAAATAATTAAACTGACACTAAAACCCCCCATACTCATCAATCCATTAATTAAGAAATGTCAAGAATAGAAAAATCTGAAATTAACAAACCAAAACCACTACAGTGTAATAATAAAACTTTTGCCAAAGTTTCTCCAATTTTCTGAACTTCCCAGGGAAGGCTGTTTGGTTGTTTTGAGCTTCTAGAATCTCTTGTACTGGTATTTCTCCAGTGCACCTAACTCAGAGGGCAGAAACAATTGTAATTCCTTTTAAATATCTTGTTGAGAGAGATGTTTGGGGGATGGGGGTCAGGGCCTGTGTGTCCTGCTTGGCCCAGCCCAGGCAGGGCTTTCCCAGCCACATTCCACACTCCATTGCCCAGCTGGAGCCGCTGGTGCCTCTGAGTTGTGCTGCCCCAGCCCCAGGGACGCTCTCCTTGTCTGCCCATTCCCCCACGGTCTCTGGGCAGGGATGGCCTCACTGGGGGCTGCTGACATCCTCAGCAACTTGGAGGCTGCTGCTGAATTTCCCTGCTCCAGAGTCTTGTTCAGCCTTCAGCTCTTCAGTGCAGGAATTCAGTGTCCTAGGGCTCATTAATGTTCAGAACACCTTAACAAGCCAAGCCTCTGGGAATAATTTGATTTTAATTTTCAAATCATTTGTGGTTAAGTAGATCTCAGTAGTGTATTCAAACTAAATACCTGATATTTAAAAAGACAGTGAGAAAAGATTTTTTAAGTCCTGTTTAGTTTTGCTTTCCTGTTAATTCATTGATATGTACAATCTCCAATTTACACTGAGTCCAAGAACCTCCTCATGCAGTTTGAATGGATATGAAAATCAAGACCCTTCATGGCTGACAATCAATCAGACTCTGTCCCTACCCCCACCCCACCATTTCCCCCATCCAAGCCCTGGCACTCAGAGCAGCCTTGTGCAAATCTGAGCTGCCTCCAGCCCAGGCTGCACCTGCAGCTTTCAGCTCCTTGGCTCCAGCTCCCACCTGCTTTCCTTGGAGAAGGAGCTGCCCGAGACACAGAGGGATGTTCATTTCTTGTCAGCCAACAAAGCCAGGGGAAGGCAAAGCTCCATCAAATGCAAAAGTCATTCGTCTGCTGCATATTAAATCCTCTTTGCACAGCAGACAGTCTCAGAGCAATGGAAAACACCTTCTGTGCCCAGCACAGAACCCAAGGTTCCCCCAAACCCTCCCTGCCCCGATTCTGCCCAGATTTGCTCTTTGCACACACGAGTCACAGGCTGAAGTCAGGAGCTCCCTCCATGCCCAGAGGGAGGAAAAGAGAGAAATGGGCTGAAGAGCTCTCCTGTGCAGAGCCAAGGTCCAAGTGCAGCCCCTGCAGTGGGAACCACAACTCATCAGGTTTGTGTCCTTTGGGCTCAGGGCCTGGTGACACTCAGAGGCACAGAAAGGTTTCTTGCAAACAAACACAAGTTGAACATTTGAACAGTTTAAGAACCATCACAGCTCTTCCCTCAGCTCTCTGGGATGTCCCAGCAGCATCTGACATGTCCCCCATCCCCAAGGGATTTCTGAACAGTTTTAGACAGAGACATATAAAAGGTAATTTAGTGATAGATATAACCATAATGAGATATTTAATTCGTATTTATTTGAACTTGAAAGACTTGGCCACTAGCTGAAGTTCAAAGCATGAAACCAGTCAGTTGAGAGGCACTTGAATGACCAGGGGGCATCCGGAGGGGGAAATCGGAGAGCAGCAGGAAGGACGTGGATCCAGCTGGTCTAGTGAAGAGATGTAGTCAGACATGGCCATTTCAACAGGAGAGATGGAAACACCTGACGGAAGAGGGAGAGGAAATAATAGACTGATCATTGGTGACAGGAGTAGGGGGGCAGATCAATATTGCTTCTCCTGCCATCAGCAAACTTCCAGGAAATTGCCATTCCTGGTGGGAAAACTTTGCCATTTCTGAAAAGGAATCAAGTGACCCAGATAATAAAGATTTGCCTGAGTATTATGAAACTAACAGGTAATAAAACCTCTGCCCCTTTCCAGGCAAACATCAGTTCTGTGCCCATGAAGACGCAGTGCCACTTGTGCTCTGAGGTGCCCAGCTGGGATTGGATCTCTCCGAGAGCACCTGAGGGAGAGCAGAGCACCTTGCAAGCTGCAGGTCCCTGACAGCCCCGCAGGGCTCCTGTGCCATCAACATCTGCTCTGCTCCAATCTGAAACAGGGCCCAGCATGGTGCCGGGATCATCAGAGAGCTGAGGTGTGTGCTGGAATTCAATGGCCTCCCCATCCCGCAGCAGCCCTGCATTTCCCTCCTGCAGCCTTGGTCTCCAGCACAGCCATGGAGGCTCTTTGGGCTCTGGAGTGTTGCTGCAGCCCCCAAGGGCAGCTGAGCTCTGCCTTTGGCACAGTCAGGCCTGGCCAGCGCAGGCCATGCTCAGCAATTGCTCATATGTGCCTGGCCTTGCTGTCAGCCCTGGCAGCGGCTGCGTGGCCCCTTTGTGGCCCTGTGCTGGCCCAGCCATGGTGGCCCAGCCCCTGTGCAGGCCCAGCCCAGGCCAGGAGCATTGCGGCTGGGAACGGCCCCTGTGCCGTGGTGCCCACAGCAGCCTTGGGGCTCTGTGCCCCATGGCCTCCCTGCTGGGCAGCCTCTGCCAGCTCCTGCAGAGCCCGTGGCACCTGTGGGGCTGCACAGACAGCCCTGCCCCGGGCTCTGCCGGCCTCTGGGCCAGCAGAGAGGCAGCCAGGGCTGGCCATTGCCAGGAACAGGCCCTGAGCCCTGCAGGAGGATGGAGCTGGGCCACAGCCAAACTCAGCCCAGGCCAAAGCTGGGCTCAGCAGCCAGGGCTGCCAACGCGTGGGCACAGAGCCTGGCGCTGACAAATGTCCTGGGCCCCCTCCCTGCTCTGTCCATGCCACCAAGGGCCCAGAGCAGCCTCCTCTCTGGGCCACTTGCCTGTTTGCAATGCCTTGCACAGGCGCTGGCCCTGCCCCACAAGGCCTGGCCTGAGTCCTGCCCCTGCACGCTCAGCCAGGCTGAGATGGACACTGATGGTTTCTGAGCCAGGCTCTCTGAGCCCAGCCCAGCTCCCTGCAAGCTCTGCCAGCTGCCCTGAGCTCTGGGCAGCACCATGGGCCTCTCTGAGCCCAGCCCAGCCCAGCCGGCTCTGGCCCCACAGCTCTGCTGAGGCCAGGCTGCTCTGGGCACTGGCCCCACGGCCTCAGCCCCTGCCAAGGGCACAGCAGCAGCTGCAGCTGCCACAGGACTCAGCCCCAGCCATAGGGGAAGGTGCTTGGCCAAGGCCAAAGGAGGCTCCCTGGCTGCCCTGCTCCCCTGGGGCTGAGGTGCTGAGAGCTCTGCAGCCCCTGCTGCCATCCCATCTGCCCAGGGCAACACAAGAGCCCCGGCCTTGGGACCCTCAAGAGCTGCTCCTGCTCCAGGCCCAGGGCCCATGCCAAAGCTGGGACAGCAGCCACAAAGCTGTGCCCATTTCTGTTCACTGCTGCTCTGATGGGGACGGATCCTCAACCACTTGCAGGCTGCTGATGGATTTTAGTGCCCTGGAGGCTTCTTCTTTCTTGAGCTCTTCAGTTCAGGAATTCAGTGAGAAGTGCTCATAAACATTTGTTCAGAATACCTGAACAAGAAAAGGCCCTGGGGAATATTTCAAGTTTTCAGTTCTTAATGTGGTTAATTAGACAGATGACAGAAGTGTACTCAAAGTGAATATACAATAGTATAAAACAATGCAAAGAGTACCGTTTTGTTCTTTTTATTTTTATTTTCCTGTTTATAGATTGATCTCTGCAATGTCCAATTGATATTGATCCCCAGCAGCTTTTAAAGCAGTTTGAACAGATATGATAATCAAGACCCTTCATGGCTGACAATCAATCAGAATTTTTCCCCACCCCCTCCCCACCATTTCCCTCATCCAGCCCCTGGCACTCCTAAGGATCAGGAATGGTGTGGCCAGCAGGAGCAGGGCAGTGATTCTTCCCCTGTGCTGGGAACTGGTTGGGCAGCACCTCGAGTGCTGTGTCCAGTTCTGGGCCCCCAATTTAGGAAGGACATAGAGGAGCTGGAGTGTGTCCAGAGATGGGCAACAAGGCTGGTCAGAGGACTGGAAGAAAGTCTTGTGAGGAGCAGTGTCTGAGGGAGCTGGGGTTGTTTATCCTGGAGAAGAGGAGGCACAGGGGAGACCTCATCACTCTCTACAATTTCCTGACAGGAGGGTGCAGCCAGGTGGGGGTCAGGCTCTTTTCCCAGGGAACAGTGACAGGACAAGAGGACACAGCCTTTTGCTGCACCAGGTAAAGTTTAGGCTGGACATTAGGAAATATTATCCACACAAAGGGTGATTGGGCATTGGAATGGGCTGCCCAGGGAGGTGGGTGAGTCACCAGCTGTGGTGGTGTTTAAGGAAAGACTGCATGTGGCACTGAGTGCCATGGTCTGGGTGACAAGGTGGTGTTGGGTGCCAGGTTGGACTTGATGCTCTCCAAGTTCATTTCCAGCCTGGTTGATTCTCTGATGATTGTGACACTGCAGGACCTTGTGGAACCAAGGGTCCATTGTGCCACTGCAGAACCAAGGAGAGCCTTGGGAGAGCCTGGGGACAATGGAATCAAGGGGCCATTGCTCCATTGCAAGGACTCTGGGAACTGAGGGAGCAATTGTGACCCTTGTGGAACCAAGGGTCCCTGGTGACACTGCAGGATCTTGTGTCACCAGGGCTCCATTGTGACACTGCAGCACCAAGGAATTCATTGTGGCACTCTGCGGCCTCCTGGAACCACAGAGGCCACTGTGACCCTGCAGGGCCCTGTGGAACCATGCAGAGCATTGTGACAGAGCAGGACCTGGTGTCACGATGGGACCATTGTGACACTGCAGGGCCCCATGGAACCAAGGGGCCAGTGCTGCTCCTCAGGGACTCCTGGAATGAAGGAAACATGTTTGACACCGTGGTGGCCCTTGGGACCAAGAGGCCATTGGGACACTGTGGAACCAAGGAGAGCATTGCTGCACTGCCAGATCTCATGGAAGCAAGGATCCATTGTGACACTGCAGGGCCTTGGGGGATCACGGTGCCATTGTGACACTGCAGGGCCCAAGGATCCAATGGACTTTGTGACACCAAGGGGTCCCATGGAACCAAAGGGACATTGTGAAACTGGGAGGCCTCATGGAATCGTGGAGACCATTGGGACACGCTGGGGCCTCATGGAACCATGGTGATACCAAGTTGGCACCAGGAGCAGGGCAGTGATTCTTCCCCTCTGTTCGGCACTGGTTTGGCAGCGCCTCAAACGCTGTGTCCCATTCTAGACCCTTTGGGGCGGGCATTAGGGAGAAATTTGTACCAGGAAGAGTAAAGAAAGCAAAGGTGAAGCAAAGGAAATGTTCAGGGCAGTTTGGGGGTGGCTGCCAGGAAGCCCTGGCTCTGAGCAACAGCGTCTGCAGTGGCACAGGAAACTCCCAGCTGATGGGAACAAACTTTCTGGCTGACTGCAGAGGCCAGGACAAAGCTGAGTGGTTTCCCTGGTGTCCCCCAGCCCTTGCTGGCCCCAGGGGCTGATGGCATTTGTGCTCCCTCAGGTTCATGTCCCCACAGCAACAGCATGGGGGTGCTGCCCCTGATGTGTGCAATGCAAACAGGGGCTGCTGAGGCAGTGCTGCCGTGTCTGTGCCTGCAAGGATGGGGCACCTGTGTGAGCTGGGGGAGAGGCCAGGGCTGCAGAGGGGGGATGTTGTTGGCAGCTGCATGAGGACACTCTGGGACGCTGCCCTGGGCTGTGCAGCGCGCTGGGCATGGATCAGCCCCTGCTCTGCAGCTCCTTCCCGTCTGCCCCAGGGCCCTTGCACAGCCCCAGCCATGCTGTTTGCCCCCAGCCTGCCCACGGCCATCCTGGGGCTGCTCAAGGGGGTTTCTGTGCTGAGCATTGGCCTGGCCGTGTTCTTGAGAGAGCCTGGGCAAGGAGCCTGGAGCCCCCAGGGCCTGGCCTGAGGCGTCAGCGCTGCCCCAGCAGTGCCCATGGCCTGTCCCTGCTGCAGCCCCGGCACTGCCACCTCCAGGGCTGTGCCCAGCCCCGAGAGCACTCAGGCCCTGCAGCAACACCAGGGCCACCAGGGCAGCGGGGCAGGGCCACGGCAGCAGCACTGGCAACACCAAGTGCTGCTGCTGCTGCTGCTGGGCACAGCTGCTGGGCCAGCACTGATCTGCCCCAGCTCTGCACACAGACATTGCTGCTGCAGCTCCAGAGAAGGCAACAAAAGGGCATCTCTGAAGAAAACTCTGCTGGGACATCCTTTAGTTCCTTTAAAGCCACCGAGAGCGCAGCCCCTCATAGACACAGTCTGTGGCCACAGGGAAGGTGGAGAGAAACAAAATGAGAAATGGCACAAGGAATGACATTTATTTGTGGACAAGATTAAAAACCTAAAATAAAAAAGACAAAGAACCTCAAAATGAAACCAAGAAGAAGTATCAAATATGACTTTTATTGCAAGTGATTTGCAGAAATTGGCCAGCAGTTTAATGTTCCTGAAAGCATCCAGTCATCTGTCGCCACACTGCAGCCTTGAGCTCCTGGTTCCTCAGGCTGTAGATGAGGGGGTTCAGGGCTGGAGGCACAACTGAGTACAGAACTGACAGGGCCAGATCCAGAGATGGGGAGGAGATGGAGGGAGGCTTCAGGTAGGCAAACATGACAGTGCTGAGGAACAGAGAGACCACAGCCAGGTGAGGGAGGCAGGTGGAAAAGGCTTTGTGTCGTCCCTGCTCAGAGGGGATCCTCAGCACAGCCCTGAAGATCTGCACATAGGAGAAAACAATGAACACAGAACAAACAAATACCAACGACACACTAACAGCAAGAAGTCCCAGTTCCCTGAGGTGGGATTTGGAACATGACAGCTTGAGGATCGGTGGGATTTCACAGAAGAACTGGCCCAGGGCATTGCCATGGCACAGGGGCAGGGAAAATGTATTTACCGTGTGCACGAGAGCATTGAGAAAGGCACTGGTCCAGGCAGCTGCTGCCATGTGGGCACAAGCTCTGCTGCCCAGGAGGGTCCCGTAGTGCAGGGGTTTGCAGATGGACACGTAGCGGTCATAGCACATGATGGTCAGGAGGTAGTACTCTGATGTAGCGCAGAAAACAAAGAAAAAGAGCTGTGCAGCACATCCAGTGTAGGAGATGTCCCTGGTGTTCCAGAGGGAATTGTGCATGGCTTTGGGGACAGTGGTGCAGATGAAGCCCAGGTCGCTGAGGGCCAGGTTGAGCAGGAAGAAGAACATGGGCGTGTGCAGGTGGTGGCCGCAGGCTACGGCGCTGATGATGAGGCCGTTGCCCAGGAGGGCAGCCAGGGAGATGCCCAGCAAGAGGCAGAAGTGCAGGAGCTGCAGCTGCCGCGTGTCTGCCAATGCCAGCAGGAGGAAGTGCCTGATGGAGCTGCTGTTGGACATTTGTGGTGCCTTGGCATGGGCATCTGTAAGAAAAGTAATCATGGAATAGTTGGCTTTGGAGAGGACTTGAAATATCCCAGCACAGCCTGGGGGCACTTTCCCCCCACTGCCTGCCCAGGGCTCTGGTGCCTGGAGCTGTCCCTGCCAGCAGCTGCTTCCCTGTGCCCAGGGCTGGGCCCTGCCAGTGCTGCCAGAGGCCAGCCCAGCCCTGGGGGCCCAGCTCTGCCCTGCAGAGCCCTCCCAGCTCAGGCACTGCCCAGGGGCAGCTCTGGCTCTGCAGGCTCTGAGGGCAACGTCAGAGTGATAGTGGAGCCCTGGAAAATGTTAAAAATAGTCTTTGAAAATATTGGGCTTTGTGTTTTCTCAGACCACTGCACCTGCGTAAGCAGTATGATAAAAGATATAATTGTTAGATGTGATGATTGTTTAGTAATTAAATATAATTATTATATGACCAAAGGAAGAATTATGGGAAACTATGTTGGAAATTTAAAGGGAGCTATGTTTAGCTGAAATCTGTGTATACAATAGATGAATATAAGTTTAATAATTAACATGAAAATTAAGTAATGATAGAGTATAAAACACGTTCACCTCGAATGTATGGTCGGAATCAGATTTGGGTGGAAACTACCCCAATTCCCAGAGCTCTTGAATAAAAAGCACCACATATAATCGCTTCTGTGATTATGTGTTTTTGAACGCTAACAAGAGCAACCCTGAGGAGGCTGGAAAAGCAGCACTGATCCTGCCTCTAAAGGGCTCTGTGCTGATTTCTGTAACTGCCTGGTTTATAAACATCTGAGAGGATTGTTTTTGTTTTTTTAAAACCTGAACTGAGAGATAAATATCTATGTGCAATTTCCTATCAAGACAACCCAGAAAAATAGATTTAAAAAGCATGATTTCCTCTTTCATCCAGTCCCTGCATCGCTGTGGTCCCTTTATAACTTACTTGGAAATGTTCTGCACTTAAAGGCCATGCTGGGAGCAGCCCTGAACAATGCAGCATCCTCCCCACACAAGGAGAACACTCCCAAGCCTCACCAGCTGTCTCCTGCCACCCAGATCTTGTCCCCCAGAGCTGGGAGCAGCTGCCAGGGCTGGCTGAGAGCTGTCCCTGGCAGGCAGCAGAGTCCCTGCCCCAGCACAGCGCCCTGGGCTGCAGGACCCTGCTCTGCAGGACAGCCCTGGGCACCCCTGGCTGCTCTGCACAAGAGACAATCAGAGAATGTACTCACAGGCTCTGCAGGCATTGGCATGTTCCAGCTGCAGGAGATGGCTCCAGGACCTGAAGCTGCATTGTCCTGCAGCCAGAGGTTCCTGTGCCAAGGGCTGGCAGTGATTGTGCCCCAGGCACTTCTCAGCCCCTTCCCAGCCCTGACTGATTGAAGCTCTCTGTGCCTCTGTGCTGTGCCCGGGCTGGCTGCAGGCAGTGCCCCAGCCCTGCTGGGCTGGCACAAGAGCTGCTCATCAAGAGAAATGTGCTTTTGAAGCTCTTCTTGGTGACCAGGAGCTGCCTCTGGGCCAGGAGCCCAGCCCAGCTCAGCAGCACAGACACAGCACAAGGACTTTAATGAGCCCCTCTGGGGCTTTGTGCTCAGGCCCTGAACATCAGTCCCTGAGAGGGAGCTGAAGAAACCTCTCCAGAACTCCACGGCAGAATCCAACTCCAAACTTTCTTGGACTTTTAATGGGTCCCAGAGAGGGACACGACTGAGCAAGTGTCCCCAGGCCCCAGGCAGAGCAGAGAACTGCAGGCAGTGATGACAGGTGGGGACAAAGAGAAGCCAAGTCTTGGTGCCCTGGGGCACAGCAGGGTCTGTGCCAGCAAGGGCTGGGAGGAGACACCTTGTCCTGAGGCCCTGGGGCCTCCTGGCACAGCCCCAGCCAGGCTGGGCACTGTCAGCCCCTTGTGCTGCCCTCAGCATCCCCCCCTAGCCCACATCCCAGTGGCCTCAAGGATCTGCTGGAAGGAGTCCCTGGGGAGCCTTGCTCAGCAATGGCCCTGGGGGCTCCTTCATGCTCCCTGCAGGGACTGCAGGTTTTTCAAAGGACTTTGGGCTTGGCTTTTGCCTTGGAGTCTCTGAGAGGTTTGTGCAATCATGGCCTCCAATTATCTGCTGTAATTAGTCCCTGGAGAGGCTCTGTCAGTAACAACACTCAGTGGGGCTCATTAATGCTTTAAGGTACTTCAGTTATTTGAAGGTACTTTGTGTTTCCCTTTTGATCCAGTCTCTGTGAGAGGTTTGTGCAATCATGGCCCCAATTATCTGCTTTAACGAGTCCCTTGAGAGCTTTGTACTGACACTCAGTGGGGCTCATTAATACTTTGAGATACTCAAGGTTTTTGAGGTACTTTGGATGTTCCTTTCCACTCTGAATCTCTGAGAAGTGTTTTGTCCAATTCTGGCCTCCAATTCTCTCCTCCAAGGAGCCCATGAGGAGCCTGTGTTGGAGATGAAACTCAGTGGGGCCCATTCATGCCTTGAGACACTTTGGGGTTTTCTTTTGACTTTGACTCCTGGAAAGTTTTTTTGCAATCTCCTCTCAGGCCCTGAGGTTCCAGACTCAGCTCCAAATGCACCACGGGGCTCATTAGGATCAAGCAAGTCCTGACAAACCATGGCTCTGCCTTGATTTCCTCTGGTCTGGAGCAGTTCATCAGGAAGATTTCCTTTTACTGTATAGAGAAATATTTCAAAGAGCTTCTAAGTAATATGTATTCCTATCTCAAAGGGTGTCTTTTATTGCTCTTCCTATTATACAAAAGGTGATTGCAGCATTCTGTTATTGATATTGATCCAGGGTCTCTCCTAAGGAGGTCTGGCCAGGTCAGTGAAGTTGTACCTTGAGAGTGACCCAGTGTGGACAACCTTGCCCCACATTCCCCAACCCCATGTGAGAAAAGATTTTCACTTTCAAAAATTTAAATGCCTTATTAAGGCCTTATCAAAATACAGCAGAAGACTGAATAAAGAAAAGGATACAGTGCCAGGAGCAAAGAATTCAGTCACTGTGTGCTCATCTACAAAATGGATCCTCTGTCTTTTACACCTCTAGCCCCTCCCAAAATCTTGTCAATCGACTCCTTCTTCTCTGTCCAGTGGTGGAGATCACTGTCTCACACCTTGATTGGAGGTCAGGTGCTGCCATAGGAACAAGCCAACCCTCCCAAATGCCCCAACTACTGAGGCCATCCTGTGATAGCAATGCAAGGGGGAGGGGAAGGATAACTGTACATCTACAAAACTTCTCATAACATATATTTAATATTCACCCCTTAATTGTGAGAGTCAACCATAGAATTACTCATCTATAACAAACCCCCTTTTTGTTTTCTATAAGTCATTTTGCTTGAACAATTAAGTGAAAAAATTTCTCTCTCTTGAATGAGTCATACCAGCATCTGTTGATGTGGGCAAGGACAGTGGGAACAGGAGAAAAAAAATCTCAGGTTTTCCTTAGACACACTTATTTGGAATGGACAAAAGGGCATCCCAGAGGTCCAGTATGGCTTTGACTCACATCGACCGTGCCTATATGGCTGCTGCCCATAGTTGGTGCATCTTAGGGGTGAGCACAGAGGCCAACTCGGTCCTGCCCTCCAGTCCCTGTTGAATTAAAAGACAACTGAGGAATTACAGAGGTCTGGAATGGCCTTTTGTCCCTACCTTACCATGCCCATGGGGTTGCTACCCACAGCAGGGCTATGGAGCCTTCTTGGTAGCAAACAAAGGGGCCAACCCGGCCTTGCCCTCCTTCCTTTGTCTTATTTTCTTAAAGAAGCTGTCCCACTGCATTTTACAGTCCCTTGTGTACTTCTCCTCAACAGCTGCTGGTAATTATCACCCATGAAAACAGGAAGACAGTTCTTGAGCTGGTTGGTGGAAGCTTGACTCTGCTTTTGGGCATCTTGGTGTTTTCCTGGTTGTCTTTCAGGCTCTGCTTGAGAGTCAATCTTTTTTCACCCAGCCTGGATGTTACAGTCCACTCTTTGGTTCTTCTCCTGGGCCTTTGACTCTGTTGCCATGAGTCCATCCCCGCTCTGCAGCTCACACGCCCGATTCGGTGGTGAGCAGTACCTGAAAGGGACCTTCCCACTGAGGAGTTAGAGGCTGATCTCTCCACGGCTTAATCATCACCCAATCCCCGGGATTAATATTATGGATTCTGAAGTCCAGGGTGGTAGTTTGAGGAATTGCCCCTTTATGTCTTAGCCCTCCTAAGGTTTGTGCTATAGACATCACTTGTTTCTTGGCATTGGCTTCCCCTTCCTCATGGGTGGCAACCTTCTGGGGCGAGGTCAGGAAGGGAAACCCAAACATCATTTCATAGGGTGACACCCCCAGATCTGACTGGGGTTGGGTTCTAATTCTTAATAAAGCCAAAGGGAGACATTTTATCCATGACATTTGGGTTTCAATCATTAGCTTAACTAGAGCTCTTTTAAGAGTTTGATTCATTCTCTCAACCTGACCGGAACTCTGAGGATGCCTTGGAGTGTGTAATTCCCATTTTACTCCCAGGGCCTGAAAAGCTTTCTGCAATATCTTCGATGTGAAATGAGTTCCCCCACTTAATCAGTCCTGTTTGCCATCCCATATTGGGGAATGATTGATTCTAGAAGTGTTTTACTCACAACACTGGCATTGGCTTTCACAGTGGTCACCATCTCTACACAATGAGCCCTATGATCTACTATCACTGGCAAAAACTTCCACCATTGTACCTGGGGAAGCTCAGTAAAATCTACTTGGGTGTTTTGGAAGGGCTGTAAGGCCAGTTCTCACCCTCACCTGGGTGTTTTCCTCATGATGTTCTTATTCACCTGTTGACATATCACACATAATTCAGTTACCTGCTTAGCTATCCCAAAAATTCCTGTGCGTCCCAAGTCCCTTAGAAATTGATCACTTAATGCTTGTGTACCCCAGTGTGTTGTTCCATGTATGTCTTCTAGCATTTTCCTGGCAAGGGGTTTTTTCAACATTTGCCTCCCATCTGTTAATCTCCACTTCCCTTCGTTATCTTTCTTGGCTCCTATTTTCAGGAGTTCTTCCTCTTCTGTCCCACTGAATACAGAGACTTTTTGCATTTCTCTCATGGATGTTAATGCTATTATTAGTTTTTCTGTCTCTGATTCAGTTGCATTTTAAGCTTCTAAATCGGCTAAATTGTTCCCTTGTGCCTCTTGAGTCACCCTTTTTTGATGTCCTTTAACGTACACCACTGCTACTTCCTCTGGTAATTGTAAGGTTTCTAACTCTTCTAAAATAAGTTTTTTGGGAATCAATCCCTTTCCCTTTGAATTTCATAGCTCACTCTCTTCTAAATTTTTTCCTAAGATATGAACTATTGCAAAAGCATATTTTCAGTCTGTATATATTTTTCCCCTTTTCAGTGCTAATATTTCCAGAGCTCGCTTTAGGGCACACAACTCACACCTTGGGCTGCCCAGTTGGAAGGTAACTTTCTCTTTTCTACAGCCACCAACCCTTCATGCACTGTAGCGTACCCCGATACCCTGTGCCCCTTTATTACCTGTGAAGAGCCATCGATGTACAATCGTTTTCCACCTTGGAGTCGTTGATCTGTTAGGTCCTCTCTTCCTTTAGTTTGATAGTTTAAAATCTCTAGGCAATTATGTATTAGTTCCTCATCTGGTTCTCCATACAAGAACTGGGCAGGGTTGAGTTGGTTACTCAGAATTAGCTCTAAATCATTAGCTATTAAGATCGCTTCATAATTTAACATACAGGAATCACTGAGCCATTTCTCAGCCTTTTGGGTTAGGATACTTCTAAAATGAGTGTGGGGTATATATTTTCATTTTTCCCATAAAGGTTAATCTCTTGGTTTGAAGAGACAGGTGTCTACTAAGGAAGGCAGGAGCCTCCCTTGAAATGGAAAATGTAAGCCCCCTCCCTCTGAATTATAATAATTTTGAAATTAGGAGGCTCTCAGGCAAAGATATTGGAATAGGAATAACAGTTCTTTACTAGGAAAACTAAAAATACAAATGAAATAGTACAAACAACAAAAAAAACCTACTGAGTCAGAATACTTGTTGGTCTTGGTAGCAGTCCGATTGAATGGTGGCTGCAGTGCTCCTGCAGTGACAGGTGGGGTTCTCTTGGAGCAGGGATCCTGTAGAAAGGTGTAATTTTCCTCTGAACGTTCAGTGGTGGTGTAGATGGGCCTGGTCTTCCTCTGGGATCCAGTGGAGAAGAAAGCTGCTCCTCTGGGCATCCAGTGGGGCTGAAAGCTGCTCCTCTGAGAATCCAGTGGAAAGGCTGTACTGGTGTCCCAAAATCTCAGATTATATCTCAGTAGGAATGCTTGGCTCCTCACTCTGGGCAGAGCATCTCACAATGAGATTGTGTATTTTTTATCAGTCATGCAGTGAGACTCAATGGCCCATTAACAGAAGATACCTCCCCAGAGGGGGATTGATTGAGGCAAAGACAAACTGCCCAATTAACAGAAAAACTGCCCCATCTCTAATAGATGGGAATTGAATACACACCCAGCTACATCTTTCAACTTAAGGCATTTACAGATTTTGCCATTTGAAATTCTGAGTTTGGCTGCCATAGTTTTTTTTTTCTACATGCTCTCGCAGCCCCCTTAAAAACTACCTGAGAGACCTGACCCTCCTTCCAAAGATGACACATCCTCTTTTTATTCTTAAGTTCCTCCAAAACCTCCTTGCCCATCCAGGCTGGGCATTTGCCTCATCGACTTGTCTTTCAGCACACAAGGAGATTCTGTTCCTGTGCCCTCAAGATCATTGTTTTGAGGCATGCCCACCCTTCCTGAACTCCTTTGTTTTTAAGGAACTCTCTGAATAAGTCTCCTAAACAGGCCAAAGTCTGCCCTCCAGAAGTCCAATGTAAAAATCTTATTGATGTTCCTCCTGACTTCACCAAATATTGAGAACTCTATGATTTCATGATCACTATCCCCCAAGCAGCCTCCAACCACCACATCTCCCACCAGACCATTTCTACTTGCAAACAACAAGATCTAACACAGTCCCTCCCCTGATGGGCTTACCCATCAGCTGCAACAAAAAATTGTCCTCCACAAACTCTAAAACTTTCCTGGACTGCTTTTTTTCAGCTGTATTGATTTCCCAGCAAATGTCTGTCAAGTTGAAATCGCCTACAAGTACAAGGGCTGATAAACCTGAAACATTCTCTAGCTGTTTATAGAATAAGTTGTCCATCTCTTCTTCCTGGTTGGGTGGAGGATAACAGAATCCCAGTAGGATGTCAGCCTTGTTGGCCTTCCCCCTAATTCTCACCCACAAGCATTCAACTTCATCATCATTAGTTTCAATACCTATGGTGTCCAAAGCCTCCCTAATATAAAGGGCCACCCCTCCACCTCTTCTCCCTTTCCTGTCTCTCCTGAAGAGCTTGTAGCCATCCAGTGCAGTGTTTCAGCCACGTGAGTCATCCCACCACGTTTTCCTGATGCCAATTACATCACAGCTTTGCTGCTGCACCATTGCCTCCAGCTCTTCTTGTTTGTTACCCATGCTGCGTGCACTGGTATACATGCACCCCAGCTGGGCTGCTGATTTCAGCCCTAACTCAGGCTTGCCACCCTTGGGCCTGCTTCCAGAATGCCAGATGCATCCCCTTCCCCCTTCAGACCTAATTTAAAGCCCTCTCAAGAAGTTCTGCCAGTTCATGAGCAAAAAATCTTCTGCCTTTAACAGAGAGATGGATCCCATCTGGTTCCAGTAGAGCAGGTGCTGTAAAAGTTGCCCCGTGATCAATGAATCCAAAATTCTGCTGATGACACCAACCATTGAGCCACTTGTTAATAATGTGAGCTCTCCTCTTCCTTTCACCGTTTTTCTCAGCCACCAAAGGGCCTGAGGAAAAGACTACCTGTGTCCCTGTCCTATCAACCACTTGTCCCAGCGTCCTAAAGTCCCTTTTAATTGTGCTGACATTCCTCTTTTCAATCTCATCACTGCCAGCCTGGAGTATCAGCAGTGGGTAATAATCAGAGGGCTGAATCACCCCAGGCAGTCTCTCAGTAATATCCCATATCCAGGCCCCAGGGAGGCAGCAGACCTCTCTGTGGGGTGGGTCTGGTCGACATATGGGGCCCTCTGTTCCCCTCAGAAGGGAGTCACCCACCACGATTACCCTTCTTTCCTTTTGGATGTTAGAGGTGGCAATCACTCTCACAGATCAATCATAATTGAGATGCTCACTGGACACATAATTTTCTTCTAAATAATTTGGCTGATGCTCCAGATCCAGGGGCTCATACCTATTCTGAAGTGGACCTGGCTAGGGGATGGGGGTTGGGAGGAGTTTTTATTAATACTTATTGATAAAAGGAGTTTTTTGTTAATACTATAATTATTAAGGGCCCCTTTCCTCAAGCAGGGACCCAGTTCCAGTCCCCTTCATCTACCAAGCGTTCTTCTATTGCCTGACAGTGGAAGGCAGAGGAGTCCTCTGACCCTTGCTGGGCCTCCCTCAAGGATGGAAGGGCAATCCACTGATCTCTTTCCCTTTCACTTTCCCTGATACTCCTTATTCTTTCAACTTCCACTCTAAGGTCAGCCACCAATGTGAGAAGATCATCCACCTATTCACACCTCAGGCAAGTTCCATCCTCAACCCCCCTGAAACCACAGGGAAGCTCAAACACTCTGCACAGGAATGAGTCTGTCCAGACACATCATTCTTGGAGGGTTCCATTTGGTTACACAGATTTGCACTAACTAGGGGTTTTGATCATGTGAAGACCATTACTAACAGAAACTCTGGAACCAAACAACAAAAACACCAAAAGGAATGCACAGCAAACCTTTTGAACAGGGGACTCCTGGAAACCTGCAACCCTGCCGGTGTGAACTGCTGCGCAAACTACCATGCCACACCCTCAAAGCCGGGCCAGGTCCCTGTTTGCCCACAAACTGCCCTGCCACACCCTCAAAGCCGTGCCACGCTCCTGTTTGCCCACAAACTGCTGTGCCACACCCTCAGAGCCGTGCCAGGCCCCTGTTTGCCCACAAACTGCTGTGCCATGGCCTCAGAGCCGTGCCAGGCCCCTGTTTGCCCACAAACTGCTGTGCCACACCTTCAGAGCCGTGCCAGGCCCCTGTTTGCCCACAAACTGCCCTGCCACACCCTCAGAGCCATGCCAGGCCCCTGTTTGCCCACAAACTGCTGTGCCACACTCTCAGAGCCGTGCCAGACCCCTGTTTGCCCACAAACTGCCCTGCCACACCCTCAGAGCCGTGCCAGGCCCCTGTTTGCCCACAAACTGCTGTGCCACACCCTCAAAGCCGTGCCAGGCCCCTGTTTGCCCACAAACTGCTGTGCCATGGCCTCAGAGCCGTGCCAGGTCCCTGTTTGCCCACAAACTGCCCTGCCACACCCTCAAAGCCGTGCCACGCTCCTGTTTGCCCACAAACTGCTGTGCCACACCCTCAGAGCCGTGCCAGGCCCCTGTTTGCCCACAAACTGCTGTGCCATGGCCTCAGAGCCGTGCCAGGCCCCTGTTTGCCCACAAACTGCTGTGCCACACCTTCAGAGCCGTGCCAGGCCCCTGTTTGCCCACAAACTGCCCTGCCACACCCTCAGAGCCATGCCAGGCCCCTGTTTGCCCACAAACTGCTGTGCCACACTCTCAGAGCCGTGCCAGACCCCTGTTTGCCCACAAACTGCCCTGCCACACCCTCAGAGCCGTGCCACGCTCCTGTTTGCCCACAAACTGCCCTGCCACACCCTCAGAGCCGTGCCAGGCCCCTGTTTGCGCACAAACTGCCCTGCCACGCCCCTGTTTGCCCACTCCGGGTCACCCTGCTCCCCAGAGGCCTCTTTTAAAGCCCCCACCTCATGCTGCAGCCAAGAAAACCCCCTCTGAGCACTTATGCAGACTAACAAGCACAACACAACCCACCTGCTAAGTGGCACTATGGGGGTGCAGCCCCATCCTGCTCCCAGGGAGGGGAGTTTAGGAGCTTAGAAATGCTCCTTGGGCCTCAGCATTGCAGGTAAATGAAACCCATTCTCTCTTCACATGGCAAAGAGGAAAACAGTTCCTTGGATGCCCACAACATGGACCAGAGAAAGATGTTAACCCCAGATGAATGACCTTGTTTCCCCACCTCCACAAGAACCACCAGAACCCCATTGCAGAGAAGCGCAGGGTCACCAAGGACAGATGAGACCCTGCTGGAGCCAAGAGTCCTTTACTCTGTTTGATTTCTTCCCCACCCCAGTCCTGATCTTCCCCACACCCATGCACCCCTACTCTTTCCTTCCCCACCCCATCCTCCATCTTCCCCTTTTTCCTTCTCACTCTCCTGTTTCCTATCCCTTTTGATCTGTCTACTGCCCATTTATTGTTCAATAAATTCCTTGTTGTTGACTTTTTACATGATCTCCTGGATTGCTCATCGTTCTCAAAGGAGAACCCAAAATACACATCGACCACAGCTTGAATCACATGCTGAAGAGCCTCACTTTATTTATGCCAACTGATAAGCATAAATCATAATAAATAGAATTTTAGTTAAATTCTACACCATGCACCACATGTCTTCCCCAGATGTGGTTGCAATCTGGTGTAATAGCAATTAAAAGGAAAGGCAATGAGGGCACCTTGACCACTGATAAACAAAAGGTAATTTGGGATTATCACACTCTCTTTGAAAGTGTTTCCAATCTTGGTGACATGTTGTTAATGACACTTATTATCCCATTGATGGTAAAGTCACAGCTTTTCTTTTAACAATACTCTATGCCTTATACCCAATTATAGTGCTGATTAAATCCCAATGGAACTGTCCTCTATCTGTTAGAACATACAAGTGTGAACCCCAAATGGGAGCAAATGGCCAGCTGTGGATGTTGATGCCTGATGGACAGGAGCAGCAAGGATTTATTTGTGAAAATAATACTATTAACAACTGACATTTGCCTTGACTTTTAAGAAAACGTCAATATCCTGTTGAAACCCCAGTGACTGTACTTGCATATGCTGGAAATGGATGTATCTGTATGAGAACTTGGTGTGATTCTGTTTACCGAAAACACCACCTGAGAGACATCTGATTGCTCTAATAGCGATATCTGTAGTTTTAGCAAAATGATGGGATGCAGCTTGAACAATTCAGCTCCCTCACAACTCAGCAATTGCTACAATCCAACTGCACACTGTGTCAAGTTTCATTGCCTGGAGTGAATCTGGCATTGGCAAGAAACTGTTGCAATATGATGATCTGAGTCCAAGAACCCGCATTACCACCCATCGTCAGGCAGAGAAGATGCACCATGTCCTGGAAAGAGGGAAGAAAGATAGAGAACATTGCTGGTGGGAAACTATTTTTGGATGGCCACCCAGAGCAACTGGAATTTTGAATTTAATGTTGCATCCATCTATAGTTTTGTTAGGTTTGGCTTTATTGTGTTCACTGCTTATAATCATCCTGTATACCCTGTCAGAAGATAAACCAAATTATATCTACCAAACATGTAAACCACCTACAATGAACTCAGCACATGTAATGTTACATAATTTCACTATTTCTGACCCATAAATGAGAAAACCTATCAATTAATTGTACCCTTACCTCTAATCTGCAATATGCCACATAGTTATGACAAAGACACAAGAGATTCTTGCGACTCAAGGAGATGGTAATGTTTATTAAATGTAGGCACAGGGTAAAGAGACTCAAAGCTGGGCACAGGATATGAGGTGTGCCCTCACCACTGCCCAGCACAGAGGGACAATCAGAGCCCTGGTCCTGCTGGCCCCCCTATGGCTGACACAGAACACCAGGATGCCCCTGGCATATGCCTGACCATAATTCCACCCTTCCCCACCCACCCTATGAAATGATGAATGGACATTTTCCTTGGTCCTCCTTTGTTATTAATATTTTTTTTAAAAACACACTTTCTATAGCCTTTCACAGTAGCTATCAGATTGAGTTCAAATGGAGCTTTTGATGATCTTTCTACGAGAGGTCAGGCCTGAGGGCTGGGACCCAGGGTGGGCTGGGTGGGAAAAGCCCTTTGGCACTTTGGCTCAGGGCTTCCTTGGGGATGTTTAGGGGAGGAACACAAGGTGGGACAAGAGAGAGCTGCAGAACATTGAGAGAGGAACAAGAGCAGGCAAAGTTGAGGGGCAAAGGCATTAAAAAGGCCTTTGTGCCCAGGGGCATCAGCATGGAAACCGCCAGGCCTCAGGGAGAAAGGGCGGCCATGCCCACCAGGCCTTTGTGACCCGTGGTGACATCGGGCCCAGAGGCCACTGTGACCCGGGTGCATGTCATGGGCCTTGGGGCTGCCAATCCCTGCAGTGGCCACTCCCAGGAGAGCAGCTCTCTGAGGAGGCAGCAGCTTCTCTGGAGGCAGCAGCTCCCCTGGGCGGTTGTGGCCAGTGCTCACCACAATGTGGAAGAAGGAGGAGGTGAATGCCCACGGCCAGCCCCGTGAGGGGCAGCCACTGCTGTACCGGCGGCAACAGGTGAGGGACAGGGATGGAGGGACAGCCTGCAGTGGGACCTGGGGGAAGCCCTGGGGCAGAGACAGCCAGGCCTGGCACCAGGCCATGCTCTGCGGAGGGGACAGCGCTGGGATGGCCCAGGCACAGCAATGCCCAGAGGCAGCGAGCCCAGCTGGGAACCCGGCCCGGCCTGGCTGCTGTGGCCAGCACCTGCCTTGGGGCCAGGCCTGGGCTTGATGAGGGACACCGTGCACACACAGCCAGCTCCATCCTGTGCCTCCTCCTGCTTCCCACAGGTGACCCACAGGCAGCCACAGGCGGCACCTCAGGTCACCTGGACGACCATCACGCCCATCCCTGGGGACAGGCCCACTCTGTTCCCCAAACCCATCCAGTCACGGAGCCCCACCTGGTCCTGCACACGCAGGGGCAGCCAGGAGGGCAGGCACTCAGTGCCCCACAGCCGTGTCACAGGGCCACAGAGATTGTCCGTGTCGGACTTGCCACCTCTCCACGGCCCTAAGGTGACACTGGCACCTCCAGGCCAGCTCAGTGGTCAAATGTCCAGCGTGTCCACTGGCAGTGCCAAGCTGCCCCCTCTGTCAGCAGCACCTGCAGCAGCAGCCTCTGGATCCTCTCCCAGAGGCACAGCCCGTGCTGTGGGCCCCATGGCCCGGGGCCAGCCAGAGCGTGTGCCACCTTCTCCATGGGGCACTCTGGCTGCAGGCAGAGCCCAGGGAACGCCTTCCCTGGGGAGCAGAACGGACGGGCTCTGGCAGGGGTCAGGGGCAAGGCAGGGCCACCACCTGCCCCCCGTGACACCTGCACGTGGCGCGCCACTCCGCACTGGGGCCCGGCCGGCCCGGAAGCACCTGGGGCGCTCTGGGCAAGAGGGGGGCATTGAGGTGCAGGAAGGGCATGGTGGCCGCACCTACAAAGACCTTTTTGGAGGCCTCGGCCCACACCTGTCAGAAGACAAGTCCGTCATGTGCACCTGCAGTCACAAACAGTCAAGCGCCCACCAAGAGGTGGATGCAGAGCCCCAGGAGCTGCCCAGTGCTTCCAGCTCAACCAAAGGCTCCACAGAAGAGGCAGCAAAGTGCTCTGAGCTCCCTTCCCCTGCCCAGTTGGCAGAGCAGAGCTCTGTCTCTGGAAGCTCGCAGCCCTGGGACACTCCTGTCAAGGGGCTGGAGGAAAAGCGAGAGGAGGAAGAGCTCCCAGAAGCACAGGCTGCAGGACAGTGGGACAGCGACCTGCAGAGTTTGTGGCTTGCCCTGTTCTTGAAGGAGAATGAGGTAGAGGCAGAAGCTTCTGCCCTGGCTGGAGATCCCTGGGACGAGGGCCACAGCAAGCTCCTCCTCACATCAGAGCCTGAGGAAAGCTCAGGCTTCTCAGCTTCTCCTTTCTCTGGAGGCCCCTGTGAGCAAAGGGCACTGGTCGGCCAGCCAAGCATGCTGCACTTCACAAGCAGCTGTGCATGGGGCCTGAGGATTTGCTACAACTTAGGAGCAAAAAGAGAGAGGAGCTGGAGAAGCTGGAGGAAGAGAAAATGCATGCAGAGCTCTTTGGAGACATCTCCTCCTCCATGAGCAATGAAGAAAGCCCCAGGACATCCAGCTACAACCTCAGGGATCCATCAGGTGCCACCCTGGAACCAGCTGCAGACCCCTTGGTGCCATTCAGCTCTTGCTGTGTGACCAGAGATGTCACAGCAGAGACACAAAACTGCTCAGAGCTTGTGTCTCCTGAGCTGTTTGCAGACTTGGGCTCTGACTCTGAGGACTCACCGTGCCTGGAAACTCTGCTGAAAGAGCTCCTGGAGAAGGGGGAGCAAGAAGTGGCAAGAGAGAGGGACAGAGAGGTAAAGAGCCCATTGTCACTCCCACCGCGAGACCGAGAGTTAGAGCCAGTGCCTACATCTCCAGACAGTGACCTCAGCGACCAGGGGCACGGCGAGCCTCTCCGCAGGGCTTTGCTCAAAGACCCAAATGTGTCTGTGGGTTGTGCCCTGCCTGCTGACCCTGCGGACGAGGCAGAAGAAGCAGGCATGGAGGCTGGCCGTGCCCAGGCCGCCCCTGCCCAGGCAAAGCCCTGCGGGCAGGAGCCGCCGGCAGGAGCTTGCCCGGAGCCTGCCCAGCCCCTGGCACGCAGCGTTCCTGCCCGCCCCGCTGGCAGCGCAGCCGCCCCGCAGCCCCCGGCCCCGCGGCCATGGCGCTCCATGGCCAGGACGGCCCGGCGGGCCCTGCGCCGCCTTTTCTCCTTCAGCTGCCTCAGGGTGCAGCCAGAGCAGTGAGCCCGGGGCCCGCACCAGGACGATGCCCAGAGACGCCGGCTCCCCCTGAGCATGCCCAGCTCCCGGGGGCAGCGGCCGGTCCCAGAGCTGCCGGCAGCAGGGACAGACCAACCCCGGGCACACAGCCATGGATGGGTGGGTGGTGGCCAAGGCAAACACTTGCCAAAGGTAGGTCCTGCTGCCGGCCCCAGCCCCTCAGCCCCAAGCCAACAGCAAGGCAGCCTGGTCAGGCAGAGCCGGCTGAGGAAGGATGACAGCGCTGCCTCGTGCACTCCACAGAAGCTGACTTTAGGCCTGGGCTGCATTGTGGGGGTGCATCCCCATCCTGCCCCCAGGGAGGGGGTTTGGGAGCTGAGAAATGCTCCTTGGGCCCCAGCATTGCAGGTAAATGAAGGCAAACCCATTCTCCTTTCACAGGGCAACTAGGAAAGTGCCTCCCTGGGTACCCTTAAAATAGAGTGGAGAAAGGTGTAAACCCTGGATGGATGGCCTGGGGTCCTCACCTCCACAAGAACCACTGGGACCCCAGTGCAGAGAAGCAAAGGGTGAGGAGAGACTGATGGGACATTGCTGGAGACAAAGAGTCTTGTACTCTCCACTGTTTGATCTCTTCCCCAATCCACCCCACCCTCACTTTTCCCTCTTTCCTTCTCACTCTCCTGTTTCCAATCTGCTTCAATTTGTCTACCCCACATTTATTGTTAAATAAAATCCCTGTTGCTGACTTTGGTAGATGATCTCCTTGGCACCTTAATTCAATCAGAGCCATCTCTCCATAAGGACATATTCAATGCTGGTGCAGAGTGGAAGAGTCTGGACTTTAGGCTGAACCTGGAATGCAGTCTGATCTAGTGTGTGTGGATTTATATTTTGTACTGCATGTCATGACAGATTTTAGTTCCTTAGGGAAACTCCCCTACCTAAAATATTCCCTCTTGGAGCCTTGCTCAAAGCCATTTGGAAGACAGCTGGAGATAGAATTGTCTTTAGAGGTCATGTGGCAAGCCCCAAATGTAAGAGGATCTGCTCTTCCTGTGCTCCACTCTCCTCATTAGGCAGTTTCTCCTGGAGGTGCAGAGCTGCATTTTTGGTGTCCGTGACTCCTGCCAATTCTCCTCCAGAAGATGGCAGGAGGCTGGATTTGCTCTGCAATGCCTTTTGGCACTGACAGCAAGCTGGGGATGTTATTTACAGAGGTTTATTGTGGCAGTGCAGGGAGGGCTGAGGGACATTTGCCTGTGAATAGCAGCAAAATTTAAGACTCTGCTGTGTTTTATTTATGGTGTGTTTCCAGACACTGGGCACAGAAATAATTTGCTTAATAAATAAAACAAATAAACAGACATCCAACGCCTCGTGCTCGCAGCCCAGACAGCCACGCACAGAGCCACAGCCTGCCAGGGAGCTGGAGGCTTTGCAGCAGTTCTGCTTTCATGGAATCCTTCAGGTTGGAAAAGACCTTCAAGATCATCAGGTCCAATTTTTGACTGAATCCCACCACATCCACCAAACCAAGTGCAATGCCTACTCATTTTTGAGCACTTGAGGGATGATATCTCCACCATTTCCCTGGGCAGTCCATTCCAGTGCTTAACCATCCTTTCAGTGAAGAAATTTTTCATAATATCCAACCTGGACCTGCTGTGTCACAGCTTGAGGCCCTTTCTCCATGTGCTATTCTTTCCTGGGAGAAGAAACCAACCCTCACCTCACTCAACCTCTTTTCAGTGGTTGTAGAGAGCAATAAGGTCTCCCCTGAGCCTCATTTTCTCCTTTTTAAGGTCTTCCTCAAGCCATTACTGTAATGAGTGACCAAGGGCTGGACAATTCCTTTTCCAGCTCTTTTCCTCTCTTTCCAGAGCCCCATCAAGTATCCCAGGGCACAGTGAACGGCTCGTGACCCCCAGTGCTGGATGATGTGATTTCAGTATCTTTAGGCACCAGAGTTAACCTGGGGGAAATTATTCCAGGCACTAAAATCTGGGAATTTTAGTTTACATTATCAGGCATTGGAACCGGCTTCCCAGAGTAGTGGTGGAGTCACCATCCCTGGAGTGTTCAGAGGGGGTGTGGATGAGGACAGGCTTTAATGGTGTTGACAGTTGGACTGGATGAACTTGGAGCCCTTTTCCAACCTTTGCCATTCTGCAATTCCATGATTTGGGTGATCTCCTAGGTCCCTCTGCCCCAGCTGCAGAAGTGATGTGTGGAGTAACCTCGTTGGCCTGGTCTTTGGTTCCTGGAGCTATTTTAGGTGTCCCAAAGTGTCCAATGGGCTGTAGGAGGGAATGGGGCTCTTCTTGGCTCCCTGTCCTGTTGACCAGCAATATGTAAATGCATAGATTGGTTGACTAAAGTTTCAATAAATTCAGTGCCAAGGCAGCTGGATCACACTCAGGCTGTGGAGACCTGGATGATCTTGAAGGGTTTTTCCAACCCAACCCATTCTGTGATTTATTTCACCCTAAACCAGACGTACACTTTGTCAGGTGATTCACACTCTAAACTCTATTCAGTTTGTTGATTAGATTGTTTTTAATTGATGATAATTAAAACAAGATGAATAAATTAAAACACCCCAAATTATGCAGATGAATCCGAGCCTTCTCCTGTGCCTCAGTTTCTCCACAGGAAGAATTTAAGAAATTTTTATCTTGTAAGGCTAAATAAAAATATCAGCATATCCAACAGTAGAGAAAATGAGGTCAATATTCCTCTCTTATGTCTTCATGGTTTGAAATGACTGGTTGGGAGAAGACACCAGGCCTGGCTAAGATTGGACAGATAAAAAACATATTTCAGGCATTTTTTCCTCCTCATAGGCACATTCTGGATGGAGTTCCAGAGCAGTTTTTATTCCCTCCTATCCCTTGGAGAGAGCACATTTTCTCCATCCATAAGGATGAGGAAAGAATCATGTCAAGAGCAGAGTGACAGTGGTAAATGGATAATAAATATTTTTACATGAACTGTTCCAGCTATGGCTAGGGTGAAATCATTCCAGGAGACAGAAGGAACAGCACAAAGTAATTTGGAATCTTCAGGAGTGCATGTCCTGGGATACCCAAACCCAAAACACATGTTACACCAGGACAGGAAACTTCAAATGCTGCTGTTTAAAGGCGTGTTGGATAGAAAAAGGAGACAGAGGGTGCTGAGAAATTCCTAGGAAAATGAAGGATAGTAGAGAGAAAGTATGGAGACTGGAGAAACAGAGAAAAAGAGAATTATTCCTTTTTTAAACATTTGGTGTCTATTCTGGAGCCTTTCTTCTTCTAATTGAGGTAAATATTTAAAAAGATCTAAAAAATGGAGGAATAGTCAGCATTGCCACGGGCTGGCACAGGAGGGGAGATTTCCCCTGGAGAGAGGCTCCTATTGCAGGCAGCTGCAGATCCCTCGGCTTTGGCTGCAGAGCAGCTGGAAATGCAAGTCCAGGAGCTCTGTCCATGGCCAGCCCCAGCAGGTGACAGCAAGGACAGGGCCCTGGCAGCTCCAGGACATTTGCAGGGAACGCCTTGGGCAAGCACTGGGGGCTGGGACTGGGTGCAGAAAACTCCCTGGGGGTCTGTGCAGCCAGGCTAAAGGAACAAAGTTTTGTTATGAATAAGAAACTTGACTAGGCCAATATTCAAGCAGCAATCAATTTATTATTTAACATGGTAAAGTATGAGCAATACAGCGCTGGGTACAGTGAGGAAATTTTTCCCTCCAACTGCTCACCGATAATTGATGGTTACAGGTATTTATAGGGGTACTCATCAGCTTTTTTCAGCAGTTTCTATTTCCAATTTTTACTCATCAGCAATTTTTATTCCAAATCATTACATCACAATTCTATACACTATTGTGATTTGAATTTCTCAGGATGTATTTTCAAAGGAGTATCCCCAGATGGTGGTGGTCCAGTTTCCGAAAGAAGAAAGACGAATCCCATCTGGTGGAGTCCAGCTCCCTGTCGGGTTCGGCTGTCTGTCTCTGCCCCGACACGGGTAGGGTGGTTCTTGGGTGGCACGCGTTTTAAAGGATGAGTCTGGACTCTTCAGCTTTTCGGTCTTCAGGTTGTTTATTATTTCTTATCTACAAAATTTTCTGTCTGCCCAACAGAGGTCTGATCTGCAAGCAGTCGCAGGCACTCTCTGACCACCCACGGGGCGGTCATGTCTTTTTATACTAATATCTACGTACACAATATTTACCTTTATTTCCCAATGCTTTTCACCCATGTTGGCAAGTGCACCTTCACCATAAACCAATCCCCAAATGCCAACATCACCACAGGAGATGGAGGACAAGAAGAAGGAAGAAGAAGGACAAGACACGCCCTGATCCCTCCATCTTGTCTCCATAACCCCCCTGTACCTAAAAAACCTTAAAATCTATATTTCACTTTCTAAATGTGTCTATTTTACACCTTTTACTCTAAAGTGATTCTCTTGTCCTCAAACTCTTGTTATTTCTGTGGATGGATCAAAATCAAGCCACCAGACACTCTTGGCAACATTCCAGGATTTTCGAGACCCCCAAGGGTTCTCCTGGCATCTCTGAACATCAGGAATGATGTGCTGAGATCCCACAGCTCCCCCTTCTGTTTGCACCAAGAAGACTTCTTTGGCAACTTGACTCATGACACGTCTCACACACAAAAAGATGCATGGGACGATGAGCATGAGGACTAAGAGAATTATTAAAATATAAAATCCCATTTTTAAAAACCCTCTCCATAAGGGAGAAAGATCAAAAAATCCCGCCAAATCATCAATCCATGATCCAGTGACTTCGCCTAGTTTCTTTATACTGTCTTTTATATTTTGAATACTTTCATGAATTGATCTTGAATGATCTGAGAGATTCATGCAGCACATTCCTTCAAACTCTTCACATCCATGTCCATGAGCAAGCAATAGATAATCGATTGCTGCCCTATTTTGCAGAGTTGCCTCTCTCACACTGCTTACGTCTTTTAACATATCACTCAAAGCGAGAGAGATTGATTGAGCATGCTTGCTCAACCAACAACCCATGTGGTCCAGTTGAGTCAAGGCCACCCCCGACGCTGTCTGAGGTGAGAAAATTGCTGCTGCAATTCTCCTTGCCTTGTCCCAAGTGTACACTTCATCATCACAGTTTGCACTGTAATGTTGCAAGGACCTTTTTTCTTTGTGTTTTTGCTCTCTTAATACTTTCAAATCTGGTGACAACATTGAAATTCTCCCAATGCTGCATGGACCTCCCTTGGCATTTGCAGGAATGCCGTGCCAAATTCTGTCCCCACAAATTAAAAACAACCCACGTGGCAATTGCACTGGAACCTGGATTGATCCTTTGGCTGTCGTCACTGTGTGATTGCACCAGGCTGATGCGTTTCTATAATATTCGTGATTTGGTGTGACATCAACACTTTTGTTTGCCCTTGACACATTCGAAATTTCGAATTTCATGCATAGCTCCATTGTTGTGGACCCAAAAATTTCCAGTTCCTGCGGTTCGGTAGAAGCCACAGGTAAAAGATGTGTCCAAGCACACCATTCATTCACAGGATCTTTAATGACCTGCGAAATCTCCATTGGAGAATGCCCTGGAATTGGCCATTCGCCCACTGGCAACCCAACCATGCATGCTGTGAATGGTTTCCCTGGTTTCGAATGTGTCAGGCAGATACTTTCTAAATTTGCTGCCTGGGCTAACGCTTCCCAAACATTTTGTTTTGGCTGACTGACAGGTAGATTTGCTCTATTGCTTAAAGCAACAGATAAAAGCATGAGCATCATGAAGCTCATGACTTCAACCTTATAAAATTTCATTGTTATGCTCCCACTCAAAGCCACAAAGGAAAAAACCCCCCAAAGTTTTTATTCTTTTCGTTTTTCTTCCGAGTCGCTGCTCACAACTTGAGTTTCCTCCTCCGTCTGCGTACTCGTTTCTCTGCCTCTGGAATCTGTGTTCTCCTGCTCTGCAGACTGCAGCGCTTGCAGCCGTGTTTGAGACCGAGTTTGCATGGCTGTTAACTGAGCTGACATTGAGGGCTGAATACTTGAATGCTTTTGAGTGGAAGGGGTTTGAACCGTAGGATTTGAAACTAAAGGCATCGGTCTCGGAGAGGGGGTGGAGCCCCGGGATGTCGAACCCCGAACGTGGCCCCTCCTTTTCGCCCCAGACGTCACAGAGGATCGGACCCGCCCCCGACCTCGCTCCGCCGGCACTTCCCGCGCATGCGTGCCTTCGGGGACGCCCCCTGCCTCCCCTGTACTGACGTCACTGTCTCCGTCCCGCTCCACCTCCGAAGTCTCCTCCCTATTGTCTGTTCCTGCCCCTTTCTCCTCCTCCTCTGACGCTGTATCCACACCTCCCACCGAAGCGCGCAGCCCCCCCCCGCGGGTGCCCCCTTTCTCGCTGCGATTCGTGCCGATCTCCGGGTCCAGATTTCCGGGTCTGACGTCACCACCGCGCGTCTCCTGCGTCCCTCCATGGCAGCTCGCTGGAGCTCTGCAGCTGCTCCGCCCTTGCTGCCCGTGTCTGACGCTGCCGCACCGGTTTGAAAGCTCTCCCCGGCTGTTCCCTGAGCCTTGCTCGACCCGCGCGCTTTTGGCACCGCGCTAAACGGAGCCGCCGCTGCTTTCGGCGTTGCGCTCGCAAAAGCCGCACCAGAACCCGTGTCTCCCATCGCCTCCACGCCCCCCCCGCCGGCCGCCGCCGCTTCCGTGCCGCCGCGCATGCCACGAGAGAGCGCATCCCCCCTCCCCGCTTGTTCCCTTTGAACCCCCCTCCCCGACTCCGCCACTTTTTCCACCTCCTCTCCCTCTGATTCCTCGATATCGCTAGGAGAAAACTTTATTTCATCAGGGAGTGGAATGGCATCATCTGTGTCTGAGTCAGAGGGTGAAGCCCCCACACTCTCTGGAGTTTCGGGGCGCTTTGGGGTTCCCTTGGGTTTTCGGGATGGTGGGACTGAAGGCAATGACATTTCTCCCGGTCCCCTTTTCTCGGGCACCTTTCCCCCCGGGCTAATTGAGATCAGAGCCAATCTCTGCTTGGAGCCTTGCTCTGGTCCCTCCGCCCTTTTGGGACCCGCAACAACTTGTTGCCTGGCTGACCCTCTCAACTGAGTCGAGGTCGCCTCTAACATAATTCTTGCTGAAGACAGCAATTTCAAGGCTGTCTTATCATCATTGGTGGCTAGAAAATATAGGTGTCTGTTAATTTCTTGCCAAAAGCCTACTTCAAATAACAACCTTGTTTCTGAGTACGGGTAATTACACCGCACCCACAGCAATAATTCTCTAAGCTTTTTCTTTGGGATCCCCCTTGTGTGTGTGTCTGCCACGCCCTGTAGGTCGGACAGAATTTCTATTTGTTCCTGGGAAAGTGTACCCCCCATGTTCTTAATTCTTGACCTTCTCACCGAATTCCTGTCGTCAGAGCAGTCCGAAGGCTCCTGGTCTCTGGCCTGCAGGTCACAGGAGATGGATTCGGAGGCGCCTTTTCCGATTCCGATCCGGGCTGTCCTGCTACGAACTTTCTTCGGTGGAGGTGGAGTGCGGTGTTCTCTGCGGCCGCCGCTTCTGCAGATTCTGCTGGCTGCTTTCTGGCTGTTTTCCCAAGGAGTTATCAGTGCTCTCCTGGGAATGAGTCCAGCTCGGGAACTGCCCACTCGGAGCTTCAAGGCTGCCCCTGTGCAAGAGGTGCACAACAGAGCTCACCGTGGCTCAGCGAGTGCCGCCGGATGCTGCTGGATCGCCAGTTGCTGCTGAGTAGCTCACTGGGTCGTTCGCCGGGTGCCCACCGGCTGCCCACTGGGTGCCCACCGGGTGCCCACCGGGTGCCCACCCAGGGACGCCAAATGTCGGGTTCGGCTGTCTGTCTCTGCCCCGACACGGGTAGGGTGGTTCTTGGGTGGCACGCGTTTTAAAGGATGAGTCTGGACTCTTCAGCTTTTCGGTCTTCAGGTTGTTTATTATTTCTTATCTACAAAATTTTCTGTCTGCCCAACAGAGGTCTGATCTGCAAGCAGTCGCAGGCACTCTCTGACCACCCACGGGGCGGTCATGTCTTTTTATACTAATATCTACGTACACAATATTTACCTTTATTTCCCAATGCTTTTCACCCATGTTGGCAAGTGCACCTTCACCATAAACCAATCCCCAAATGCCAACATCACCACAGGAGATGGAGGACAAGAAGAAGGAAGAAGAAGGACAAGACACGCCCTGATCCCTCCATCTTGTCTCCATAACCCCCCTGTACCTAAAAAACCTTAAAATCTATATTTCACTTTCTAAATGTGTCTATTTTACACCTTTTACTCTAAAGTGATTCTCTTGTCCTCAAACTCTTGTTATTTCTGTGGATGGATCAAAATCAAGCCACCAGACACTCTTGGCAACATTCCAGGATTTTCGAGACCCCCAAGGGTTCTCCTGGCATCTCTGAACATCAGGAATGATGTGCTGAGATCCCACAGCTCCCCAGATGTGTCCACCTTTTAATTGCAGAGACTATCAATCTCATAACAGTGATGTCCAGCTTCCCTTTGGTTGAAACCATAAATCCTTGAGGTGGTGTTCATCTTCCTTTCTCAAGCTGTTTTTTCTCTGCTTTATTAAGGTGTGAGATAAGCATATTTCCTATATATATATTCCAAAGGTATAGTTTCAAGGATAGAAGTAATATTCTAAAATTATACTTCAAAAGGTCATTATTGCAGAGCTCTTTATGGATTAAATGCAAGCAAGAAGCAACATCCTTAATGCTTTAATGCCAATGCTCCTAAATCAACCAGGGTTAATTGCAAACAAAAGACGGGTTCAAAGGCCTTTTTCCATGCTTTATTTTCCTCAGTTATTATTATAATTTGCAACTATTCCATTGTCGATGTCCACACATTTCGCGTTCGCAAGTCCACGCTTGGCCTGTTTGTACCTGACACCAAACACAGCTTTGCATCTCACAGTGAGAATGGCAGGAGGGGCTGAGCTGGCAGCGCCCATTGGGATCAGCCAGTCCAGCCTCTGGCCCTGCACGGATCCCCCAACAATCGCAGCCCTGGGAGCGGCGTCCAAAGGCCTCTGGAGCTCCTTGGGCAGAGATCAGAGCTTGCCCAGAGCAGCCATGGCTGCCCCTGGATCCCTGGCAGGGTCCAAGGCCAGGCTGGACAGGGCTTGGAGCAGCCTGGGATAGTGGAAGGTGTCCCTGCCCAGGGCTATAGTAGAGGAAATGTATTTGAATATGTGTATAGAGGCTTTGCCCCAGAGGTCCCAGTTGCCCTCGATGGGCTGCAGCTGCAATGTCCTTAATTGGGCTGCAGCTGTAACCAATGAAGATGACCGGGATAAAAGGGGGCGGGATAGCCAGTCAGGGAGCGCTTTGGAGGAGCCCTGGTCTGAGAGAGAACAGTGCGCAGAAGAAGGAGTCTGTGCAGCAAAGATCTGCAGCCATGAGAATACATCAGAGAGGTATGAACTTTAGAAATCTAATAACAACAATATGGGACTCTAGAAATAATAGAAGAACAACCAGTGGTGACCCCGACATGATAGTTAGCAGAACATAAGATAGCTGAGTGCTGTGGTGGCCAAGAGCTGGGACAGAACATAGCCTTTGGGTCAGGGAGCTGTGAAAGAGTATGGCCTTTGAGCAAAGAGCTATGGGTGTTGTACATGACCTGTGAGTCATGAGAAAATGTATGTATTGTAATTTAACATCTGTATAACTGTTGAGTAAAAGCAAAGGGGGAAATATAGTAGAGGAAATGTATTTGAATATGTGTATAGAGGCTTTGCCCCAGAGGTCCCGGTTGCCCTTGATGGGCTGCAGCTGCGATGTCTTTAATTGGGCTGCGGCTGTAACCAATGAAGATGACCGGGATAAAAGGGGGTGGGATAGCCAGTCAAGGAGAGCCTTGGAGGAACCCTGGCCTGAGAGAGAACAGCATGCAGAAGAAGGAGTCTGTGCAGCGAAGCTCTGCAGCCATGAGAATACATCAGAGAGGTATGAACTTTAGAAATCTGATAACAACAATACGGGACTCTAGAAATAATAGAAGAACAACAGAGGGTGGAGGGTGGAATGAAATGAACTTGAGGGTCTCTTTCAAACCATCTTAATTAATCTCATTCTGTGATGTTGGGAGAGATGCTGAAGCTCTGGCTCAGCTTTATCCCAGACCCAGCAACAGCCATGGATGGGATCATCACCTCCTGCTATTCCCTGAGGCGGGAACTCACCCAGTGGCTGTGTCAAAAATGCCAAGCACGTGTTAAAATTTTAGAAGCTTAACAGTAATAAAACAGTAATAAAAAATTAGAACAATAAGAATTTGGACCATCAAAGGTAGGACAATAAAAGCAAAGAATTAGGGACGTCCGGGTGCTTTGCTCTGCCACAAAAGCACACTTTGCTAACAAAGGAAGGAACCCTTAAGAGAAATAGCCTGTCGCACATTCATGTATCTCATACACGATTCAAACATTCCTTTCACACAAATGGTGTCTTCTCCTTAATTTCTGCTGCCCCCCCATCATCTTGTACATCAATTTCCTGGCTCCTAGAAGTCTGGATTGTCCCGATAAGGGGGCAATAATTCTTCTTTTGGTGTCTTGTTGCTGTTTTCTTTATGTGAAGAGTTTCTTGGTTATCTTATCCATTCCTTGTGCTGGTTACAAAAAGTATCCTACATCACATAATTTTTATTTTAATAAAAAAAAAATTATTTTAATAAAAAAGTTTAACTACAAAAAAATTGAATACAACAAAACTTTCCAACATAACACATATAGCATTCATTTTAATACTGGTGAAGAGCCAATCACATAATACGCATTTTTCACAATCGATTACAGATACAAATCACATTCTGGCAACTCTCTAGGGTAAAAGCTTTTTAAAGACAGACCTATAGGGATAACTTTATTCCCTGCAGATCCTTGGAAGTACTGCACAGGCTGTGATTAAGTCAAAGAAAGTATGGCAATACTTTCCCACCACCCTATGTGCAACTTATTTATTAATTATTCATACAGTGTCTCAGTTGGACACCAAAAGAGAAAACCTGCAGCAGCTGGAAACAAAGCTAGAATCTAAGTTGCCACGTTTCAAAATTTAATTTCTGGGCTTTAAAAGTCATTTGGCTCAATCCAGAACTCTATGAAACAGTTCAGTCTCCTATTGAAAAAATAAATATTCTCATTACAACACATTTTCCAGCGATGCAGCTACTGTTAGGCAACAAGAGGCAACACACAGGCAGGCAGATTCCTTGCTCCTCTCTTTGTCATCTCGATAAATTTGCCACCATTAAGATAAACCACGAGAAGCTGCTAGAACACAAAATTCTCTTCCAATTACATACAAGAAAAGATATTTTATGTATTCCTCCCCAGTTAATTTGTAAGGCTTTCATAAAAGATTAGAATTGTGGTCTCCTCCATTCCAAATGGAAAATGTTTCATTAGATGAAAGCTGATAAGCAGATCCTGGCCAGAGCCCTGGCATCACCTGCTTCAGGCTGGAGTCCCCTGACTGAGCTCTTTTGGCATTTTGGTGTTTGGGGTGTCTTAGATTTAAACCATGCAAGGGCAAGCCAAAGGCAGGCATCATAGAAATAGCTACTATATAAAAAAAGGTAACATTTTGTCATAAAAATTATGCTTTTTCTAAGCTGAAAATCTTTTTGCCAAGCTCGAGACTGCACTGTATGGCTGACATGAGGCTTTGGTCACAGATTATGCATGAACAATCCAGAACCTCCTGAATTCTTCGTGAATTTGTATCTTGTGCATTTTGTCCTTGGCCCACACAAGCTAGAAAATTAAGGAAAACATGCACAATGATAAAGAAAACACAATTTAGGTGCAATTTAGGAACCATTCAAGAAAATCATGGTTAAATTACCCATGTGTTATATCCAGAGACAACTCAAACAATTGCTGCTGAAGAACTTATACCATTAACGTTATTACAAGTTTTCAAAGGCAGGTGGGTTTGCTCTTCCTGCTCAAACAATTTAACAGGATTCTTGGCAATTGGCAATTAAATTATTATTTAATTCCGCCTTAATATGATTTTAAAGATTCATTATGGCTCTAAAACTGTAGAATACTGCGTGCTTTGTGGGTAAATAGGCGAGGGAACAGTTAACAATTCTAGGGATTTATGTCTGTCATATTGATTGGTCAGGGTAACACGTGAGCTCCTGTAAAATCCTTTTACAAAACATTTATCATACTGTCCTAGGCTGACTATATGACGCTTTTATCCCCAATAATCTGTTCATGCTGAATATTAAGTTTTGCACCTTCAAGACTTGTTCCAAGAGCGAAGTGGGCAGAGAGAAGAAGCTCAGAGTTTTGTTTTCAGACACTGCACTCACCCCTCCACATTCCTGCAGATGGACAGACAGCAGGACAGAGCTCTCCTTTGTTTTAGTTAGTTTTAGCTAGCTGAGGCAAAAAAGTTCCCTGGGCTTTGAGGTTTTTTTACTTTTCTTTGGACCTGTTTAGAGCTGCTCTGAACACCAGAAGAGCACCCGGAGCTGCACCTGTGGCCCACCAGGCCAGGCCTGTGGCATTTCCAGCACCAGAAGGGCTGATCAGAGCCTGAGCTGCAGCCTGGGGAGGGACTTTCTGAGTTTGTCATCTCTTTTCCAGCAGCAAGAGGTTTTATTGATTGATCTTGTTTGGGTTTTCTTGTTTAATAAACAGGTTTTTCCACTTTTTTCCAAGGAGGGATTTTTTCCCCCCCGACTGGCTGGGGGAGAGGCTGATTGAATCTGCTTCCTAGAGGAACCCCTCAGGGGATTCTCTCCCAAATTTACCCTGCACCAGCACACATACTTAACTTGAAAGGATTGTCTGTTCTTTACCAGGTGTTAACTTCAAAGAGTCCCAGAATCAATGAGGTTGTAAGAGATCACTGAGATCATCGCCTCAGGCTTTGGCCCAAACACCAAGGCCCCGGGCAGGGCCTTCCAATGCTTAAGAAACCTTTCTGTGAAGAAATTCCCCTGATGTCCAACTTCTGTGTCTTCTTGTCCTGTCACTGCTTGTCTGTGAGGAGAGCCCGATCCCCATTTTACCACAGCCTCCTGTCAGGGTGGTGTGTAGAGAGTGACAATGCTCCCCCTGGGCCTCCTTTGCTCAAGACTGAGCCCTCCTGAGCTCCCTCAGTTCTCTCAGCCATTTCTCATCAGACTTATTCTCTAGACCCTTAATCAACCTCCTTTCTCTGCTCTGGATTTGGTCCAGATCCTCAATGTCCTCCTCCCTTGGATGATGCCAGGATGGGGCAGAGGGCAGATCTGCTGGAGGACAGGGAGGCTGCAGAGGGCCCTGGGCAGGCTGGATCCATGGGCTGAGACCACTGGCATGAGGTTAAACAGCACCAAGCGCTGGGTTTGGCCACACCAACCCTCTGCAGCTCCTAGCTGTGGAAAGAGCGGCTGTGAAGCCGATTGACAACACCTGGACCTGAGCCCAGGTGTGCCCAGGTGGGGAAAAAGGCCAATAGCACCAGGCCTGTATCAGCAATAGTGCAGCCATCAGGACCAGGGCAGTGATTGTCCTTCTGTGCTGGGCACTGATGAAGACACATCTCGAGTGCTGTGTCCCTTTCTGGGGCCTTCAATAATAATTAAAATTTCTCAAGCAATTGCTTTATTCATTATTTATTTGCCTCCCTTCCCTGCTTGGCCGTGACCAGAAATACACCAAAAGGAAAGTGCCTGCAGCCGAGGTAAAGCTGTGCTTGGGTATCTGGTTCTGTTTGTTGCTGCTGGTGGTGTTGTTTGTTTGCCTTGCTGTACATATTGGTAAAGAACTCTTACTCCTCTTCCCATATCTTTGCCTGAAAGCCCCTCAATTTCAAAATTTATTATAATTTGGAGGGAAGGGGGGTCACATTCTCCATTCTGGAGAGGTCCTGCAGACATCTGTCTTTCAAACCAAGACAAGCTGACAACAATTTATTAACAATTGTTTATTAACAATTAATTGAGAATTATCAATTGCTTATCAATCTAATAGACAGCTAATTAACTCAGGTAACTAAAAGGTAGGATAGAGGTCTTCACTGGAGCTTGAAAGGGACCAGCAGCAGCAGCGGGCGCGGTGTTGCCGGCTCCTGCCGGATGCTCCAGCTGACACAAACGCTGTCCCTCGGGTGCTGCTCTCCACAGCCACTCCTTCTCAGCTCCCTGGCCTTTCTCTGTGTGGCGGTTTGACAGGAAATGTGTTTTTTGGGATGCTGTGTTTTGGGCCAATGGATGTTCAGGCTTTAATATTGGCATTTAACCTGGCCATTAGGACATTGGATCCGCCTCTGAGAACACGGGGTTAAAAGCAGAGCTCTTCCCTGGGAGGCTGCTCTTGGGTTTCCGGCGGGAAAGAGTTCGGGGAAAAGCCATGAGGCCGGGAGAGGTGGGCCTGAGCCCGGGGGTGGAAGAGAGAAAAAGAGAGAAACGGTGCCTGGGACTGTAACCTTGGGACTGGATAAACATGGGCCTGTGCCGGCAGCATGGCTGGGACGGAGATGAAGATGAAGGGGGGGGTGCAGGCGGCCACTTGTAGGAGTTTTTAACCCCTTTTTGGAGAATGAGAACTTTACAGATCATTGACCTCTCCTGGAAGATAGAGTGGAAGATGAGGAAGGAAATGTGCAAGTGTGAGAGAGGTCTGGGCGAGCGAGAGATAGTAGAAGAGTAGAGAAGAATCCTAGTGGGAAGAGATGATGGAGTGGCTTTTGCTGGACTCTTTTTGTATAGCCATGGACAGAACCATGTTCCTTGTGACACAGAGACTGCATTCTAGGGGGAGGCAATGGCCACAGAACCAAGAGGGTTCAGTGTTGGTGCCCCTCGGCCCCAGGGGGTGAAAAAATATGGGGGGGACAGGTGTCCCAAAGGAGAGACTGTGCCTTTTTTGGATCGGGACAGAGCATCCTTAAAAAAGACAACCCTAGAAGCAGCTCTGGTCCGTGTTCAGTGGTGAGAGCACTGGACATGAAAGGAAGAGGTCACGACGGCAGATGTACTCCGGGCGGTGCCACGAGTGACACAGAAACACACGAGGCTTCAGCTGTGTTTCCAGGGGAAGCCCATGGTACAAGAAGGACTCCTCTCCTCTTGATGGACTGAGGATTGATTGTTTGAAAGGTAGTTCTAGACTAAGAGTTAGTGATTTAGAGAGTAGACGCATTGTATTAGAAATTTGGTGAAGGGGGGAAGAAATGTAAGAAAAAGAAAATGCATTTGTAAAGTTTTCATTTTCCCTGTGTGTGTTCCTTTTGTCTATAGTTGTAGAGTAGTTAATAAAGTTCTGTTTTCTTTCCTAAGTAGGAGCCTGCTTTGCTTATTCCTGGTCACATCTCACAGCAGAAACCAGAGAGAAAATATCTTCATAGAAGCACTAGCATTGTGCCAGTGTCAAACCATGACACTCCCCTTTCTCAAACACTTCTGTTGCTGTGTTCCCCCACATAATGATGTCATCAATATATTGCAGATGTTCTGGAGCCTCACCCTTTTCCAGTGCAGCCTGGATCAGTCCATGGCAGATGGTGGGGCTGTGCTTCCACCCCTGGGGCAGTCGGTTCCAGGTGTACTGCACAGCCCTCCAGGTGAAAGCAAACTGAGGCCAGCATTCTGCTGCCAGAGGAATGGAGACAAACACGTTAGCAATGTCAATAGTGGCAAAGCACTTTGCTGCCTTGGACTCCAGCTCATACTGGAGTTCCAGCATGTCTGGCACAGCAGCGCTCAGCGGTGGAGTCACTTCATTCAAGGCATGATAGTCCACAGTCAATCTCCATTCTCTGTCAGACTTGTGCACAGGCCAGATGGGGCTGTTGAAGGGTGAGTGGGTTTTGCTGACCACCCCTTGGCTCTCCAGCTCACGGATCATTTTGTGGATGAGGATCACGGCATCTCAATTTGTTCAATATTGCCAGTGGTGCACTGTCGAGGTGGCAATTGGCACTCGTTGCTCTTCCACCTTCAGGAGTCCTACTGCAGATGGGTTTTCTGATAGTCCAGGCAAAGTGTTCAACTGCTTGATGTTTTCTGCCTTCACAGCAGCTATGCCAAAAGCCCATCTGAGTCCCTTTGGGTCTTTGTAACAGCCATTCTGGAGGAAATCTATGCCCAGAATACACGGGGCCTCTGAGCCAGTCACAATAGGATGTTTCTGCTACTCCTTCCCAGTCAGGCTCACCTGGGCTCCCAACAGGGTCAATTGCTGTGATCCCCCCGTCACCCCGGCAATGGAAACAGGTTCTGCCCTCACATGTCCTGATGGTATCAGGGTACACTGCGCACCAGTATCAACTAAGGCATCGTATTTTTGTGGCTCTGATGCCCCAGGCCATCGGATCCACATTGTCCAGAAAATCCGGTTTTCCTGTGCCTCTCCCTGGCTAGAGGCAGGGCCCCTCTAAACCTGGGCATACATGGAAGAGGTTCCTTCCAGGGGATCTGACGGATCATACTCAGCAGCTCAGTCATGGGAGGTTGGGGCTACCTTCACTTTACTGAGTTCCCTCGATTAGTGTTTCCCTCCTTGAGTTGACGCACCCGTGCTGCCAGGACAGAAGTGGGTTTTCCATCCCACCTTCCCATGTCTGCCCCATGGTCACACAGAAAGAACCACAGGTCAGCCCGTGGGCTGTACCCTCTCTCTCTAGCTGGGGAACGTTGGGCTCTGACTCTGGGGCCTGTGACTCACACTGGTGCAATGTGGGAACTGTTCCTCCTCACCTCCTCCCTCATCTCCCTCATCTCCCTCATCTCCTCTCTGAGTTCTTGGACCACGGCAGAGACATGAGCCTGCATTGGGCCATTGATCACACTCTCATAATTTCTAAGCTTGTTGCCAACAGAACCCACTGTCTCTTGTTTGTTGTTGGCATTAATCATTGCAATAAAGGTGGTGTATTGAGCTGGCCCCAGATTTGCCAGATTCCACAACATTTGCCCTGTGCACCTGACCTTGTTGGGGTCATTATCATGCTGTCCATCCCTTCCAAAGAGTACCTCCAATACTGCCACTTCTCTCAGCTGCTGGATCCCTTCCTCAAGAATCTTCCAGCGCATTCTATGGTGCTGGTCCTGCATTCTCTCCCTGTGGACAAACCTCTCTCTGACACTCATTAAAAGCTGCTCCCAGAGGGAAAGGGACCCTGGCTCCCGTAAAAAAAATCAGATTCATACCTGAGTCTTGAGTCAAGGGTCGCAAATTCCTTGCCTCACCACCATCCAGCTGGACACCTGTACCCATAAGATCTCAGACCTGAAGTAGCCAGGTTGTATAAGCCTCACGTCCCCATCATATAATGTCTTTGTGCAGATTACAGAAACTTTCGTATATCAGGGACTCGGTGATGATTGCAACCTCTGGCTCCCCTGTGGGTTGTGAGGGCCCTCCCCTATCTGGGTGCTCTGATTTCATCTTAGATCTCCTTGTTTCTACAGGGGCAACTGCTTCTGGCTGTGACTGCCTTTGCAGTTCAGCTGGAACCTGGACAGTTGTAACATCTGTGGGTTCCACTGCTGCACCATCAGAATTTCCCTCTTCAAGGCAGGGGGAGGGCTTCTCACCAGCTGGGGAAGTGTATTCTTTCAGCATTTTGTGCATCTCCTTCACCAACCCCCCCAGCCAATCTGCGTAGTTCACATCTGGGGTGGGCTGTGGGGAAGGGTCAGGCTCTGGGGCAGCAGCATCCCTAGACTCTGGTGGCATATTAGGTTTTGGGGTAGGTGTCAGGGTGGTTATCCAGGTTAGTCTCCCTTTCTCTCTAAATGCTAAATAGAACAGGCCTATTAGCAACACCAGCCACTGTATGATATCATTAATAATTAGAGTGGATCTGAACCTGCACATTCAGGTTCTGACTGTGGCTCTGTTCCTCTCTTCCAGCCCTTCAAGCCCTGAGTGAAAACAACAGCCTCTCCTGCATAAGCATATTAATTGGGGGGATGTTCAAGGGAAGAGCTGCAGAACTACTTTCATCTGCTGGCTCAGAAGAACCAGTGTCTCTTTAAGACCTCCAGATCCCTTGGAAGGTGAGACCACCTGAGACCAGAGGAGACCAGCTGGAGCTCCAGGCACAGCTGATGATTGGCACAGCTGAGCCTGTGGGAAGCTCCCATAGCTCCTGGCTTCTCCCTCCCTGTTGACAGCTCCTTCCCTCCTGCCCTCAGACCCTGCCTGTGGTAGTTGGTGTTTTACAGTTGTTTTAATGTAAAAGTTAGATTTTTTATGTTAGTCACTTATAACGGTTTCTCCCATGTACCTCATTTTGTTCCCCCTAATGGTTCAGTCCTAAGTTGTTTACCACAAAATTTTCCTGCCACTTGTCTGCCCATCAGTGTGTCAGTCTCCCTGCTCCTCCCCTCATTCCCTTATAAGCCCTTGTCAATCTCAGTTGTACTACTCCTTATTTTTGTCAGTCTCTGTAGTCACTCCCCTTGTATTCTCGAATGTTCTGTGTCAGTTAGCTATGTCTCAAAGGTTGATTGCTTTGTGAGGCTTCTTCCCTCCCCTGAATGATCCTTATTGAAGTTGCTAAGTGATCTGTTCCTCCCCTAAGATACCCTCATTGGATGAGAGTTGTATCCACCCCTTGTACCATCCCCTTTTTAAAAATGCTAGTCGGAGCCATTTTGTTTGTGACTTGCACCTGATCCCTTTCGGGAATAAACCTTCCTTGGAAACTGAGACAAGTGATCCTTCCTTGTTTCCTTCGCCTCTGATTTCTCGTGCCGTGCTCCTGCTGTGTCACCCACGATGTAGAGATTGCCGCCACCCTAGACGGTCTTAGCAGAGATCGGGGGCACCACTGTTGTCTGTGCCCTCAGGCACCAAGGGTGTGCCAGCCAGAGAACCTCCATCCCGTGGCTGCAGAGCGCTTCCACACCTGCCCGTCCCCTTTCTTCCCTTCCAGCTCATCCCTTTGCTTTGCCTTCCATTAAAAAACAGTTTGGCTTCTTCGCTTTACCTGCATCTCTGTGAAGCTGGAGCGATGCAAATCCAGAAATCCTGGGACACTCAGGCCCCTGCTGCCGTTCTCTCCCACGCCGTGTTTTGTGCACAGACACAGAGGAATGAGGGCAGGTCTGGAAAGGTCCCTGTGCTGAAGGTGCAGTTCCACAACACTGTGCAGTTCCAGATCTTGCTGAGCACCCTGGAGCCCCTGAACACTGGAAGAGCCAACCCAAGGATGCTCTGAACCCAGCTGTGAGGGATTCCATGGCAAGCATCCATGGAGGGCAAAGGAGCTTGGAATGCTGGAAGTTTTCAAGAACAGCTTCCTGAGAGCACAGCAGTGCTCCATCCCTGCACAGGATGAGGAAGAGGGCAGAACCAGAGACCATCCGGGCTTAGCAGGGAGGTCTGGCTGTGCCTGAGGGCAAATGAAGCAGCAGCACGGTGCCCGAGACTCGGACACGCGGCCGTGCCGGTGCCCGGGGCGCTGTCAGGCAGTGCCAGGATCCTGGCTGTGGTTCTGGTCCCCACAAGTGAGGAATGGCAGCCCCAGGCTCAGAGCCAGTCAGAAAGCCAACCAAGGGAGAGCAGAGGGAGGGCACCCTTCCAGTTTCTCTTGGGCATGGCTGCAAATCAACCCCTGCTGCTTCTTCCTCCGCCTGTGTTTGGGCTGTGCAGGTGGCAGAGCCAGCCAGGTTGTGCTCTGTGTTCCAAAGCCTGTTGGGAGCGGGCATGAAAAGCGCTGCGTGCACAGCAGAGAGTCCTGGAAGGTGCTGGCAAGAGCATCCTGTGGGGACAGGGCTCTGGGCTCTGGCTGGGAACAGCCTGGTTTTGGTGCTGTGAGCACAGGCAGGAGCTGAGGCAGGGGAAGAGGCAGCAGGCAGCTTGTGTTTGTAGAGGGCCTGGGGCTGCACCTCTGAACCTGCACCTGGACACACACTTGGGGGAATACGAGCTGGAGCTGGAGTGCCTGTCCTGAAAGGACCTGGAGTCATTCAGCCTTGCCAGCTTTTCTTAAGGGTGTGTTGGTGTTGCCCAGGAAAGCCACACATTTGGGGAAATGCCTTTGGAGGAAAGGGGCTTGCTTCTCAAGGAAAGTGCTTCCCAGGGAGCTCCCAGTGAGGCAGGTGCGAGTGTCCCCCTTTGACTCTCTGTGCTCCTTTCAGTCCTTGAGGCCCGTTGCACTTGGCAGAGGGGCAGGGAGAAGGCTGTGAAGAGCAGGTTTGGCATCCGCCTGGACCTGCAGAGACCAAGCCAAACACCTGCAGCAGGGTGTGTTCCCTCCCTTTGGACAGAGGGTGAGCAGGAGCATCTCTGTCCAGCCATGAGCCCCAAAGCTCTCTGTGAGAGCTGTGAATTAAAAGGCCTTTACACACACACTTTTCACATCTTTCCTGTCTGCTGTGTTTCAACTCTTGGCAAAATGCATTTGCCTCCTGCTTGGTAGGAGCTGCTGTGGCCCAGGGCCAGCACAGAGCTGGGCTGTGTGGGCCAGGCAGCGTGGAGAGCTTTGGCTTATCTTGGTGTGTCCCTAGCCTCAGAAAAGGCCTCCCAAGGTGTCCTGCTCATTGGCTCTCCCTGTGCATCTTGGAGAGAACAAGGTGGGCATTTCTGGCAGCTGGGCATCAGCAGGCCTCAAAATGGAGGCGTGTGGTGGAGTGAGCCCAGCTGAGATCCCCTGAGAGGAGCCCAGTGCTCCTTGCTCCTCTCTGCTGACCCGGGAGCGTTTGTCTGCTTTCGGGATGGCCCTGGCTGTGTCAGGGCTGCTCCGTGGACACAAGACAGCCGCTCCTGTCCCGCTGGGTCCCAGCAGTGCCTGGCAGCAGCCCTGCATCCACATCAGGATGCTGGCCAAGAGAGGTCCTGGGAGCTGAGGCAGCTGATTTGAAGCTTTTGCAGATACACACAGGGCATGGCCAGCAGCGTTCCCTCAGGATACAGCAGTGCTGAGGCCTCCCCAGAGCTGCCTGATGCTGCCCACTCCTTGTGGCACCAGTTGCTTTCCTGTGGGATGTTCTACCTCCCCCAAGAGTGAAGAGGGAGCTGGAGAAAGAGCTGGCCAGGCTGCTCTGGATCCTTTCCCAGCAGCCCTGGCTGAGTGGAGCAGTCCGAGCTGAGCGCAGAGGTGCCCATGGAACAGCCGTGCCCAGGAAGGCTCACTGGGAAGGGTGATCCAGGAACCACAGGCCTGGCAGCCTGAGCTGCCACCGGGGAAGGCCTTGGAGCAGATCCTCCTGAGTGCCAGCCCACGGCACGTGCAGGGAACCAGGGCGTCTGCTGGAGGCTGGGAAAGCTCTGCAGTGGGACAGGCACAGCTGGGGCTCCTGGTGGGGTGTTGAGGGCTTCTGTGTTGGAGTTTGGGGGGTAGGTGTTGGTGGGGTGTTGGGGAAGGATTTGTCTGGAAGGTGAGAGGTCTGGGCTGGAATTTGAGTCAGTTTGAAGGCAGCATCTCTGCTTTGGCACAGCTTTGGTTATGGAGGGCAGAAAGAATATCTGTGACTATTTCTATTCATGGTCCTGTTTCCCCTGCAGGGAACCAGAGGGGAGAGCTGTACTTTATTGGCCACTTAGATATCTGTACTGGGCGAGGATCAGCCCTTTTGCCATCTACTCATTTGCTTGGGTTACTCTTGTAACACTGAGTGGTCTTTCATTCCTTGAGAGTTTTTATTCCTTAAGAAAATTAGGAGATTATCATCCCTTCATCAAAATCCATTTGAAAATCAAAGAATGGTCTTCTTTTTGGCTCTGTGTAGTGTTATGTTTTGTAAAGTGTCATTCAATGGATGATAAGGCAAATGAGTTGCTGCTTCAGGATGGGATGCAAACTTGTAGACCAGTCAGATTCTCAGGCCATCCCAATAAATTTGGGAAGTTTGCAAATTTTGGAACTACTTGACCTGAGCAATGGGAAGTAAAACTTTCCTGAAGTGAGGATTCCTTAATGACAGATTCTTCTGTGTCTTCATGGCCAAGATGTGTTTGTGGTGCAGGAAATGACTTGAATGAGAAAATAATTCCAGCATGGAGTAAGAGCTTCTGAAAGAGACCAAGTGTTGCCAGCAGTTGCTGCAGGTGCTGCTGCCATCAGCCCCCAATGCACGTGGGCTTTGGCTCCCTGTGGCACAGAAGCCCCCCGGGGCACAGGTCTCTGGGGCAGGAGACGGGCACCAGTGCTGCCAGCGCTCGGGGGTGGCAGCTCTGCTTGGGCAGGGACTCTGCCACAGCTGCTGCTGTCAGCGCTGCCCGGGCCCCAGGGCTCAGAGCAGCATTCGTGCCCTGGCCCACACATTCCTTGTCTGTGTCACACCCTTGGGTTTAGGATGGCCACCAGCCGGGAGGTGTCCCAAGGAGGCCGTGCCAGCTTCCCTGGAAGGCCCCGTGCCCTTCCCAGCGCGGCTGCGTCGGCAGCCCTGGGGCTCCTTCTGCTGCCCTGAGCCCGCAGAGCAGGGCAGCGTTTGCTGACGCTCTGAGCCCTTCCTAAAGATCCTGTGGGGCTGCATTAGACACCTGGGGCAAGGCATTCCTTCCAGCCTGGGCCACTTTGGCTGGGCTGGGGACGGCCCCAGGGCAGGGGGCAGTGTGTGCAGGGGCCCTTTGTGACACGGTGCAGCACGGTCACTGTGGCATAGAACGGGTGTCCAAGGGCCCTTTGTGACACGTGGCAAATAGAAGCTTGCCCGGCTGCTGGGAACAGGCAACGGGGCAGAACGGGACAGAGCGGTGCCGTGAGGAGGCCCCGCACAGCGCCCTCCTTCCTGTCCGACCCGGAGCCTTTCCCAGGCCTTATTCCTGCAGGTGACCTCGAGGCAGACCACAGGACTTGCTGACCCGTGGTTTCCCTGAGGCTTCTCTTCTGCAGGAGCCTTTGAGGCCAGACCCCAATCCTTGACAGGAGTCTCCTGTCCTTGTGGCAGGAGCCCTTGAGAGCAAGCGCAGGACTTGCCATCCTGCAGCCTTCCTGAGGCTTCTGTCTTGGAGGTGCCTTCCAGACAGCACTTGGTGACTTGGAGTTTTGCAAGGCATCTCACCTGCAAATAGCCACAAATCCAGTCAGAGATATGGAGCAGAGACCCCCGAGAGTGCCCAAGCTGGCCTGGGTGGAGGAGGAGGAAGAAGGCCCTGCAGCTGTCCCAGCACAGGAGACCGAGGAGGTGGTGCCGTTCCAGCCACCGCAGGAGGGTGAGTGGCAGAGCTGGTCCACAGGGTTGGCGTCTGCAGCCAGCTTGACCCCATGCCATGCCATGCCATGCCATGCCATGCCATGCCATGCCATGCCATCCTATCCCCTGGGGAAATGCCCATGGACAGGACGGAAGAGGGCCTGGGCAGACACCCTGCAGTGGCCGCGCTCCATCCCCTGGGCCATCCCGGGGCTCTCCCTGCCTGGGCAGCGCAGGGCTGGCCTGTGTTCCCCGGCCTCTCCCGCAGCCCCTCAGCTCTGGCTGCGCTCGCTCTTTGCCAGATGCAGCCCTGGAGCGCACACAAGAGCAGGAATCCAGCCGTGGCCGCTTCCGCAGCACAGCGCAGGTACCTGCAGCCACCCCCACCTGGGCTGGGCCTGCTGTCACTGCTCAGCCCAGCACCGTGTGTGCAGCACTCCATGCAACATCCCCGGCTTCCTGCCCTTCTCCTACAGTTCATCTGCAAATTCATCAAGAGAATGCAGGAGGAAGAGACCATCGCCATGGGAACTGGGCTCAGACCATACTCGCCCATCTTCAAAACCAAGCCCAGCGCTGCCCTCCTGTGTATGCTTGTAGAGGAAGGGTTTTACTATCCAAACCAAGTAAGCAGCCTGTGGGCAGGGTTTGATCCTCCCAGGAATTGCTTGGCCTCCCAAGCCATGAATGCTGGTTGCTGGGAGCCTTTGAGGCCACATGGCAGTGCGCTGGGAAGGGAAGCATTTCTCTGGGCAAGCTGGGAACATTGCTCCCCCTGGCAGCTTTCCAAGTCTCCCTGTGCCTTCTCCAGGTGCCCGCCATGGTGAGGTTCATCCACCAGTGGCTCGTGGCCAATGATTGTGCTGAACCCAGGCTGGACAAGGCCCTTCTGGATCTGACGGAAGCACAGCCAGATGACGCAGTCCTGGCGCTGCTGCGTGTGGCCCCGTCCTGTGACAGGTATGGGGCCCACCTGCCCAGAGGGCTCAGGCCTCCCCAGCCCATCAGCCTGTACAGCCTGCCGCAGGTGTCTGAGCAACAGAGACTTCCAGGGCCCTCTGGCTGCTGCCTTTCCCAGCCCTGGCACGTCAGCCCCTGAGCCTGCTGTCATGCTCCCTCCCTGCCCCTCAGGGCTCTGTCCCCACAGGCCTGGGCTGCCTGGCTGCTGCTGGCCAGGGCCAGTGGGCAGAGGCAGAGCTGGCAGCCAGCTCAGCTCCCCACAGTGCTGTGGCTGAGACCCCCCTGAGACAGAGCTCTAACCCCGCAGAGCTGCCATGGCCATGTGGAAGACCATCATGGGCTCAGCCAGGACTGCCGAGCTGGCACAGCTGATCCTCCTGGATGTGCTGGGGAGCTGGCCAGAGCACAGCACGTGCACCTCCGATGGGGACCAAACGGGTGTCTTTAACCTGGCTGTGAGTTTCTGCAAGTGGCCTTTGCTGGCCCCAAGGCCGCCTCTCCAGCAGCTCTCCATCCTCCTTCCCCCACTGCATCTGCCTGCCTCAGGCGCTGGCCTGAAACCTGGCCCAGGGGCAGCTTCAGGCCCAGCAGGCCCCGTGCTCCCCCTGCCAAGGTGTCTGCGGGCCTCTCCCTGCCACGCTCGGGCCCTGCCACACGGACGCCTGGGCACTGAGCGCTGTCTCGGGGGCCTTTGTCCCTTGCAGGCAACCGTGGTGATGTGGAAGATCCTGCAGGTGCCCTGTCTGCCACGGATATTGAAGGTGTATTTCCCCTGCCTATTTGTGCATCTGCTCTTCCAAGTGTTCTCCAGCACAGAAGAGATGCCAGAGGAGGTCGATGCCTTCTGGAAGCGATGCCAGCAAGAGCACGGCCTTGCCACCAGCCCCAACAGGTGCTCCATCCCACTCCTCCTGTCCCTGCCACGTGGCCTGCCAAGGAGCCAGTGCTGCCAGCGTGACCTGGCCTTTGCTGTGCACACAGGTTTGCAGTGCGCACCCTGAAGTCCCTGCTCTGCCTTCTCCACTGTGAGGATGTGGTGGTGGCAATGGAACGCAGGTGTGGCTGGGACACGCTGCTCTCTCTTGACACCCACCACTTTGCCGTGGCTCTGCTGGCCAGGTGAGAGCCCCTTCTCCCCACTGCCTCTGACATTTGTGCTCTGTGCCTGGGGTGTCCTGCAAAGTTTCCATGGTCATGGGCCAGAGGGCATTGTCACTGCGGGACAGCCAAGCAGACTGGAAAAGGCTGGGAGAGGAGGGTGCCCATGAGAAAGCAACTCCCGAGTGGCCCAGGTCCCTTTGCTGGAAGGGTGGTGGGGCAAGATGAGAACTCTGTGAGTCACTCCTGGGAGAGATTTGCCCCACTGGCTCAGGGTCTTGTTTCCTTTTTCCTCTTTTTAGAGAAATTTCCCATTCAGCCCTACACTTTTGTTCCGGGATTGCATTCTACCTGCTTGCCATGCTGGGCCAAGAGATGCCATCCTGGGATTTCCCTGCCCTGGCATTCCTTGTGGAGGTGAGCCTCAAGGCCAGCGCTGCCTCCCAGCTCTCTGCCCTCTCGTAGGCACAGCTGCCAGAACGGTGCCCGTGCCCTGTGCTGCTGCCTGGGCCCAGCCCTGTGCGGTTCCGGGCTCCTGCCGGCCAGCTCCCTGTCACTGCCCTGTGCCTTTCAGGTCCTCGAGTGCCTGGACTTGAGGGAATGCAGTGACAGTGTTCTGCAGATCATGGCACAGAACCTGCAGAGCGAGCACAGGGCCAGGCGTTACTTGGCACTCAGAGGCCTGGTAGTGCTGGGCAAGAATCCCGTGATGGTGAGAAGGGGGCAGTGGCTGAAGCCGTGCAGGCAGCGTGGGGCCGGGTAACGCCGTCGCTTGGCCTTGCCTGGGCTTGGGGCCTTGGGGCAGCTGCTCCCAGCTCTCCTGCCTCCCGCTTCAGCTGCCCCAGTGCTTTGGGACAGGCCTTTGGCCTCTGGGCCCTGCGGCAGCAGACTAGCCTTTCACAAACTTGTGTTCTGCACAGGCTGAAAAAATGGGGAGCCTGACCGAAAGTCTTGTGGAGCTCCTGCAGGAAAATGATAGCCACATGATCAGGATGACCATTCTTCTACTCCGATATTTGCTCCTGGATATTGGGGGTGCCCCAATAGCCACCCCCATTGCCCTGCAGCTGGCTGAGGCGCTCCTGCCACTCTTTGACCACGTAAGGCTCTGTGCCCACAGCCACGGCCGCCGGCTGCTGCCCGGACACTTGGTGCCCTGTGCAGATGCAGGCCTGTGCCCTGGGGGGCCTGAAGCAGCTGATGCTGAGGTCTTTTGCCCTTCCTCTCCTACAGGATGATATCCGGGTGCAGCTGAGCTCCATGTGTGTCTTTCAAGAGATGCTGGACTTATTAAGAGAAGATGGAAGAAAGGCCCTGAAGTGCCACGTGCGCCAGAGCCTGGTCCCACTCTACTTCCACTGCCATGATGAGAATCAGATTGTGGCTGAGGTGAGGACCTGTGGCCACCTGCTGTCCCCCTGGCAGGGGACTGGGCTGCCTCCTGCCCTGGCACCTTGCGGGCTGCAGCCTCCTCCAGGCTGTGGCACTGGGATGCTCCTGTGCCCTGGCCTGTGGGGCCAAGACCCCGTCTCTGCTGCTCTCCAGGCCTCCTGGGAAACGCTGCATTCTGCAGCCAGATTCCTGAAGAGGAGGAATCTCGAACAAATGCTCCAGGTGGATCAGACATGGAAGTTTGGCGAGTGCTTGGTAAGAGAAGCCGAGAACGCCCAGGCTCAGCCTGGAGAAGGCCCCTGAGGGCGGTGCTCAGTGTGCGGGGCTGGGCAGCTGTGCCCCTGCCCGCTGCTGCAGCCAGAGGCCGCGGGGGCTCTTCTCCAGACTCCCGTGGGCCCGAGCCGGGTGCCCATGGAGCCCCGGCCCGGCGGGGCTGCGGGCCGGCACCGCGGCTCCCCGGGCAGCAGCCGGCCCTCTGCCCCATGCCCTTGGGAGCCCTTGGCCAGCGGCTGCTGGCCGCGCCTCAGGGCTGTGCGGGCAGGGGAGGCCGGGGCGGGGCGCAGGCAGCGCCCGGCCCAGGGGCTGAGCCCGCACCAACCCTTCCCTCCTGCCGCTCTCTGCAGCTGGCAGAGGACAGGAGCCGAGCGGCCGAGCACCTGCGCCGGGCCCTGCGCTACCTGCAGAGCCCACAGGAGCCCCTGCGAGAGGCGGCCATCAGGTTCATGGGTGAGCCACGGGCCCGCGCTCCCTCCCCGGCATGGCCCGCCGCAGCTCGGCCCCGGCCCCGCCTGCTGCCCCGGCAGCGCCAGCCGAGCCCGGCGCTGTGGAGCCCTGCCTGGCCTGGGCATTGCTGCTGCCGCCCTCTGGCAGCCGTGCCCTGGGGCGGCAGCGTGCGCCAAGGGCCGGGCTGAGCCCTGCCGGGCCAGCAGCCCGTGTGGCCACAGCGCTGGCAGCGCCGCCGGCAGGGAGCTGTGCCACTGGAGCCGTGACAGGCTCTGTGTTCACAGGCATGGCCGGGCGGCGCCTGAGGGGGCAGCAGCAAGAGCTGCAGCTGATCTGCACTGGTGAGTGAGGCCAGCGGGCTGGCAGCAGGGGCTGCCGGGGGTAGAGCTGCAAGCCCTGCCCCGGCTGCACAGGGCTCTGCTCCTGGGGGTAGAGCACACTGAGATTTCAGGGCCACGTGGGCCATTGGTGGCCAGCAGCTTCAGGCTGATCCCCTTGCTCCCTGCTCCCTCCTGGCCATGGCAAGAGCCGGCTGGGATGGCCCTGGCAGGGGGCTCTCCTCGGCTCCCCGCAGATCCGGCATCTGACCATGGCTCTGTTCCTCTCTCTTGAAGCCCTGGAACGCCTGACAGAGGACATGAGCAGTGCCGTGTCAGAGCTGGCACTTGAAACACTGCATGTCCTCCGAGCAACAGCCAGTGGGCGATCTTCCATCTTCCAGAGGCTGCACGACCAGCTGCACAGGGCATGGATCACTCGGCCTCGTCTGTCACGGCTCGGCTGGCTGCTCTGCTGGAGCTCTGAGGACAGTTGATCCGGGAGGCTCTCTTTGCTGGGGCAGCCTGAGCCAGTGGGGATTTTTACTTTTCTTTAAGATTTTTCTTTTTTTCCATTCTATTTTTTACCCTATGTAAATATATACCATGTTATAATATAGACACTCTCAGGAGATTTTCTTTGCTGCCCAGGGTCCGTAGGGCATAGGGAAAGTGGAGAAAAGCCTGCTTCTACTTAGCATGCTGCCCATGCATGCAGTGCTGCAGGGAAAATGGCCAGAAGCCCCTTGGCCTGTGGTGGTTCTGCTGAAGCCTTTGTGCTGCCCACAGAGCGGCTGGGCAGGGGCCAGAGCTGCGGGAATCCCTGCCAGAGCGGTGCCTGGAGATGGCCACAAGCCCTGTGCCAGGCAGGAAGTGCCATCCGTGCCCTCCTGCCCGTCTGCTGCTGCCTGCCTTGCTGAGGGCTCCCAGGTGCCTCTGGCTGGGGCTGCTCTGGAGCTGCTGTGGGGCTGCGGCGCTGCTGCCAGGCAGCTTGGCCGGGCTGGGTCAGGGCCTGAGGGGCTGGGGCGCTGGCAAGCCCTGAGCAATGGGGCTGTCAGAGGCCACAAGCAGCCCCCTGGCAGCCGCCTTGTTCCTGCCAGAGTTGACTTGCAAGACAGATCCCGGGCACTCTGCAACTAACAGCATCAGTGTTGTTGGAAAGCCAAATCCAGAGATATGTCAGACCTTTGGTCTTGTCAGCAAAGCTTAGAATTAAACACAGCATTTGATCTGAGACCTTGGAAAGGGCTTCCAAACTCAGGTGCTAGAAGCCAGAATGCGGATTTCTAGTTTCTAGCAGAGACACGGGGAGGAAAGTTGAAGTGGAGGAATGTTTAGAGTTTTAGAGTTCCAGATCTAGAAAAAATCAAAGCAGTTACAACAGTAAACAAGAAGTTTAGGATGCAGTGCTGTAGGTTTGTTGCATCATGGCATGATTGTCTAAGGAAGCTTCCACTGTAGCATGATGTGGGAACCCAGGAAATTCCTCGGGCTGCCCTGCAGGACTCGAGACCCTGTCAGAGGGCTCAGAGACCTTGGCACAGAGCCCAAGACCCCTGTGCCTTTGATTTAGCCCTTGGAAAAAACAATTCCCAACCTTGTATGAAGAATGACAAGCCACAAAATGAAAGGGAATTTATCACAGAGTGGAAAAATAGATTTTGGGGCCTTTTAGAATGGGGCTTCAGGGGGCAAGATGGAGGAATCTGGGCATGTCCAGCCTTCCTCCTTCTTCTTCTTCTTGGCTTCCGTCTTCTGCTGTGATGTTGGCACTTTTAGATTGGTTACGAGTAGAAGCTCACTGTCTAACGTAGATGATAGGTATGGGAAAGTAATTGTAAATATTGTACAGGTAGTTGTTTTTAGTATAAAAAGATAACACCGCCCCGGGGGAGGCAGAGTGCCTTAGACTGTCTTGCTGAACAGACCTCGGCAGGACAGGAGAAAGAATTTTATAGATAAGATACAATCAACAACCTTGAGAACGAGAAATGAAGAGCTCTTACTCCTTCTTTGACCACCGGGCTGGGAAAAGAGACTTTCTAACTTCTCTCGGGCTCACTCTGACCAGCTAGAGACCCCGAGAGCATGAGTCCCTAAGAGGAAATATTGAAGGATTGGCTCCAAAACATAAATATCCTTGTTGGCCATGTCTTCTTGGCCAAGAAATCCTTCAAAGCTCTTGGAACTACAAGTCTTGCGGCCCTGTGAGCCATGCGGTGGAGATGGGAGCCAAACTCACCCTTCCTGTCTATGTAGAAGAGAAGAAAAAGCAATGGCATCATCTAAAAACTCAGAGGTCTGCTCTCTAGCTCATTCCAAACTCCTTCAACTCGCCCAAAGTGTGATTTAGCTACAAATAGATGACAGGGACTTTTAGTGCTGCCTCTTTGACTCCAGAGCAGCTGCTTCAGAATCTTTCCCATAACCCTGTGTAGTTGTGTGCCAGAAATGTATCGTTTGAAGAAACTTTCCCAACTGACTTGCATGGAGGTTTGTTTGAAGGGTGTTTGAGGGGAAAGGCTCCCAGCAGAGGTCTGGGCTTTGGCCTAGCTGTGTCCCCTGCTGATTGTGAAGTGTGCCATCAGCTGCAGGGCTTTCTGGGCTAAAAATATCATCAAGTCACTCGGACTTGCTCTTTTTGGCCTCTAAAAGCTGGACCCAATTTTGGGGCAATTTTGGAGACCTCATCTATGGGTGGATGGAGCACCTAGGATTTTCCCAGTTGCTGGGAATGGTTCTCCAGGTCCCTGGAGTATCCAGGGCCCTGGTAAGTTCCAGCTCCACACATGCCTTGGCAATGAGAAGCAGAGGAACCCAGACCTTTTTTTGCTGCCTGTGTCACTGCACCAGGGCCATGGGATGGGCACACGCAGCCCTTGTGCTGGAGCTGAGCTGCTCTGCCCAGCACTGGTGGCCGCCATCCAAGCTGGTTTTGCTTGTCCTGGTTCCCTGACAGCTGGGGCCCTGGGCAGAGCCCTGAGAGCCTGGTCTCCCCCCAGGGGAGGAGCAGGAGCCCCTGGAGAAGCTGTACCGGGTGGGGATGCTGCTGCTGCTGCTGCTGCTGCTGCTGCTGCTGCTGCTGCTGCTGCTGCTGCTGCTGCTGGAGACAGCCAGGATGACATCAAGGATGACAAGCTCTTCCTCAGCCTGGCCACTGGAGGATGAAGGTGATGGACTTTGATTCTGGCACCTTCTTCAAAGCAAGGCTCCACAGGGAATTTGCAGATGAGTCCCCACCCGGGGAAATTCTGTCAGATTTGGGCATGGCCCAGCCTGGCTGGGAAGCAAAGGTTCCCCCTTTGCTGGGGCAGATGCAACTCATCCTTCAGTCGCTGCCCAGCTGCTTTTTGGCAGGGCTGTGGGGATGGGATGGGCTGGGCTGGGTACGAAATGGGAGTGGGCTCCTGGCCCTGCCAACAGCCCCCAGCACCCACCGTGCCCCGGGCTGGGGCTGGGGCTGGGGCTGGGGCAGCCAGCCCGACACAAACAAAGCCCCATGGTGGGAGCAGAGGTGGGACTCCAGAAGCTGTGCAGGGGCTGCTTTGCTGTGCAGGCAAGGAAGGGCTTGGGCTGCTCAGCTGCCCTTGTTTGCTTTGGGATCGCCGTGATTTTGGGGGCAGTGCAGGGGGGAAGAGAGAAAGTGTGGGCTTCCCTAAGCCATGGCTGGGTTTTTCCCTACCATGTAGGAGTTGGGCCTTCCTCAAGGTCCTGACAGAGATAAGAGTTTTTGCCGTTTTTCTTGTTTTCCCTTTTTGCATCTAATCTCTTTTCAAGAATGTGTTGTTTGTTTTTCCAGAGGAAGCATTCCAGGTGGTCCAGTGTGGATGGGGAAGTGCTTGGGAGCAGCTGTGGTGTGGATGGGCGGTGCCCTTGGAGAAGGCTGAGGACGTGGTTTGGGAGCAGCTTTTCTTGCAGCCGTGGCTGGAGTGAGGTGGGTCCCTGTGTGCTTGGCAGGGTGGGATCAGAGCTTTTGGGAGATGGCAGCGAGCTCAGGAGCATCCTGCTCTGGGCAGCTGCTGAGGGCTGGATGTGCCGTGGCTGGCTGCAGGCTGGGCACATGTCCTGCCCTCCTGCTCTGCTGCCAAAGGCAGCAGGGATGGGCAGCTCTGGGCACAGCTCTGGGCACAGCCAGCACGGCCTGGGCACCACAGGCCTTGGCACAAGGGCACAGGAGCCCTCAGCTGACGGGCGGTTTCTGCTTTCTCTCCTTGCAGCCGGGCTCTGTGGCTGCTGAGGCTGGTCTGGGCTCTGCCAGGGCTCTGCTGGGCTCAGCCCTGGGCCCAGCTGGGCTGGCTCTGCCCTCACATTGCTCTGACAGTTCTGCATCAGACGAGCCCGTTGCGAGCACAGCGCCTGAGCTTTCTTCTTTGGCAGGTGAGTGAGACTCTGCTGCAGGCCCAGAGATTGCAGCTGGGGACACACATCCAATTGGCAAGGACCCAAACTCTCCACAGTCCCAGCTGAACACCTGCATCTGCACAGGGTGTTTGTCTGTCCCATTCTTCCTTCTTGATTGGCTGGAATTGTGCAGTTGCACTTTCTTCATCGTCTAGAAGTGCCACGAATGGGCCAAAGCTGGCGAGTGGGCCGTGCTCCTGAGGCAGTGCAGTCTGGAGCTGGTGGATGGGGAATTGCCCTTCTGCACTGCCAAACCAGAGCAAAAAGCTGCAAGTGGTAGTTTGTGTCTTTAAGAAATCCCTGACAGTTTCAAAGGGAATGTGCAACTCATTCACAGGGTGAGAAGGAAGGGCATCTTCTAAAGGATTTGGGCTTTGACAGAGTTTCCATTCCTAGTCCTGCTTGGAGCTGGCAGGGCACAAAGAAATTTCCCATTGCTTCACCCACAATTTAACAATGTTGGAAACATCCTCAAAAACTTTTAAAAAAGGGTGCTGAAGTCAGTAAGATGGATCCATGCCATCAGCAGATTTACAATGTAAATAACTGAGTTCTCTTTTTCAAAAGATCATGTACCTCTTAATGCAAAGAATGTAACTTTGCATTTATGTTTTGTTTTTTTCACTAACATTATGTTATGTTTTTTCACTAACACTTGGATTTTATTCTTATCTTTTAAAATTTACCTATTTTTTTCCCTTTTCCTTTTTTTTCCTTTAAATAGAAAACATGTCCTATCAAAGGAATGTCCTTTGCTCCTGGTTCCCATGTGGAGCAGCTCCCTTCCTGCTGGCTGAGCTGCTCAGGCAGATCCTGGCAGCTCCTGGCCCTGCAGGGCTGAGGCTTTTCCCCATTGCTGGGCACAGACTGATGGAGCAGCACTGCTGAACACGGGCACACAGAGGGACCAGGAGCAGCTGCCTTTGCCCACCTGAGGCTCCAAGCCCCAACCTCTGAGCAGCCAGGGCTGGAAGAGACTGGCAGGATCTGATCCCTGACTCTGGGCCAGGGCTGCACAAATGACCCCACAGCAGCAGCAGCAGCAGCAGCAGCAGCAGCAGATGGAGCTGACTTTCAGCACAGCCCTGCCCCTGTTCCCTCCTGTGTGCAGCGGTGTCACAGCAGCCTGAGGCACCTGGGAGCCCCCAGTGCCAGCAGGGACTTGAGATGGCAGCCCTGGGCTCCTGGAGGCTGTGCAAGGAACGGAGCTGGGCACTCCCTGTCCATGGGGAGCTTGCAGATGGAAAAGGCTGCTGTGCCCAGGCAGCTCCAAGGGCACAGAAAGGAGGGTCTGGAGCACTGGATCTGTGCCAGTGCCACAGTCCTGGGCAGCAGCCAGCCAGCCCTGGGGAACAGAGGGCACAGCACGAGGGACAGAAGCAGGCAAGGGCAGAGACTGGAGAGAGCCAGAGCCAGGAGCAGGAACAGCTGCTCCATTGCACTCTTGGAGAAAGCTCTTGGCTGGTTCCAAGCACTGAAAGGCATGAAGGGCAGAGAGGAGGCCACAACAAACAATGCTCCTGTTTGCACAGCCTCCCCTCTCCGTGTCCCAGAAGGAATTGCATGGACTGTGTTCTTCTCTCCGAGTAGTCTCGTTCAGCATGAGCAGCTCAGCACCAGGAGCTGAAGGAGCTGAAGCCTCAGGCCACAGGAGCTGGGCAAGAGGAGACTTTCTGAGCAAATGAATGCTGCTAACAGGGACCCAGCTGAATGCAGTGGATAGAATCATGAAATCACAGAATCCTTTCTGTTGGAAAAGCCCTCTGAGCTCACCCAGTGCAGCTGCTCACCCAGCAGTGCCAAGCCCAGCACTAAACCACGTCCCTGAAGTGCCAAGGCCTGGACAGCAGCCCTGAGTGAGGCCTGAACAGCAGGCCCTGAGCCAAAGCTGGCCTCTGGTTGAACCTTCCAACCAAAGGTTATCTTTGTGTCTGCTCCCTAATGAAATATGCATGGTCATTAGCACTGTGATAGATGTAGCCACTCATTAGTGAAACATGTATTGACCTTTGTGTATTTAGAAGCTGGATAAGGCCATGAAATCTGACATCTGGCCTTGTTTGGGGCTGAATGGTCAAAGTCACCTCTCTTGGTTCCTCCTGGGGCCCTGGCCAGCCTTTGGGAGGGAGCCAAGAGGAGGCTGAAACCAGATGTTGCCACACTAGCAGTGCTGTCAGTTTGTCCATTCAGCACTGTCAGAGCTGGGCCCTCTCCCAGCGGGGTTGGAGCCTCACCTGTGGCTGGAGGCACCTGCAGGAATTGCCAGTGCCCAGGAGTGGCTCTGCAGCCCTTGGCTGTGACAGCTTCCCCAGCTGCTGTGTGGGTCTGGGCGATGGTAAAGGCTGAGGGTAACTGGGGCTGGATCTTTCTCAATCACTGCTGCAATCTTTGGTGGGGATGGTTGGGTGCATTGCTGAGCTGCTCCTTTTGAGATTCTTTGCTGCTTTGAGCTGCAGGAAATGACACTGATTCCTTCAGTTGGTGTCTGTGTCTTTGGTGCTGACCCTGCCCACTGGCAAAACAAAACTGGCCCAGTCTGGCCAGATCCCAACAAAATGTCACTTGTTCAGTGTCAATGTGAGGAATCAGTGCCATCAGAAATTCCCAGATGGGAAGCCCTTCCCTGGAGTTCCCTGGCTCTGGAGTGGGCTGAGGTTGGAGCCCTGTGGGAGCAGTGGGGCAGGTGGGTAAAAGAGGCTGCACCCCTGGATGGCTTCAAATGCATCCAAAAATTGCACATGGAAAAGGAAAAGACCTTGTGGGTTTGGGCAGACAAAGATGAATTTGTTAAGAGTACATTGGAAACAGCACCTTCAGAAGGAACAATTATTGTTTGAATGCTCCCACATGGGGTGACAGAAGAAGGTTTTAATCTTGAGCTCAGATGCATTGGTGCCAGTGAAATACCAATATAATAAATTAGTATATATGTATTTATAGTATAATAAGACCTTCATATATATATTTTTATATGTATGTCTAGGTCTGTCTACCTATATCAATATGTTTATCTACATATAAAATTATAATAATGTGAAGTAGTGCTGACATTACTAATTTGGTATCTTTGGCTGCTCAGGGATGTAACACTAAATACCCTACAGAACAGGACTGGCCAGGACCCTAATGTCAGTGGTCAACTTTGTGAGATTGTATACAATGAAAAAAGGAGGAAGGGAGGAAATTGGCTGTTTTTACAGGGTTTGCTGATACTGTGATGCAGAGTGCTTTGTCTGTTCCTGTGAAAAATTCAGTGATTAAGCCTGCAGGGCTTTTCATGTGCCAGACTATGCACAAGCTGCAGGATTGGTTGAAAGGGTGAAGGGGTTGTTTAAAAAGCAGTTGAAAAAATGAGGAGATGGGAACCTTTGCCCATGGAGAACCCATCTCCCAGATGTGCTCCATGTCCTTAACAATGGCCCACTGGGGAAATGGAAATCCCCTGGCTGTGCATGGCTGCCCCCAATTTGCAAATCCAACCATGGGCAGTGAGACTTGGGCTGCCTGGGAAATTGTTCTGGCTGTGATGGCCCCTGGCAGGGCCAGCCCAGAGGCTGCAGGGCTGGGCCTTCATGCATTGGAATTAATTAGGAGAAATTCAAAGCAAATGAGAGCCATCAATACTGAAACAGGAATTCAGATTCCTCCAGGACACTTTGGTTTGATAACTGCTCACTCGAGCTTGGCCTTGCAAAGTGGTCATGTCATGAGTGGAGGAATTATTGTTGCAGATATCAAGGAGAAATTAAAGGAATTGTGTTAAACAATAGTGACCAGGATTGGATTAGTCAACCCCATGACAGAGTAGCACAATTATCAATATTGCAATTTTAAGAAGGATTGTGAAAAAAGGAGATCCACCTGCAATCACCACCGTTTGTGGAGATAAAGGGTTTGGATCCAGCAGCCCTAATAATGGAGCCAGAGTGTGGGTCCGGAGGCCAAATGGCCCTCCCGAGGAGCTGAAGGAGCAGCTCCTGGGAAAGACAACTCTGAGTCCTGAAACCTGGGCAGGAGCAATGGGAATGTGTCCCTGCAGCCAAGTGTTCTGTGTGAGAACAAGTAGATCTGACAGGATATTGTTTTACACATCCTGCCAGACCAAATCTCCCTGTTTGCCCCAAGGGCCCTGTTGTGGTTTAGGGCAAATTTGGAGGAGAATTTCCAAATTAGGGCTCCTCCAGTAAGCAAACCCACACAGCCCCTCCCCGCAACCAGTTTGGGAAGGATTCCTCGGAGAGGAGTGGAAAGAACCTGTTTATTTAACAAGCACAGCACCCCCCAGCACACAGAATGGACAATACCGGATGACACCGCTCTGAAAAAAAAAGAGGACAAATTCAGAAAGTCTCTCTGGGGGTGGTCACTCTGTTCTCAGTCCCTCCGGCGCTGGGGCAGCTGCTGCAGGCCGCAAGGTGCAGGATCTTGGTGTTCCCAGGTCCCAGTCAGGAGCAGGTTTGCAATGGTCAGAATAAGGAAAGGAGAAACCGTCCAGGAAGAAATTGGACAGTTTAGCTAAACTAGCTAATGAGCAAAAGCAAGCAGAAGCGAAGCAAGCAAGAGCGAGAGAGCAAAGCAAGAAGCAAAAGCAGCAAAAGCAAAAGCTGCAGTCTCTGTGTCCCGCCAGGCTGTTAAGAAAACCAAAACAAAACTTTCCCTCTTCAGAGCTGGTCTTAAAGGTACAGAACATAATATCCAACATTAACAGAACACATGAATGGGGATACAAGCATCATAACGTCACCCTAGGACATTCCACCCCTTATCCCCATATCATCAACATACTACCACACATCATGCATTTATTCACACAAAATTTCCATCTGCTCCCCCAAAATTTACAAGCAATACCCATCATGCCCTCATCACATCCCCACACAGGACCACTGAATCCATGCCCTATACCACAGAGCGGCAGGATTTCACCCCTGTCACCTTACTCACTCAAAGCTCCATCCTTGCTCAGACCTTCGACACTTGCACATCTCCTTCTCCATCTCCCACTTGCCCAGACCTTCAGCACTTACACATTTCCTTCTATCTCATGTCTGTATGGTTTAATGTACAGGCAATGGCAGTAACATCCAACAAACAGTGATATTTGTATATCATTCTCACCCCACAATCAGATCTCCCTGAGGTACACATTGTGTTCTTCCATCTCTTTGCATTATCCACCATGTGCAACCTGGTCCCTGAGCAAAGACAACCCCACGAATGGGTTTGTCTGTACTCGAGGCAGAATTGATCCACACAGTCTTCCCTAACAAACCTCTGACAAGTAGCACTGGAATTTTACCTCCATCTATTATATTCAGGGACTCAGACTGGGCAGGACCTGCTCAGTTGGTGGAACCTCAGGTGTTAACTAACCAGGTGGCCTTTGCTAAATGCTGCTCCCAATTTTTGAAAGATCCCCCACCCAAAGCTTTCAGCTGTGTTTTTAGTAGTCCATTGTACCTCTCCACTTTGCCTGCAGCTGGTGCATGGTAGGGGATATGGTACACCCACTCAATGCCATGTTCCCTAGCCCAGGTGTTGATGAGGCTGTTCTTGAAATGAGTCCCATTGTCTGACTCAATCCTCTCAGAGGTGCCATGTCTCCACAGGATTTGCTTTTCCAGGCCCAGGATGGTATTCTGGGCCGTAGCATGAGGCACAGGGTAGGTTTCCAACCATCCAGTGGTGGCTTCCACCATGGTCAGCACGCAGCGCTTGCCCTGGCGTGTCTGGGGCAGTGTGATGGAGTCAATCTGCCAGGCCTCCCCATACTTGTACTTGGACCATCGCCCACCATACCATAGGGGCTTCACTCGCTTGGCCTGCTTGATGGCAGCACACGTCTCACAGTCATGGATAACCTGAGAAATACTGTCCATGGTTAAATCCACCCCTCGGTCTCTTGCCCACTTATAGGTGGCATCTCTGCCCTGATGGCCTGAGGCATCATGGGCCCATCGAGCTAGGAACAACTCCTCCTTCTGTTGCCAATCTAAGTCTATCTTTGACACCTCTATTTTTGCTACCTGATCTACCTGTTTCTTGTTTTGGTGTTCCTCATTAGCCCAACTCTTGGGGACATGAGCATCTACATGGTGGACCTTCACAGGTAGCCTCCCTACCCTGGTAGCTGTTTCAGTGTGGTTTCCTGTCTCACCTATCCCATCCCCCTCAGGTATGCCAACCTTTTCCCCTCCCCCCTTGCCCTCCTGCCTGGGAGCTGTCCATTAATCTTCACCTTCCAGCAGGGCATCGTGTGATTTGCAGATGCCCCCCAGGCCTGGGCTCATTGGTTTGTCCTAGCGTCCACATCCCCTGACCCTTTCCCTGCTCACACCTGGTTGGCCCTCACCTGTCGCTTCCCTCCCCCTGTCCCCGGGGCTTAAAAGGACATGAGACCATGCGGCCACGGTCTGTCTGAGAGCTGTTACCACATTCAGAGGTCTACCATGCTACAATAAAACTCTGGATCTAAGCTCCACAGCAGAACCCACTCCTTTTCTCTTCACCGTTGCCTGAATCTTTTCCACCAAAGGTAAACTGAGTTCCTATTTTGCCTGGATTTGTTCTGAGTGCCCAGCTGCAGCACCCAGCCGGCCAAAGGTATCTCTGGGGTGAAAACACCACAGCTGCCGCCTTTGGTCCAGCAGCGAGGCCAGATGAAGCCAGGCAGGACACACCCCGAAACATTCAGGGCTTAATATTTAATATAGTGGCGCCCAACGGTGTGGCTGCACGGACCTGCAGCCCCAGAAGGAATCTCAGAACCTTCAAAAAGCGTTACAGCAGCTTTGCTTCCACTGGAAAGAGCTGTGGTTGCACAGCTCTCCGGAGAGACTTGGGACTGATCCCACAAAAAGCCTCGAGGAACGCATTGTGCCTTTGGAAAGTGCAGCTCCTTTCTGGTGAGCGAAGTTTCCATGGGAGAATAGGGGAGCCCCTCCTGCCCAAGGGGTCCTATTCAGTGAAGAGACCAGCCTGCCTGACCTTGCCAGCAACAGCTTTGATTTCGGTGAGTATTTCTGCTCCTTCGGGGAGTAGTAGCTCAAAAATCCATCTTTGCCGTGAGACGGGTTCCTTTTTGCTCTTGCATTTAGGCTGCGCAGCCCTGCAGAGCGAAGGCGATTCATTCCCTGTGTAAAGCTTTAACTGCGGCGTGGTTTTGCTGTTTTTAGTATTCGCACCATCAGTCGGAGGAGCGGGACAGCTCTGCCTGCCCCTTCCCCTGGCTCGGCAGCGCAGCGTGCTCGGCTCTTGGTGCAGGGGGGGAGCTCTCTCTGTGCCGGGGCGGGGGGGCTGCTCTCTCTCACTGTGGGGGGGGAGCTCTCTCTCACTCTCAGTGCGGGGGGCTGCTCTCTCTCGGTGCGGGGGGTGGGGAGGCTTTGCCCTCTCTTGGTGCCGGGGCAGGGGGGTGCTCTCTAACGCAGTGCGGGGTGGCCCCGGTTTCGGCTTGCCGCGTGGCGCGGGGGGGCTGCATTCTCCAGGGGAGGCTTTTTCTGTCTCTCTACGCCGCAGGGTGGGTCTCGATTCCCTGCGGCTGCTGCCGCGGCAGTTTTAAAAGCATTGTAACAGCTGCATGTGAAAGCTTTCGTCTGGTATCGCCTTTTAA